>NC_045766.1:24674802-25024815 GCF_008692025.1 Phocoena sinus
ATAGGTCTGTATCTTTGTAAAATCTGTATGTTTTTCTGTGTGTATCTGTATTTTAAATTTCTATGCAAATTGCTCTCTAGATCTCCCTTAATTTTTAAAGTTATACTCATGTTGCTGTATATCCATCCAGTTCTTTGCTTCTAACTGCTGCCTAGGATTCCAGAGCATGCATCCACACCACTTTATTGACCCCCTCCCTAGTGATAGATCTCTTAGGTCACCCCCAACTCCTCGATGCCACCATTGGTGCTTCTGAGAGTCACATCTGCTGAGATAAGATACATGAAATGTAAGCAGTGACTCTGCCTTTAAGGCACTCTCAGAGTTGGAACTACAAAAACTGTTAGAACAAAAAAAATCTTCTAGCACAGTGATACCCAGCAGGGGGTGATTTGGCTCTCCTCAGGTCAGGAGACATTAGGCAATGTCTGGAAACATTTTTTTTTTTTTTTTTTTTTTTTTTTTTTTTTGCGGTACATGGGCCTCTCCCGTTGCGGAGCACAGGCTCCGCATGCGCAGGCCCAACGGCCATGGCTCACGGGCCCAGCCGCTCTGCGGCATGTGGGATCTTCCCGAGCTGGGGCACGAACCCATGTCCCCTGCATTGACAGACGGACTCTCAACCACTGCGCCACCAGGGAAGCCCTGGAAACATTTTTGATTGTCATGACTGTCATCTGGTGGGTGGAGGCTAAGAATGCTGCAATGCAGGATAGTTCCCTACAGCAAAGAATTATTCAACCTAAAATGTCAATAGCACTGAGATTGAGAAACTGTTATAGCACAATTACTTTTACCTCTGCAAATCTATTCCCTTTATACATTCTTTGAGTTTTGATCTGGTTTGGTTTTCTTGCTTCTGCTTCCTTAATGTACTGTGACACTGACATTCCTTTCCTTGTTCGTCCTGCTTTATTTATTGGCTTTGACTTCTGCTCTGTCTTGTTCCTCTAACTGTAGTCACTTGTTTTGACTGGGATCGATTCATGGTAATTTCCATTTATATATCTGCAGGAAGCTCCTACTTAATGGCTTGACTTTTCATCCCAGTTCTTCCCATTCCTTAATATAACACAGTAATATTTCTTGCTGTAAATCAATAACTTGATATTCTGATTTATATATCTGTGGAAGAGATATTAGTTATGAAATAATCTCCATTCTCCACTTCTACCTTACTAACTGGACCCCAATTTTATTCCAGGTGGAATCAGTAAAATATGAAATACCCAGGCCTCATTTTCAGTTATTCGTGACACGTAAGCAATCATTGTTGATGGGTCTTCCAAAATGTTCCTTAAAAAGAAGACCGACAACTCCCATGCTCGTTCTTTGCTCTCTACCTCTTCTTCTGTATATCTTCCTGGAATGTGGACATCCTGGGCATCTTGAATAATGAGGCAGCCCTGATAATGGAAGGAAATGATAGGAATAGTGGAGTAGAGAGATAGAGTTTGGGTCCATGGTGGTAAGTGTAACCACTACACCAGCCGTGGTTCACAACTTTGGACTTATTTTACGTAGGAGAGAAATAATACTCTATTTTTTTTTAAACATCTTTATTGGAGTATAATTGCTTTACAGTGGAATGTTAGTTTCTACCTTATGACAAAGTGAGTCAGCTATACATATACATATACCCCCATATCTCCTCCCTCTTGCGTTTCCCTCCCACCCTCCCTATCCCACCCCTCTAGATGGTCACAAAGCACTGAGCTGATCTCCCTGTGCTATGCAGCTGCTTCCCACTAGCTATCTATTTTACATTTGATAGTGTATACATAATGCTACTCTCTCACTTTGTCCCAGCTTACCCTTCCCCCTCCCCGTGTCCTCTACGTCTGCGTCATTATTCACTCTTATTTAATGATGATGTGAGCTTAGCTCATATGAATCCCCCATGTGCCCCGCCCCATGATGGAAGGAGGAGCTTTCAGTGTGCTGGCAAAATGGAGTCTGAGCCTGGAAAGCTAAAGATACTAATTTTAGATGATGCTGGACTCATGAAAGTAAATTCTCCTCTATGAAGCCTCCCACCTGTCCGCCACCTTTTCCAGGTGATTGATAGACTTTGTCATCACCTGCCTGAAAGCCTCAAGATTTACATCATTGCCAACCTTCAACATGAACTATCCACCTATGAAAGTTCAACATGAACTATCCACCTATGAAACCATCTTTTCTTGTAGGGCGCGGCTGGATAGCCATTACGCATGCACTAAGTATGCCGCTAGGGCGTATGCACCTAATATGCTAATCAGGTTTTGAAGCAGTGGCCTATCCAAAGCCCGGCTTGCGAAATGCGATAACCATACGGACGAATCAGGGACTTACACGAGTCCTTAAGCCCTTATATAAGCAGACAGGCTCGAGCGTACGGGGTCTTCCTTCCATCCGCCCGAAACCAAGCTGTACTCCAATAAAGTGTGATGCGAGAAGAATCTAGCGTGTGGTGATTCGTCATTCTGCTGGTCAGAAGCGGCTCGCCGCATTTTCTATTTCTAGCGAAATGTTATTTTAGAAGATGTTAAGTATATATGTATACACACACACACACACACACACACACACATATATATATATATATATATACATAAAATTATGTATCGTTTGCCTGAAAATATTAGCAAGAAGCAACATGTCGTGATCTGGAAAAGGTAACTG
Source organism: Phocoena sinus (assembly GCF_008692025.1). Taxonomy (NCBI): domain Eukaryota; kingdom Metazoa; phylum Chordata; class Mammalia; order Artiodactyla; family Phocoenidae; genus Phocoena; species Phocoena sinus. Next base: position 24,677,467 of record NC_045766.1, read on the forward strand.
ACCTTCAAACCTGGAGGAGGTGCCAAGTTTCCAAACTGACCAAGAAAATGGTCAAGAATCATTATTGATTTTAAAAGACCATTTCAGGGGAAAAACTTCTTTTTTTCTTAGATGCCATCTCAAAATGTTTTGCATTTTTGTGGAGCTTAAGGAACATGTGAACTTCATTCAAGGAAGCCGGAAAGCCCATGTCCATAGGACTTGAGCAATGGATGTGCTAAGTCTTTCATCGAAGGCCTGCCTTCTTTAACTGTCTCCATTCTGCCCTAGAAAAAGACATATCATGTAGCAAAGGAGGTATTGTGGTGTTGTTGGCTCTATAGCTGTTCTTTACACATTGAACAGAGGTTGTGCATAATAGTTTAGGTCACGGATAGTGAACATAAAGGTGTCACTGACCTCCTCGTCAATTATGATATGACTTTTGTGAGGCTGGATGAACAATCGTATTATCAGTATCCCTCTAATCCAGAGACATCAAAGGTTCATATTTTAACTACATGACTCACCCCTTAAGGACGTTTCAGAAACTATAAGATGAAAGTGACAGTAATCCTTCGTAGGGCACTACAACTGCTGAAGTGGAATCAGCTTAATGGATTTGGAAATATCAGTGTAACGACCTCAGAATATGATATCTGCTTATCATATAAAGATAATGCTAGATCAAGGTATAGAGGTATTATAGGAGCTGAAGAGGCTGAGATTCACTGTTTCTAGTCCTGGGGTATATCTAGGCCAGTCTGTAGCCTGAGGAATGACCTCTTTCTTCTGTCTGCCTAAAGTGCAGGGGCAGACCCAGTGCTTGGGCTGTACTCTAAAGAGATTGCTGTCTGGCTGAATTAGTGATGAGTCACTTGCATCTACCCAGGGGAGTTTTAGGAAACTTCATGAAAGCCTGACCAGTGTCTTTATTTATTTTGTTTAAACCGCTACTGACTTACTCTGACAGAAGGCATGAGAAAAGTTAGAGTTAATTCCTGGGGCAAAGCTGAAGAATGGAGAACATCAGGATATAACCAATAGCGTCATATTAGGGAACACAGGTGTGCATGGCTATTGCTTGGATAGATAACCTTAAATCTTTCAGTCTCTTGGGACAAGCTGATTCTTCAAGATTTAATCAGATAGCCTTGAACTCCAACCCTTGTGGTCTTCCCCAATATCTCCAGGGATCTCAGAGGCTTCGTTTTCCTGATTCACTTTAGTTTTGAGTCCTGACTTCTGATTTATTCCCTTCTCTGTTGTGAATTTCATATACAGCCTCTTTTTGGCATCACCAGGCTGGACATTTGCTACATCCCTTTATTTTCTGAAGTGCAAGGATATATGACATAAGTAGCCGCCTTTCTGCAGGAAAAAGGAGGTACAAAGTGGTTAAGTAATTTGCCCAAAGTCACCCAACTAGTAAGTTAGAAGAAAAACAACATGGGACCTGACAGTCTTGGGACAAGGCAAACAATGACTGTACAAAATGATAAGAAGTACTCGAATGGAGGGGTGGAGGGTGGTGGTCAGTTGCTCTGCCTGGTAGAGAAAGAATACCCTCAGACAGGGAAGACTGCATTACACTAGAGTCAAGTCTTGAAAGACAAATAGACACTCAAAAGTTAGAGGGAAGGGCTTCCCTGGTGGCACAGTGGTTGAGAGTCCGCCTGCCGATGCAGGGGACACGGGTTCGTGCCCCGGTCTGGGAAGATCCCACATGCCGCGGAGCGGCTGGGCCCGTGAGCCATGGCCGCTGAGCCTGCGCGTCCGGAGCCTGTGATCCGCAACGGGAGAGGCCACAGCAGTGAGAGGCCCGCGTACCGCAAAAAAAAAAAAGTTAGAGGGAAGGTAGGGAATATGAGAACAAAGACCCAGAGACAGGAGAGTATGGCAGTTATCCTGAATCACCAAATAGGGGAAGGGGCGACAGCGGCTAGAAAGCTGCTTAGATAGAAGTGTGCCATGCTGAAGTTTTATACTGTGGGTACTAGGAGGCCACTGAAGGATTTTGAGCAGGGGCATGGCATGACTGAATTTGTAGGTTTTGCTATTTTAATGATTCTTCTGCTTACTGGCAGTCCCCTTCTTCCCTACTGAAGCCTGTCACTGATGTGCTATTAAACCTGGGTCTAGGGGCTTTACCTGGTGGCGCAGTGGTTGAGAATCTGCCTGCCAATGCAGGGGACACGGGTTCGATCCCTGGTCTGGGAGGATCCCACATGCCGCGGAGCAACTGGGCCCGTGAGCCACAATTACTGAGCCTGCACATCTGGAGCCTGTGCTCCACAACAAGAGAGGCCGCGATAATGAGAGGCCCGTGCACCACGATGAAGAGTGGCCCCTGCTTGCCACAACTAGAGAAAGCCCTCGCACAGAAACAAAGACCCAACACAGCCATAAATAAATAAATAAACAAAACAAAAACAAACAAAAAAACCTGGGTCTATGTTCTCAGGAACTGTCCAGCATGAGCTGACTCACCGTTAAGAGTGAGCACCGTCCCAGGCATGCCATCATCTCCTCCCCAGTTACGAGAAAGCCACCTCCTCTCCATCATATCTCTGGGTGTTTCGCTGTCCCAAGTCAGAAGAAGACAGCTTGAGAGATTTGAGCCAACCGCCTTCTAACTGCATGTCCGCCTTCCCTTTGGAAACAAAATTACAGCCCATGGAAGAGAAAGATCACCCCACTGACGCACAGGCCCTATAATACCTATGATGCTGGCCTCAGCCAAGCCTCTATGACCCACGCAATCACGTTCGCTACTCCTCTCCCTTAAAGGCTCTGGGACTCGAACCAGCAGCCACTTCCCTGCATTGCAGGTGTCTCAGAAATGAGGTTCCTTGCTCACTCTACAGCTGTTAGAGGCGTAAAGTGCTCTTGAGAGAGACTCTCACTGGTTCTAAAAAATAATGCTCTTTTAAGTACGGCGAGAGTGCTCTCTTATAATTTATTTAAGAGGTCATAAAGTTTCTGCCAGCTCTGCCTTTTCAAACCCCAGCCTCAAATTCTAAACCAGAGCACTGAGCAGCCATTATCTTAAAATTCTCCTTATCATTCTGTGTAACCTTTCCCCAAACAGTCTAATAGCATGAAGAGTTTTCCTTCAAAGCAAAGGTTCCAAACTTCATGTCTAATATTTTTCCCAAGGAGGTTGAAACTACCTGAAATGTACATAAGACTTATACAATGGAAATAAAATTACCTTAGTAAGACTTTAAACTCCGGTTGAGTTTCTGGAGCTATAATTCTTCTCCACGACTGGCCTGCGGCAAAATGATACCATAGGAAACATTTGCACATACCTTGTTGGCAAAATTTCTCTCAAGGGTGTCTGCTTTCAGATTTTATACCTTAGTGTGGCTGTACAGTCATGGAGTACCTCTCCCAGAGTAATTTTCATTTTGAGACTACTTGCGGCATCACAGGATCCAGATTTACCCTAGCTGAGGCTTGGATGAGTCAAGCAGTGGGGTGAGGTGACTCCTGCCCCTCTTTAACGAATACCAATATATATTTATTAATTAACCCAGGAGTGTGAGATCTCTAGGAGAAATAAATCTTGAATTGTGTTCACAAATTGCCTTTGGACTTATATAGACATGCCTGATGGACTTGGGAGCCAGGGAGCTCAATATCAGTAATCATATGATTATATATGTGTATGACGATTTAATTCCTGTTTACCTCTTCCACTAGACTGTTAAGCTCCATGAGGGTGGGCGCTAGGACTGTTTTTTCTCATCATTATATTCCCCATACACAGCACAGGGTACATAAGTATAAATCTTACTTGTGGGTAGAATAAAATGGCCTGGAAGCTACTTGAGAGAGACACATGAGATAGACAGAGGAAAAGGAATGGGTGTTTTAGTCATCTCAAGCTGTACTAACAGTCTTGGCGGCTTAAACAACAGAAATTTATATTTTACATTTCTGGAGGCTGGAAAATCCAAGGTCATGGTGCTGGTCAATTTGGTTCCTGGTAAGATCTCTCTTCTTGGCTTCCAGATGGTTGCCTTCTCCCTGTGTATGGTGGCATGGTGGTAGTGGTAATGTGGGAAAGGAGGGGAGGGGGAAAGAATCGCTTCCTGTTCTTATAAGGCCACAGTCCTATTGAATTAGGACCCCACCCGTATGAACTTATTTAACCTTAATTACCTCCTAAAGACCCTATCTCCAGATACAGTCACATTGGGAATTAGGGCTTCAGCATATGAATTTTGGGAGGACATAAACCTCTAGCAATGGGTTTCAGAGACAGAAGGACCTGAGGTAAAATTTACTTGTGTTCTGTACAGTCTCAAGTAGTTTAAGGTTTCTGAGTCTCAGTTTCCTTATTTGAAAATGAAGATAATTATAGCTACCTGCAGGTTTATGAGAAGGATAAGTAATATAAACAACACTTGACTCAGGACTTAGGGCAGGAACCCAATAAATATTGGCCCTCTTGTTTATCTTTATGGGGCTTTCTTAGGACTGGCTTCAGATGGGACTGAGACATGCCTGGCAAACACTGGGGGTAGGATGTCCAGAAGCCTCTTTACATGGGGAACCTTGATGAGGAAGAATCTGTGTTCAAGAAGCCTGACTGGGGCTTCCCTGGTGGCGCAGTGGTTGAGAGTCCGCCTGCCGCTGCAGGGGACATGGGTTCGTGCCCCGGTCTGGGAAGATCCCACATGCCGCGGAGCGGCTGGGCCCGTGAGCCATGGCCGCTGAGCCTGCGCGTCCGGAGCCTGTGCTCCACGACGGGAGAGGCCACAACAGTGAGAGGCCCGCGTACTGCAGGAAAAAAATAAAAAATAAAATGCAAGGACTAGCTTCTTTATATGTATCGTGATGATCATTATATTACCCTACAGGATGATTTTTTAGATTGAATGAAATAAAGTATGAAGCACTTTGCACCTAGTGGGTAGTGAACACATTTATTGAATTGAGTTGCCTGGGCAGCAAGACTCGTGGGATTTTTCCACCTCTACAATCCACTAGCTGTGTCCACTTTAGCAAGTCTTTAATAATTGCTGACTTATTACTAGATTCTACCTCCAAGCAATCTGTCAATCCTACCAATTTCTCTGATCTGTTTCTGCCTTGCCAAGTTCTATTTTTTAAATTTGTTTTGTAATCCATTGGTAATAGGGACTGGTTGTGAGACTGCAGCTTCATTGCAGAGGTAGCATTTTTGAGTGAACCCCCATGGTGGTCCCAAGAATGGTGACTGGACTGCTGCATGGAATTTGTGAGACCATTTCATAAGTGATGTTTTCGAGAGGAACTCTGGTTTCATCAATTTCAGAGCAAACTTTGGACCTTGGTCAAGGTTTTGTAAACATTTGTACTCTCTGGGGCCAAATTCTTAATTTGTGAAAGAGAAGGTGTTGAGGTGGAGGAAATGAGTTTAAAAAAATGCAGTGACTTGGGCTTCCCTGGTGGCGCAGTGGTTGAGAGTCCACCTGCCGATGCAGGGGACACAGGTCTGTGCCCCGGCCCGGGAGGATCCCACAGGCCGCGGAGAGGCTGGGCCCGTGAGCCATGGCCGCTGAGCCTGCACGTCCAGAGCCTGCGCTCTGCGACGGGAGAGGCCACAACAGTGAGAGGCCCAAGTACCTCAAAAAAAAAAAAAAAATGCAGTGACTCAGTGCTAAGGACAGTCAGTCCTAAAGAGAAATGGTTGGTTTACCCTGAATTAGATCCTTTAACTTTGGCAAATGTGAAGCTTATAATAGATTGTTATGAGAAATTAATTGGCATCTTGTATTATTTTTCTGTGATGTATGTTCTTTCTTTAGAAACAAGAGGACTTAAATTGGGCTTCTTCCCAAGGTTTGGGCTCTCCTTGTTCCCAAGAGAGGATTAACAGAAAGAGTTTTAGGCATACCAGAGCTGACCCGAAAGAGCAGGAGAGAACTCTGATGGTATTTTGTGTTCTCACTGAGTAATTGCTCTACCCAAGAAGTTCATGCCTCAAACACTGAGAAGGAACACGAAAGGCTTGCAGGTGGCCCAATGAGGGCACTTGGAGGCGGCAAGACCTGGAAGTGAATGCCTGCCTGTGAGTACGGGGGCATGGCCACTGGACTCAGTGAAGTGTCCCTGGTGAGGCTTGGTGCAGAGCAAGCAGAGCCACAGACTTTTGAAAGGGTTTCGTAGGCCTGGTCTGGGAGCATCCTCACCATCCACGTGACGGAATGATAACCAGACGCCTCATTCTTGTCTTAATAGGTTAAAGTTCTAGTAAAAGGATGTGAGAGTGAGGAAACCATGAAAATTTATGATTTTGGACATCTTGTTGGCCTTGGTCAACAGATGCAGGATTTTAGTCAGTTTAGTACAAGTAAGGAAATATGACATGTCTTACACAGTGAGGGCTGTTGAGCAAATTATACAAGTTACTAGTCCACCTAACCCTGGAATAAAGAACTAATCCTTCAGTAAATTACTTACATGCCTAAATGGGAGCTGGTTATGAAACCTTTACTGTTTTGTTGATGGGAAAGCTTTCTTAAAAACATAAAAGAAGCAAAATATCAAATCAGCATATTAAAAGTTTAGAAACAGTCTAAATATCCATTAGCAGAGAATAGATAAAGTGTGAAGTTTTAATACAAAGGAAATCGATGGCAATATATCTCAGACTTCAGTGTGCATCTATCATGCAGGGACCTTGTTAAAATGCAGATTCTGATCCTGTAGGTCTGGAGTGGGTCTCAAGATCCCACATTTCTAATAGATTCCCAGGTGATGTGATGCTGCCAATCCACAGACACTACCTGGAGGAAGGTTCTATCCAACACTTAAAGTGCACCAGAGCTACACCTGCCAAGATAAAGAAATCTCAAAAATATATCTTTGAGGTAAAGAAGCATGTTGTAGAAGGATGTGTAGGATATAATACAATTTAAATAAAATGGAAACAACGCAAAACAATGTTGCATATTTTTTATTGAGGCATGACATGTATATAGTGAAAGTGTAAAAACAAAAGTAAGATTGATAAACGTTAAATTCATAATAGTGGCTATCTTTGGGGGAATTGGAGAGGAAAGAGATTGAGATTATACATGGGGCTTTGATATGATCTGCAGTGTTTGTTTTTTAAGCTTGGTGGTGTGTACAAAGGTGTAACATTTTCTTTATTTTTGTATGTCAGTATTAGTAGGACTGTGGGGTGTGTGTGTGTGTGTGTGTGTGTGTGTGTGTGTGTGTGTGAATTCAATTGTCCAGTATAGATTCTGTATAAAAATTTGAGCTTTTTCCTTGTGATCTTTTGTTTTGAAGATAAAGTTAAAGAATAATCTCGACTGATTTTATTCCTTGGAGGCATGGAAATGGGTAAAAGACAACAGTACTATACTGAGAAAAAGGGGAAAGAATTATTTAAGAAGAGATACGATATTTTCTTAAGTATCTTCAACAGAGGTTTTTTTTTTCCATGATAGGTAATTCCACTTATTTCATTGTTAACATTTAAAATTTGCCAATGAGGGACTTCCCTGGTGGTGCAGTGGTTAAGAATCCACCTGCCAATGCAGGGGACAGGGGTTCAAGCCCTGGTCTGGGAAGATCCCACATGCTGCAGAGCAACTAAACCCATGAGCCACAACTATTGACCCTGCACTCTAGAGCCCACGAGCCACAACTACTGAGCTGGCGTGCCACAACTACTGAAGCCCCTGCACCTAGAGCCAGTGCTCCTCAACAAGAGAAGCCACTGCAATGAGAAGCCTGCTGACCGCACCTAGAGAAAGCCCACGCACAGCAACGAAGATCCAACGCAGCCAAAAATAAAATAAACAAATAAATTTATAATTAATTAAATTTGCCAATGAATAAACGTTGACATTCTGGTAAAAGAGGAGCTTGTGTTAACACTGGAAGGGTGTTAATTAAAAACAGCCCATATTTTATCATTAACTACGTGTAGCATTGATGTACTTACAAGGAAACATTTTCTGTTTAGTTATTCTATTTCTGTTTAAAATTAGGGTCTTTTTTTTTTTTGAAGGAAATTAAAGAACTAGGAATTTTAGTGAATAAAAATAAATGTCACAAAGAGAAAAAATGGTAAGATCAACAAGAGATAAATGGGCAAAATACACAAATAGAATTCTCACAAAAGCAGAAATACAATTTATATACAATTACCTAGAATTACGTTCAAGTTCACTAGGTTTGAAAAAAATGCATAACAAAACAGCTATGAATGATGCTTTTTGCCCTTCTAATGAGCAAAAAGCTTTTATTATTTCTTTAAACTATAATATTTAATTTTGCTGAGGATGTGTTACTCTGAGCACTTTCATTTAATCGGTATGAGAGTAAATTGTAACAATTCGGAACCCATTTGGCAGCATGTACCAAGAGTCCTGAAATGTTCATTACGTCTCCTGAAGAATCTCATTTAAGAATTTTATCTGAAATTCAGAAAATATATATAAATATTTCCATCACAATTTTATATGTAATAGTGAAAACCCTGAAGTAACCTAAATTGATTTGGACCCTACAGAAAGAGGATGTGAAGATGAGATTATATATATAAGAGATTTATCGGACAAATCTGTGAAAGATAAAGAAGGGGGAGAAGAAGTTGGAAGAGCCTTCAGGTTGCAGCGTAGTTCTCAGAAAGTCTCAGCTATACTGATGGGGAGTCCTTGAACAAAGGCTGTAGGGTTCCTGCTTTGGGTAGGAATATGCCGGCTCTAGTTCACACTGTGTGCTCAGTCACTGGCTGGGAGCAAGCGGTGCAAGAGGAGGCTGACCTTGGTGGGAACACCATGGCAGAGCCAAGGAACAGTGCCTGGAGCGGTCAGTGAACTGTGCTTCCTGCCACCGTTCCTCTTGTAGATCTGAGCAGTGCACTTCCATGACGCCACAGAACTGCTATGTCTAGAAGATAAAATTTTAGGCTAAGTTACGCTCTGATGAGGGTAAGCCTGATGATGTAACAAACAACCACCTTCATGACATAAAAAATAAAGTTCTAATTCTTGCTCATGTCACAGCCCGGTCAGGTATTTGGTAAATGGCCTTTTATGTGGTGATTCAACAGTGCAGATTCTTTCCAACTTCTTGGATTCCTGAGTCTTTAGCTTGTTCCTCTATAACCAGTTGAGAGAAGAAGGAAGGGAGGGCAGAGGGAAGATTTGGAAGACAGACTTAGGAGTGACATACATCACTCTCATCTATAGTCCGCTGACTAGAATACAGCTATTCTAACTGCAAGGGCACCTGGGTGCTGGCACTAAGAGTACCAGTATTCTGCCACATCCATGATCCATCCCTTCAGCAGAATATTATGCAGATATTTACAAATGTCTTTAAAACTCATCCTTAATTTTATTGAAAACTACAGGTAAAGATAATAAGATTATAAGCTATATATACTAACTTTAAAAAATAATCTAAATCTAGAAAAAGAAATAATTCAAGAAAGAAATTTTCTCAAATATCATCATAATTGTCTTAGGACATGCCATTGTGGAAGTTTTTCTTTGTAACTGTTTGTTATTTTTCAGTCATTTTCTATGCATTCCTGTAAATTGCTATTTTATATTTTACAAACATAATCTATAATAGAAGATATGAAGGAGTTAACTCCAGGCTGTTAATATTAATTACTGAAACACTGGGTTAGGAATGGGGAAGGGTGAGCTGAAAAAAAGTGAAACAAAATTATTACAGTAAGAGAAATAGTCTATAAAGGTAAAATACCCTCCAGACATTTAGTACAGAAATTTAGCAGGTTAGAGTTTAAATTTCAAGATGTAATATTATTTATTTTTGAAAAACAAATTTTTTATAACTCCTCAAATGTAAGGAACTTCTACATTGTTAACATAGGAAAGTTTTGAATATAGGCCTCGCTGATCCGCTGAAATGTCTGCACTCTGCCCTTCTCCTCTTCCCTGGCCGCCTCTGCTCTCAACGACGAAGCTGCTCTTGTCCACTACTAATGCTCTGCTCTGGTTTCTTCCAATGCCACGTTCTCTCCCAGTAGGTTAGTGCTATTTAACTAAATGACAGCTTTAATGTCAGCCACTACTGCAGCCGTTAACCCACTCCTGACTAAGCAGGTTCGTGCCACACATGTAGTGAAACCAGTATTTTAAAACAAAGCAAAACAGCGCACACACATAACCTAAAAAACACAGCACTGGACACATTTTAGAGTAACTTTTTATCCTAAACATGCTGATATGAAGTGAACAAATGGTAAATTCAGTTCTCTTTTCAAAACCAATCAGCCATTACCAAAATAAATTAATCCGACTCTAGGGGTCTCCATTCTATAGCATGCTTACTTCTGTTCGTTGGCTTCAATCTCGGAGGCCAGATGGGACTAAGACCAGCTGACTATTCGGGGTCGTTTGTGTTTCCATACAAACTGTGAAATTTTTTGTTCTAGTTCTGTGAAAACTGCCAGTGGTAGTTTGATAGGGATTGCATTGAATCTGTAGATTGCTTTGGGTAGTAGAGTCATTTTCACAATGTTGATTCTTCCAATCTAAGAACATGGTATATCTCTCCATCTATTTGTATCATCTTTAATTTCTTTCATCAGTGTCTTACAGTTTTCTGCATACAGGTCTTTTGTCTCCTTAGGTAGGTTTATTCCTAGATATTTTATTCTTTTTGTTGCAATGGTAAATGGGAGTGTTTTCTTGATTTCACTTTCAGATTTTTCATCATTAGTGTATAGGAATGCAAGAGATTTCTGTGCATTAATTTTGTATCCTGCTACTTTACCAAATTCATTGATTAGCTCTAGTAGTTTTCTGTTAGCATCTTTAGGATTCTCTATGTATAGTATCATGTCATCTGCAAACAGTGACAGCTTTACTTCTTCTTTTCCGATTTGGATTCCTTTTATTTCCTTTTCTTCTCGGATTGCTGTGGCTAAAACTTCCAAAACTATGTTGAATAAGAGTGGTGAGAGTGGGCAACCTTGTCGTGTTCTTGATCTTAGTGGAAATGCTTTCAGTTTTTCACCATTGAGGATGATGTTGGCTGTGGGTTTGTCATATATGGCCTTTATTATGTTGAGGAAAGTTCCCTCTATGCCTACTTTCTGGAGGGTTTTTATCATAAATGGGTGTTGAATTTTGTTGAAAGCTTTCTCTGCATCTATGGAGATGATCATATGGTTTTTCTCCTTCAATTTGTTAATATGGTGTATCACATGGATTGATCTGCGTATATTGAAGAATCCTTGCATTCCTGGAATAAACCCCTTGATCATGGTGTATGATCCTTTTAATGTGCTGTTGCATTCTGTTTGCTAGTATTTTGTTGAGGATTTTTGCATCTATGGTCATCAGTGATATTGGCCTGTAGTTTTCTTTCTTTGTGACATCCTTGTCTGGTTTTGGTATCAGGGCGAATAGCCAAAGCAATCTTGAGAATGAAAAATGGAGCTGGAGGAAGCAGGCGCCCTGACTTCAGACTATACTACAAAGCTACAGTAATCAAGACAGTATGGTACTGGCACAAAAACAGAAAGATAGATCAGTGGAACAGGATAGAAAGCCCAGAGATAAACCCATACACATATGGTCACCTTATCTTTGATAAAGGAGGCAGGAATGTACAGTGGAGAAAGGACAGCCTCTTCAATAAGTGGTGCTGGGAAAACTGGACAGGTACATGTAAAAGTATGAGATTAGATCACTCCCTAAAGCCATACACAAAAATAAGCTCAAAATGGATTAAAGACCTAAATGTAAGGCCAGAAACTATCAAACTCTTAGAGGAAAACATGGAAACAACCTAAGTGTCCATCATCGGATGAATGGTTAAAGAAGATGTGGCACATATATACAATGGAATATTACTCAGCCATAAAAAGAAACGAAATTGAGCTATTTGTAATGAGGTGGACAGACCTAGAGTCTGTCATACAGAGTGAAGTAAGCCAGACAGAGAAAGACAAATACCGTATGCTAACACATATATGTGGAATTTAAGAAAAAAAAAATGTCATGAAGAACCTAGCAGTAAGACAGGAATAAAGACACAAACCTACTAGAGAATGGACTTGAGGATATGGGGAGGGGGAGGGGTAAGCTGTGACAAAGTGAGAGAGAGGCATGGACATATATACACTACCAAACGTAAGGTAGATAGCTAGTGGGAAGCAGCTGCATAGCACAGGGAGATCAGCTGGGTGCTTTGTGACCGCCTGGAGGGGTGGGATAGGGAGGGTGGGAGGGAGGGAGATGCAAGAGGGAAGAGATATGGGAACATATGTATATGTATAACTGATTCACTTTGATATAAAGCAGAAACTAACACACCATTGTAAAGCAATTATAGTCCAATAAAGATGTAAAAAAAAAATAATAATATTGTCTCATCTCCAGGTGAGTTTCTTTGACCTACTGCTGACTCAGCACTTCTTTTTTCTGTAATGGCTTCAGCATAGTTGAGGAACAGGTGGCATTGGCTGTGTAGAAGTCTAACTGACAAGGAAACAAGGATTTGCACTCCCACTTCTTCATACTCAAATTGGTTCTTCTTTAGCAATTCTTTAACCTGTTTCTATAGTTAGTTTTAAAGTTAAGTCCTACCTCGCAGTAAGGCTCTTTTTTTCGTGGTGTTTATCCCTCGTATTTACCCACACGTTGGAATAATTACCTTCCTGATCAGTGGGTCTCCCCAGCATCTATAGGGGAGGTGCTCCATTGACCAGCTGTCTCCCTCCCCAGGTCTGAAACCAACTGAACTCAGTGCAAAAGGAAGACCAATGTGTTATTTCCACCTTATACTGCCTTTGCAAATAGTCAGGTGCACAAAGATTTATTTTGTTTTGGGGATGGTTTTCCCCACGAGGCATAGCTCTTCCGTGACCATCTTCTTCTTCACTCTGGAGTTCACTTATCAGCCACCTGTGAGAATAGCTGCAGAGGTGTGAGAAAATTAATAGGCTGGATGCTAGTAAAGATGAGAAGTACTTTACAACAGCTAATTATAATTTATTTAACTAGTAAAACTTTTTTATTATGTGAAACTGCATCTATAGAATTTCTGTTGACAAGAAAAATATGCTGAAACATTTTTTTTTTTTTTTAGAATAATTTTTTATTTATTTATTTTTGGCTGTGTTGGGTCTTCATTTCTGTGCGAGGGCTTTCTCCAGTTGCGGTAAGCGGGGGCCACTCTAAATCGCAGTGCGCGGGCCTCTCACTATAGCGGCTTCTCTTGTTGCGGAGCACAGGTTCCAGACGTGCAGGCTCAGTAGTTGTGGCTCACAGGCCTAGCGGCATGTGGGATCTTCCCAGACCAGGGCTCGAACCCGTGTCCCCTGCATTGGCAGGCAGATTCTCAACCACTGCGCCACCAGGGAATCCCTGAAATATCTTTGAGGCAAAACAAATAAAGTAGTTTAAGCCAAAATGATGATTCCCCAAATTTTCTTTTGGCACACTTGGCTTAAAATCAAACTAAGTCCAACCAAATCAAACAAACCAAGCCAAACCATCCAAACAATAATGTCCTTAACGATGGCCAATGTATCTTACTATGTCACCATATTATGGGACAATGTTACGTGCTTAATATTATGAGTTTTGAAGTTGCAGAAACTAGATACAAATTCACACTTTGCCAGTTTCTAGCTGTAAAATATTGGGTAGTTATTTAACCTTTCTTGAACTCAGTTTTCTCATCTGTAAAATGGGATATTGGGAGGACTAAGTACTATAATGTGTTTGTAAAATAGTGACTGATTCAAAATAAGTGCTTGATTAGTCTGTTTGGGCTGTTACAACAAAAATGCCATAGACTGGGTGGCTTAAAGAATAAAAATTAATTTCTGGAGGCTGGGAAGTCCAAGGTTAAGGTGCCGGGAGATTTAGTCTGGTGAGAGCCCACTTCCTTGTTCATAATTGGCCGTCTTCTTGGTGTGTCCTCATGGCAGAAGGGACGAGAGCTCTCTGGGGTCTCTTTTATAAGGCACCAACCCCATTCATAAGCGCTCCACCTTCATAACCTAATTACCTCCCAAAGACCATACCTCCTAATATGAACACCTTGGGAATTAGGATGTCAATATATGATTTTTTTTTAGGGAGGCAGGGTCAACACAAAAAATTCAATCCATAACAGTGCTCAATAAAAACTAGGACTTAGGAGTTGTAAAACATTGCCCTTCAGCCAGTGTGCACCAGGGTCTCATTTCTCCAAACCCATGAACTATGGCCAGCATCTGGACTGATTGGTGATATTGGAGACTAATTAATTGCTGTCCTTGGTGCACCTGCGTTTTAACATTTGCTAATGTTACCCTTATGTAATAATATGTTGTGAGACTATTTCAAAGTGGAAAAAAAAAACAACAACAAAGTAGCCTCTTCATTCTCTAACTCCCCCACCTCACGTTTCACACTTCTTACGCTTTTAACAGACCTCACAGTAAAAACAAACTAATAAAACAAACAAACAAATTCAATCCAAGCAACAAAACACTCCTTTTGGAGACTATTGTATTGATGTGTTGTGTAAAGACAAATGTAAAATGCAGATAAACAATAGCAAAAAACTTAAAATCCTCTGCTGGTTTTAGAAAATCTTTCCTAAGTTATTGAAGTTACTTTGAGTTACTTCATATGTTTGACTGAGAGCCAGCTTATCTCCCTTGTTATCTTTTGCTTGATCATCTGTCTAGAGCAAAGATTGTCTCTCTGTCTGTAGAGGAGATGGCATAGTCTTTGTTGAGTTCTAAATTAGGAAACATTTGTTCTAGTTCTGAATTGGCCCGTGACTTGCTGTGTGACTCTGGCTTCCTCATATAACTTCTCTGATCCTTAGTTTTCTCTACTCTATTGGTAGCATGGTATATATAAGTGGTAACTATTGGGTCTTAATAATGATGTTATTTTGGCAAAATATGTAGGAATTCTTAAATCTATTATTTTCTCAAGAATTCACCATTTGAGATAAACAAAAAGAAAAATAAGAATATAGTGGCAGCACAAATAATGTTAGCAATGGCTTTGGCCTTCGAATTTAGGCAGTTCTTCTGATAACTCAGCTGAACCTTGAGGATTTATTATTTTTTTTTAATTTAATGCTAAGTAGGCCAAGAGAACTTCAGACCAAAGCTGGCTTTGCTTGTTTTTTTGTTTTTCCCTAAGCACAAGCTACAGACCTTGTTCTTCTCACCCAAGAGACCTGAAGATAAGGCGTGAAAGAGAAAACCAGCAGTTAGGATTACTGCCTCAATGAGAGGGCAGGAGAGATGGAAGGAGAGAGGGAAGGAGGGGAAGTGAGAGAAAGACTGAGAGTCTGAACAAGAGCTACATGCTGGTCATTCAGAAATTATAGAGTGAAAGGAACACCCCTCATGACTAACATTTACTTGGGTCCCAGTAACGCCATTAGTGCACTGCCCAGTATACGGGATACTCAACTTTTGTGGTGTTATTTGACAAAGTTGGGGTGCTATACCTTTTCAGTCAAAAACAAAAATCACCTTTGGCTGTTTTCCTGATTAAGAAATCAGGGGATTGAAACCAGGCTTTTATTGTAAACAACCTGACTTGAATCAGGCTTGGTTTAAAAGGGGTTGACGGCTTGGTTGGAAAGTAGCAGTAGCTGGAGGATGGACCACAGTTATTGGGACTTGTTCTGTATCTCTCTGTGAATCAAATACAGCACAGTTCAGTGCTTAAAAGCATAGGCTCTGAGTTTGAATTCCATCTCTGCTACTATTTATATGGCCATGGGTGAGTCATTTGACCGCGTATCTCAGGTTTTTCACCTTTAAACTGAGAGCTACTACTAATCTCTATCAATGTAGTAAAAAATTCAACTTTGCACGAAGAGTGGTCTGGCCTTTGCCCTACTTGAGGTTATCTGTAAGCCCTTGGAATGTCTTGCCTGATGAGGGTGTCTTTGTTTACCTGGGGGCTTTGAGCCATGCCAGGAAGTCTAATAATGTGATTTATGGTGGGGATGTTGAATTCTATGCTATCAGTTTGACCTGTGAAGGCACTGGGAACTGATGTTAGCTGTGTGGGCAGTCAATGATGGAGCCCCAGTAAAGATTCCAGAATTTAGGTGAGCTTTCCTGGTTGGCAAGGCTCTGTGTGTACAGTCACCCATCATCACCAGGAGGTGTCAACACTGCCCATGACTACATGGGAGAGGACACGTGGAAGCTGATGTGGTACCCTCCTGGACTTGGCTTTATGAATCTCCTCACTTGGCTGATTTTTTTAAAAAATCTTATTTTATATTACAGCATAGTTGATTAACAATGTTGTGTTAGTTTCTACTGTACAGCAAAGTGAATCAGTTATACATATACATATATCCGCTGTTTTTTAGATTCTTTTCCCATATGTCATTAGAGTATTGAGAAGAGTTCCCTGTGCTATACAGTAGGTCCATATTGGTTATCTATTTTAAATATAGTAGTGTGTACGTGTCAATCCCTTGGCTGATTTTAATCTGTAGTTTTTTGGTTTCTTGGTTTTTGTTTTTTTTGGCTGTGCCACACAGCTTGCGGGATATTGGTTCCCCTACCACGGATCAAACCCGGGGCCCCGCAGTGAAAGTGCAGAGTCCTAACTACTGGACCGTCAGAGAATTCCCTGATCTGTAGATTTTAGCTTGTAATAAACTGTAACTGTGAGTCTAACAGCTTTCAGTGAGTTCTGTGAGTCCTTGCAGTGAATTATTGAAACTAAGGGTTGTCTTGAGGATTCTGAACTTTCTATTGGTGTCAGGAGTGAGACAGTCTTGTGGTCTGTGTTCCCTCTGACTTCACACATTCTTATAGGGCTTTGTAGAGGATTAAGTTGGATAATAGATGTTAAAGACAAATACGCCTGGCACAGAGCAAACTTTCAATAATTCAGCTATTGTCATTGTTTATATAATTTGAAGTTATACCAGGCAAGAGCTGAGAAGTGACTCACTCAAGGTTGTCAAATTTAGCAAATAAAAATGCCGAACATACTTATTCTAAAAAAAAAAAAATGTTCATCTGAAATTCAAATTTAACAGGCCTTCCTGTATTTTATCTGGCAACCCTAAACATAGCCCAATGTTTTCATTTTCTAGATGAAGAGGCTATATCCACATGGGTTAAATATGCTGGTATCTGTAGTTAGAATGTGGTTGACGTGGGATAAGAATTCAGATCTTTTGATTCCCACGTACTTAGGAAAAACCCTAAAATACGCTACAGGTAAAGGAGAAATACCTTGAAAGGAAGACTAATAAGGGAATATAAATGCTGGTGATGTATAATGAGGGGTTGAAATTGCCCATTTATAGCCACTCAATCAGGGAACCCTAAGAGGTCTCCTGGGTTCTATCCAAGGAGTAATCACTTGACAGAGAAATTTAAATTTTGTGTGTTAGGACAGGCCATTTGAAATCTATTCTGAGCATTATATCTACTCAATGCCTTGCTACTGTAAATACTTTCCAAACCTGTTTGAAGGAAATTGGTATTTTCTGGGTAACTGTCACATGTACTTTGAATTTTACTGGTGGTCTTTCCTATGGTGGCTTAGTTCTTTACAATTTATAAAGCATTAGTACTTCATCTTCACAATAACTTGGAGGGGTAGGCTGAACAGATAGTAAAATCTCAGTTTTACAAATGAGTAAACTGGGGCTTAAAGAATGTTTGGCATGCCCACATTCACTGGCTGGTATGCTGAGGAGAAGGTATGGCAACTTCCAACTCCTGGTCCAGGGATTTCTTTACTATTCAGTGGTTTATGATTCCAGACACATATAGCAAGATTATAAATGAATTACAGAACCATTTCCTTCTGTATTAGTCTTCTCTTGCTGCCATAACAAAATATCATAGACTAGGCGGTTTTAATGACAGAAGTTGACTTTCTCAAAGTTCTGGAGGCTAGAAGTCCAAGAGCAAGATGCCAACATGGTTGGTCTTTGGATAGGGCCCTCTTCCTGGCTTGTAGATGGCCACCTTCTCCCTGTGTCTTCAGATAGCTTCTTCTTTGTGCACTCACAGAGAGAGAGAAAGAGATCTCTGGTGTCTCCTTTTTTGGTTTGTTTGTTTGCATTTTAAAGAATTTTTTAAAATTTTATTGAAATATAGTTGATTTACAATGTTGTGTTAATTTCTGCTATACAGCAAAGTGATTCAGGTATATATATGTATTTTTTATATTCTTTTCCATTATGCTTTATCACAGGATATTGAATATAGTTCCCTGTGCTATACAGTAGGACCTTGTTGTTTATCCATTCTGTGTGTAATAGTTTGCATCTGCTAATCCCAAACTCACAAACCTTCACCCCCCGTGCCCCCCTTGACAACCACAAGTCTGTGAATCTGTTGTGTCTCTTCTTATGAGGACATCAGTCCCATCACATTAAGGCCCTACCTTTATGATGTCATTTAACCTTAATTACCTCCTTAAAGCCTTCATCTCCAAATACAGTCACATTAGCGGTTAGGGGCTTCAAAATGTGAATTTTGTGGGGTCACAGTTCAGTCTATAACACCTACATTACATACCTTTGTGTGTTCAGTCCTTTGTTAATGTCAAGTGACATAATGGGAAAGAGTGAGATTTCTAAATAAGACCGATGATGTCCACTCCTACCTTCTTCCCCACATACCCACAGAGTAGTTAAACTATTAATACTTCAGGCCGTTTAACCTCCATGAGCCTCAATAACGACAACACCTCATAGGACTGTTGTGGGCAAGAAAATGAAATGCTGTTGGTAAAGTGCCTAACATTTACAGAAGAAATTGTTCAAATACTAATGCCCTATCCCTTTTGATGCCACAAATAAGAAATAAAATGAAATAGTGATTAACTTGTCTTGATCATTATATTTTTAACTTGTCTTGATCATTATATTTTTACTTTCGGAGGAGAGAATTTTGTGATTGTTCACCAATCAAGTTCTTAAATAATGTTTTTTCCTAAATTGTTTTCCCGTTTCTCATTTTCAAACTGCATTTGCTTTTTTTTTTTCCTTTTAATTAATTTGTTTATTTTTGGCTGCGTTGGGTCTTTGTTGTTAAGCGTGGGCTTTCTCTAGTTGTGACAAGCAAGGGCTACTCTTCATTGCGGTGCATGGGCTTCTCATTGCGTGGCTTCTCTTGTTGCAGAGCACGGGCTCTAGGCGCTCGGGTTTCAGTAGCTATGGCTCGCGGTCTCTGGAGCGCAGGCTCAGTAGTTGTTGTGCATGGGCTTAGTTGCTCCGTGGCATGTGGGATCTTCCCGGACCAGGGCTTGAACCCGTGTCCCCTGCATTGGCAGGCGGATTCTTAACCACTGTGCCACCAGGGAAGTCCTGCATTTGCTTTTTTTTTTTTGCGGTACACGGGTCTCTCACCGCTGCGGCCTCTCCCGCTGCGGAGCACAGGCTCCGGACACGCAGGCCCAGCGGCCATGGCTCACTGGCCCAGCCGCTCTGCAGCATGTGGGATCTTCCCGGACCAGGGCACGAACCCGTGTCCCCTGCATCGGCAGGCGGGCTCCCAACCACTGCGCCACCAGGGAAGCCCCTGCATTTGCTTTTAAACCATATTTTTATGGTTTAAACATTCATATTTAACTTGAAGGATCCCTGTAAAATCTTTGTCTATGGGTGGCCTAAAAGTGGCTGTTTTAGATGAAACTGTTTATTTTGCAGATAATTCAGTAACAGTCCTGTTTTGACTTTCCTATCCTGGATAGTATCACGTTTTACAAACGTATGAAACATGCTGATGTAAAAAACAAAGACGCCTTCATTCAGAGCAAACATAACCTTCCCAAATCACAAGGATCAACTATAGACTTGTCTATACAACCCGTCTGACTAATGTCTGTGGCATATTTGGCTATAGAAATCATTTGAATCATCAACATTGAAATATACAATGCTTACTTTACAATGTGCCACAATGTAGTTGTGTTGGGGAAGAACCCAAGACCACTTTGACCACCTAGAGAGAAAACCAGTTGATTTGGACTTATGATTTTGAGGGTCTTCAACTTGATTTTAGACATTACAAACTTTGAAGCATGAGAAAGGGTAGATTCATCCTTTCAATTTTTCATGACGTTATTTCATCCCCTGCCCTACCTCCTTGAAATATTTAAAAAGAGACACCTTTAGTTTCTTGCTGCTCTTTTGCCTAGAACATTGGCTGTAGATTGCAATCACCTGGGGAGGTTTTAATATCCTGTTGCCAGAGTCTCAGGTAAGCCAATTAAATCAAGACGTTTTGGGGTGGGGATCAGGCCTCCACAGGTATTTGTTAAAGCTCTCCAGGTGCTTCCAATCAAGACTCAACCACTGTCTTAGAAGAAAACAGACAAATCTTTTGACCAGAACAGTAGTTTTCAACTGAGCTGAACATTACTACCACCTGGGAGAATATGGCATGCTATCATTGCCTGGGGCCCCATAGTAAGGTGCTCTAATTTTATATGTTTGGGAATTTTCTCTATTTGACAGCAACTTGCCTGTAATACATATGTAGAGTTAAACTCACAGCTTTGAGCTGTGAGTTCAAAAGTAGTAAGCTCCTTTTCTCTCCTCTGCAAATCTCTGAATGGTGCTTAGATATACAATTCCCAGGTTCTATTGTATTTTATGAATGCTTAAACCTTCCATTTCCGTACAAATTCATACATGGTTAAAACAAAAGAAAAAGATGAATATATAGAGCACTTCCAAAAAGACGAATTGTTCATATAAGAAGAGCAAAAAAAAAAAAAAAAAAAAACCCAAAGAACAAAATTTAAGCCAAAAATGTTAGGAAAAACACAAAAAAATAAAAATCAACCATAGTTAACTTACTTGTAAGCATTTACATTTCCAGGAACTATGCTAAATATTTCTTTGGTGTTATTTAAACATCTAACAATCGTAAAGACTATTGTTAGCCTCATTTTTTAGATGCAGAAACCAAAGGTTCATTTCCAAGGTCACATGCCTATTAAGAGGCATTATTAAGGTCTGAGGTTTCACCCCACTCCTAAGCTAACAGGTTAGCCTCTTACAGTTTCACGGATGCCTGCAAAAGACACAACACTCCTGGATGAAAGACAAAGGACACAGCAGGTAGCATGAATTGCATGTTCCTGTCAGATACTCTTGCCCCTCAAGTCCCAGGGGAGCAACGTGGAGACAGACCCAGCTGGATGCTGTGGGTTCGCATCACAGCCGAGAAGCCCCAAGTTTAGGAGATCCCAAACTTTTTAATGGATTGCACGCAAACTTGTCCAACAATTGCCCTGGATGGAGACATTATTATACTGGGCAACAAATAATATGCCTTCTGCTCCAGAGACACTTGGACCATCTCTGCTGTCTCAGGTTGTTCACTATACAAACAGCTTTGAAAAAATATCCCAGAATAAAATCTGTTAGTACCTCTGCTGAAAGGATGTGCAGAAATGTGAGATACCCGTGGATAATTGTCTTCCAACATGGAGTCATATTTTCAGCCCAGATGGTCTGACTCTAGCCTGTGCTTTTAACTTTCATACAGGCTCTCCTCGATAAACTGGAATAAGTAGTCAGAAGACAAGAGATGGGAAGATAAAGTTCAAAAGCAAAGTGGGAAGCTGTGGAATAAGTTTTGAAGTTGACAAAGGAACTAACTAGTTATGTACCACTTCCATTTGTCATGTAAAGTTACTAACTTAGGGATATGAATCACCTTTATCAGGAGCTAATCTCCATTCTGTTTCTCTTGAGCTTGATTTTCTGGGGATAATTAAGATGTTTTACTGTCTCTACTATTGCTGGCATCTCGAGAAGTCAACGAAGAAGGTACAGAGGTTGAGTGTTTTTTCTGCTAGAACATCATGCCAAGAGATGAGGTCTTAGAGCTTCCTCGAGGATAGAATGACTTTCTTCACAGCACCAATATTGTAGATAGGCATTATTATTGATATACTACATTATTATTGATACAGTATAACCAGGTTGTGGGATCCATAATTGTATTGTTTGCATGTGAAATGGTATTTCAGGCAACCAGCCTTTGAATGAAATTTTGGAGTGGATGGAGAGTATTTCTGTAATATCAGTTGTTGTGTGCATATTTCTTTAAAAAGGTAAATTTTAAAGTCTAATTTCAATTTTTTCTTGAATGTCGCATGACCAGGTACCATTTATCCTCCAGTAACTCTTTAGTGGAAAAATAACAAAGCACTAAGAGAAAATATCTTATACTCACCGAGGCTGCCTGTGTGCTAATATCAACTGGACAATTCCCCAAATATAGTTTATAATTTAAGAGTGGAATAATAGGATATAAACCGAAATGGTGCATACATCAACATGACATGAATTATATTGTTTTAAGATATGGTGTCTGTTTCTCAATTTATAGATGAGTGTGGAGGTTCAGTGAGTACTTTGCTGGCTTCCTCCCCTTATGAGAACAGCCAATAATTATCTTAATATCTCCTGAAATGATCTACAAGTAATTCAAATTGATGACAACTTGAGTGGTGCCAAACGACTTGGCAGGAAGTCAGAGACTTCTTTGAACACAGCCATTTGTGCTGACCTGCTCTGTAACTCTGTATAATGGGGTTTGACTGATGCAGCATAACATTACCCATCTAGAACAAAATTGGTAAGCAGCACTCTCTCCAAGCCATCAACATGAGAAAAATATGGCTCTGAACTGGGTGTGTTGAAAGGGGTTCATTTTCTTCTTGCTATTTGCTAGTTTAACATGAGTCAAGGACCACTGGCCTATGTAAATGAGCTGGATATGCCTAGGGAGATCTGTGATGCTTCACCGTTCAGAGGTAACAAACTGGCCAATAGATGACACATACTTGAAAGCAGAGACATCTTTTGTCCAGTGTTATTTCCATATGGAGCAATGGCTTAGAGAAATCTATTCCTGAATTCCAAATAACACTTTATTTTCAGGATCATTAATCCCAACTCTTTGCATTTCTAGTTTTTATTAGAGATGAGACGATAATCCACTTATTGACAGGAAATTATCCCTAGGACGTTCTTGGTCATTACATTACTTCCGTAAATGTATCAATGATTTTTTGTCAAAGAGTAAATTGACATGGTTGTGGGAGTTGGGGAGAGTGTGGCATCTCTTCCACTTATGATAATGGTGATATTTTGTGACCATTTCATTTCAATGTGTTTCATGTGGGTTAAACTCTTCTATTTGTTACAATCTTCTTTTCATTGACTGCCACATGTTGAAATTTTTTTTAAGGAAAAAAATGTTTTTTTAGCTGCTGAAAAAGATGAAGTCCATATTAGGCAGTAAAGTTTTTTTAATATATATATATTTTATTGAAGTATAGTTGATTTACAATGTTGTGTTAGTTTCCGGTGTACAGCACAGTGATTCAATTATATATATATATATATATATATATATACACAAATATATGTGTGTGTGTGTGTATATATATATATATATATATATATATATATACATATATATACGTATGTTTATAGTTTTTCAGATTCTTTTCCCTTATAGGTTATTACTAAATACTGAGTATAGCTCCCTGTGCTATACAGTAGGTCCTTGTTGGTTGTGATTAACATACACACACTACTATATATAAAACATCTTTTTTATATATAGTAGTGTGTGTATGTTAATCTCAACCTCCTAATTTATCCCTCCCCCACCCTTTTCCCCTTTGGTAACCATAAATTTGTTTTCTATGTCTATGGGTCTATTTCTATTTTGTAAATAAGTTCATTTGTATCTTTTTTTTTTAGATTCCTCTTATAAGCAGTATCATATGATATTTGTCTTTATCTGACTTACTTCACTTAGTATGGTAATCTCTAGGAATAGAAGCTAAGTTTTTAAATTTACAGATTTCACATAATTATTAAATATTAACTGTGGCTCAACTATGCACCAAGCAAAGGGCTATATCTTACAGACAAAGCGATGAATTATACCTAGTCTCTACAATTGAATCTCTACAACTAAGTGCATAGCCCTGCTTGTTTCAGAAATGTCAATTCTCCTTGCTTAGTAAATCACTTGGAATTTTTTCTAAAATTTAAAATTTGATTTGTTCGTCCAGATGTTCAAATGGAAGTTTGCTAAAAGCCACATGCAGCAGACACTAAGCTGCATAGCCCAGATTCCCATTACCTGTGTTGGCAGGCCTCCTCTCTAAACTCCTTCCTGGAATTGCCCTCAGCTGCCTCACGCAAGGATGTGTCCCCTCTCGGGGCATGCAGTCACTGGAGGACCATGTATAAAAGCTCAGTCCCCCTCACCCCAACTCAGGATGACTCTGCCAGGTCATCCCACCTCCAGACTTCCCTATGGAATTTTTAAATAGTTTGTGTACATATGAGTTTCCTAAAATTAGAAATATAACGAAATGAAACATGTTAGAGTAAACTCATTGATTTATGTCTGGTCCTTCCTGAAGTCCTACTAAAATGATCCGAAAGGAATGAAAATGTTTAAAAAGCCCACAGGGGGGCAAAAAAACCCATGAAGAATAAAAGAGAAGACTACAATAGACTAAAAACGTAAACCAATTTTTTAATTGCTGGGAAACTGATGTGTGAGTGGGAATTGACTTATCCAACTACAGAAATCTCAAATCTAAGCTTGCTAGTGGAAGAGTAAAGAAGAACCAAGCCAGTTTGTCCTGTGGATACCTGGAAAGGCTGAAGAGTTGGTGGTTTCGGGTACCTCAGGACAAAGGATATAGGATTGGATGAAAAATGGGAAAATCAGATGAAAGCCTTGAAAGTATCAGACTGTGGGATCACCTTCCTGATCTCAAATTGCTACCTTTCTCTAACCCATGAAGAAGCCTGAGTAAAATTTTCTTACTCTAGATGTTGAGTCAGACAAGTTCTGAGTTGGGGAATACGGAACACACCCAGGGTGGCTGTGGTGAGGCACACTGAAACTACAGGAATTAAGTCAAAGGCTACATACTGAATTGTGAGATCCTTACACCATACTTCCCTTCCTTGGTTCCCAGAATGCTCTTAGCTGGGTGATTTCTCCAGGCAAGAGACTGGAAAATTGCTTTCTTGGAAACTGATTAACCTAAGAAAAAATTCCTATGTGCTGAATCAGGGGTCCTCAACGAAATTGCTGGGTTTTAACTTGACCATGCTACAATAAAGCCCACCAGTTGCCAAGATTACTCAGGTCTATAGAACTTCCAGTCATCAGTTTAGTTCCTTGTTCTTAAATGTGAAGAGATAGCAAAAAATCACCTAACCTTCAAGGAAGCCTCTGTAAGAGAGAGATGGAGAAGAAGGGGAGGAGAAGAGGGAATAAAGTCAAAGAAAAAGAGGCAATACAGATAACAGGCTAACACATGTGCATGTGTGTGCTCACATGCACGAGCACACTCACACACACACACACACACACACACACACACACACACACTGCTATAGACTGGATACTTATGCCCCTCCCCAAACACATATGTTGAAACTTAATCCCCTGTGTAATAGTATTTGGAAGTGAAGACTTTGGGAAATGATTAGGTGGATCTCTCATGACTGGGATTAGTGTCCTTATGAAAGAGGCCTCAGAGAGCTCTTCCACCATGTGAAGACACACTGAGAAGACAGCCCCCTACAAGCCAGAAGGAGGTCTCACCAGACCTCACATCTGTTGGTGCCTTGATCTTGAACTTTCCAGGCTCCAGAACTGTGAGAAATAAATTTCTGTTGTTTATAAGCCACACAGTCTATGGTATTTTGTTATAGCAGCCTGAACGAACTAAGACACACACACATCCCCAATTAACATCCTCATAGACATTGTACACATGAAGTAAGGACAAGGGGCCATAAAATAGAGTCAGATAATAAGAAATGGTAATATAATATTAAAAAATGGTAATATAAATAAAAAGTCAAAAAGAAGGATTGAAAGTTAACTTCTAAAATATCTTTCAGAAAGTATAAAAATAGTGGAGACAGGGCTTCCCTGGTGGCGCAGTGGTTGGGAGTCCTCCTGCCGATGCAGGGGACGTGGGTTCGTGCCCCGGTCTGGGAAGATCCCACATGCCACGGAGCGGCTGGGCCCGTGAGCCATGGCCGCTGAGCCTGCGGGTCCGGAGCCTGCGGGTGCGGAGCCTGTGCTCCGCAACGGGAGAGGCCACAGCAGTGAGAGGCCCGCGTACCGCAAAAAAAAAAAAAAAAAAAAAAAAAAAATAGTGGAGACAAGTTAAAAATAATACATCCAATAGGCCTGACATTCAACTAATATGAGTTGAATATATTCAACTCATATAATATATTGAATATATATATTATATTATATAACTAATAATATATAACTAATATATTCAACTAATATAAGCTCCCCCTTTCCGCTTTGGTAATCATGAGTTTGTTTCCTATGTCTGTGAGTCTGTTTCTGTTTTGTATATAGATTCATTTGTATTATTTTTTAGATTTCACATATAAGTGATATCATATGATATTTGTCTTTGTCTGACTTACTTCACTTAGTGTGATAATCTCTAGGTCCTAAAGTGTGAACCTCTATTACTTAAATAAAAATGAAAGTTAAATCTTAATTTAAAAAGAGATCTGGTCTAGCCTTTTACTAATTTGAGGCTATTTGAAATTCTTTAGTTATCAGTGTTCACATACAAAATCAGATGTTCACGGATGCTGAAATTTTTCAGGGTGAAATGTCACCATTCTGTAGATTAGAAATTTCCCCATTTTCATTGCACATAGCTATTTCAGAATGAAGGAGCAGCTCATAATCATTGAAAATTTGAAAATGGTTCTACTTCCTTGAAACAGGTCAAATATTCAAGGGAAAAGTGGTGAAAATATCATTCCTTTCTAGCAGTTCCAGCAATCTATAATAAAGACAGATTTTTAGAATGTGAAACTAACTTTGAGGCAGATGGCTTAATGCCAGAAGACAATTAATAATCCATAATTATAAGAGAGGAAGATAAATATGAAAATGATAGATACAAAAATCTGCTCATTAAACTGAAAGATTAATCTGACCTACAATTTGGGAATTTCAACTCCATTCCTAGACAGAGGACTGAATGCACAGTAGCAATAATAACTGCTGCATCTTTTATGCAGGATTAATAATCCTTCCACTGGTGATCATGATTTATAACACAATGCATATTTCATAGAGGTTCAATCACACATTTTCCAAAGAAATTATTGTCTCAAGTGCGGTCTTGAAACTAGAACCCAAAGTTCACTGATGTTCTTTCTCACTAAAACTCATGTTCTTAGAACAGTTAGAAATATAATTCATTTGAATGTCAAAAAAGAAGGAATTTTTTGCATAAATTTCTGGAAATATAAGAAAATTATGAGAAGTATTCCATTTCCAATACTTTCTATCTCCAAATCTTGGCAAAAGCAATTAACATAATAAAGAATAAAATTTATATATATGCAAAATTGTGGACAAGGTTAGTTAGAATCCACATCAAACTGTAGAGAGGCACTCATTTTGGAATTCGGTTGTTGAGATCCCTCAGATTTTAGAGTTACATTCTACTGATTTTGTCTAATTTAAGATTGTTTTTGTAAAGTAGATGTGGTCCAACTGCCAATTACTATACTGAAGTTTCTCAGTAAACTACAGAAAATGATGGTCAAATACACTCTTTATTCCTGATTTTGTGTTTCTCCATCCAATTCCCATTTACTCTCCTACTATAACAAGCTACATGGGAAGATAGGAAATTGCAAGTCTACTGCCACATCTTTCTTGCTCTTTTGTTTTAAAATTTATTAAAAAGAATTATTCAAAATAATTCAATTGGGAATGGTTTCTCAAAGAGGTTTTTTTGGGTGATGTTAGAAAGGGGATTTGGATACTGAAAGAAAAAACGCTCAGCAAAATGCCTAGGACAACTACTCCACTCCTATGGCTGCGTGACAGCCCTCTTTTCCCAAAAGTAACCAGCCTAACATGCACAGTTATTCTACATGCCACCAGTGTCACAGTACTCCACTTTGCCTGGAAAAAATGATGGCATGAGGTAAAGATTTGTATACACTAATGAGCAATAGGTAACGGTTTGGCCACATGTTTGGAAAATTGGAAGGGGCATAATTGAAGAAGTAGTGACAAGATGTTGTGGAAGAAAAATGTAGATGAATCTCTCAAACTAAGTCCCCAAATGTTCATGTGTGTCTCCATTACAAAAGAAGATCTTAAAAATCAGGTGGATAGGATGTGCACTCTGATTTTCAGTCAGCCATTTACCACTGTTATCCTAATACTTGTTCACTGTGCTCATAAAGTGGTCATATTGGTAGGATGGACGTGGAGTCCATCCTAGAACTCAAGAGCATTTACTTCTCACCGAGGGTGATCTGGCTAGTATCACCGAGAGTCCAATTTGCAAGAAAGCAGCTACTAAGCTGGGGCTTTAATTTGGCTTTATACCTCTGCGACCATCCAACCATATGGGAGAAAATTGATTGCCTTTGAAACTGCAGTTTATTCCCACTGGGACAGATGTCTGTTCTGAATTTGCATTTGTTTTCTATTCACATTATGACTCTGTTTACTGATGAAATTCCTTATACCTTATACCTTGTCATGATATCCCTTATTTTATTATTTCTGACCAAAGAATTTGATTTAAGGTAAAGAAGTTTCACTGAAATCATAAAATAGTGGAACTGACTTTTGGAGGTTCAGTTATGATTCCATTTGACACACATCATCTTATGAAAGTTAGAGTTTCCTTAACATCAGAAAATATGTATTAAGTCATCAAGGAAAATAAGTGGAGGGGGCTGATGTTCCTTTTCTGAGACTGTGTTGCCATTCAAGTTTTTAGTTTTGTTTCCGTTTGGGGAATGTCGAGGGAACATAGCAATGGGTTCACTGCTTTGGAAGCTTGGACTACCATCTAGTAATTTTGCCTTTGTCATGCAACTGGGAAAATTGTGAAAAACAATTATGGCATTAATTGAGGTTATTGGCCCTGTTTATCAAGGGGAAATAGGGTTTCTGCTGTACAATGAGGCAGAGAGACAAACGGTAGGAACCTGGGAAATTATTCGGGGGTACCAACTTGTTTTGGTATGACTAGAGGAAACAGTTAACGTAAGACTATTACAATCCAATATATACAAGATCACCAACCACTCAGGTCTCCATACTGCAAACTTGGATTATATCACAGAACAGGTAATCTCTTCCAGCTGGGGTACTGCTGCTACCAACTAAAAGCCATGATACTCTATAATAGGCAGTAGAGGAAGGAAGTAAAAAAACAGCCTCATGACCAGTAGCAGAAATGATGGTGTTAACCTTTACCATTATTTTCCTCCTTGGGTGTTATGCACACATCTTTATACTTTAAATCAATATGTATTCTCATTTTTCTTCCATTATCTCACTATTTTATAAAGGGGGTTATGTGGTAATTAGATGTTCCAGTTAGTTTCCACACTATAGAATATTGAGATGGTATCATGAAGGAACTAGATGAGGTAAAGAGCAATGCCAGAAACTGTGGACTTGCATCTGGATGAATTTTGGTTGTTTCTTTAAGGAAATAGATGAATTTTTGTTATACAGGGATATTGTTGAAAATGTACATATGACAGTTTGGGCGTATGGATATCATATAGTCAGAGAAGTAGACTGTAGTGGAATTTGTTTTTCATTGTCAATATAGCATAATTTTCTCTTTAAAAAAAACACCAGCACTCCTATTCCTTCTTGAATTACCTCTTGTCTATTGAATATAGTCTCTATTGAATATAGTCTAGTCTTGTACACCTCTTGTCTATTGAATATAGGTATGCTTTAGTTGTTCACATCCTCCCTTAGCCAAGGGGTAGCACATCACCCAAGATAAGTGAGTTGGATGCTTTCTTCAATTTTGATCAAGGAGACAAGACAACTGGCTGTGTTTAGAGGGAGATTTTACCCTGATGGTGGTGTATTGACTAGATTGTCCATGTTACGGCCAAGTTTCTTCCCTACACAATTTCCTCAGTAGGCCTCCTACCTTCAAACTATGTTGTGAGACTCCAATAACTTCTCTTTTGCTTAAGTTAGCCAGGGTATTTCTGTTGCTTGCAATTATATATTGGGACAGAGCCAAAAGGTGTGGCGAGTTCAGACAAGCATGCAAGATGCTGAGTGGTATGTAAGGTTTAAGGGTTATGGAAAAATAATGAAGTATAAATAGCAGGAGATGTATAGGGGACTGCAGGCAACACCTTTTCTTGTAATGGGCAATTATATTGGACATTAGAAGGTCCAGATTGCACTCAAGAAGGATATAAGGGGATTATGTAGTTGGAGGGACAGGTATCAATGCATGAATTGATAGATAGAAAATTCTGTGAAGAGTTCAAAGATAATTCCTACTGAGTGTGGGTGTAGGGAGAAATTAAGAAGGAGGCAATTTTGAGAGCATTTCATTAGGCTATTCAGATAGTTATATTAAAGTAGGTTTTTAAAAATTCCCAGGGACTTCCCTGGTGGCACAGTGGTTAAGAATCTGCCTGCCAATGCAGGGGACACAGGTTCGATCCCTGGTCCGGGAAGATGCCACATGCTGCAGAGCAACTAAGGCCCATGCGCCACAACTACTGAAGCTGCGCTCTAGAGGCCACGAGCCACAACTACTGAGCCCACATGCCACAACTACTGAAGCCCGCGCACCTAGAGCTTGTGCTCTGCAACATGAGAAGCCACCGCAATAAGACTGAGCACCACAACGAAGAGTAACCCCCACTTGCCACAGCTTGAGAAAGCCCGTGTGCAGCAATGAAGACCCAATGCAGCCAAAAATAAAATAAATTTATTTAAAAAAATTTTTTAAATAAAGATACCTAAAATGATTTTTTGAAAAGGCTCTTAATAATCTTACATTATAGTCTGTGTGCAAATCAAGTATCATAAAAGTACACTGGAAGTATATGATGTACCATACAAAAGCATACATGTTATTATGATTATTATGACTATGATTGTCATTGTTATTTAAATCCAGTCATGTTGATTCATGAAACATTCTCTTTGAATCATTACAAAAAAATTTCCAGATGAAAAATTATGCTCTAAGTCACTGGGTATAGTAATCTAAATACATCCTTCATTATTGAGAAGTTAAAAAACACACCACCAGGAAAAACTCTATTGACTTTATGGTTTCTATGTACATGAATGAAAATGGAATGTGAATATGTGCCTTTAATAACTTTTCTTTTAAAAAATGCATTTTAAATTACTTTTGCTTATTGCCTCCTTAGGAAAAATCATAAATGCTATGGTATGATAGAAATATCGGTGAACTTGGAATCAGAAAACCTGGAATCAAAACTCAGCTTCACATCTGTGTGAGCCCTCTCAGTCACAATATTCTACACTTTTATAAAGAGAGTAATAATCTCTACTCCCAGGGTTGCAATGATCATTAAATGAGACATTTTAAATGAAATTATTTGCAAAACATAAAGCAGCATAAGTGAGCAATTATTATTAATAATTAATAGACTTTTTTAGTATATTTCAGCTTGTTTTTCAGAAAACCAACCAAAGTAAGACAACATGCATTCTTTCATCCAAAAAATAGTTACTAAGTTATTACTATGTGTTTGGCAGTATTCTAAGTACTAAAGATAAAACAGTAAACAAAACAGGCAAGGTTTCTGCTCTCATGCAGCTTATCCTAATGATCAGATAGAAAATAAACAAGAATCAAATAAATGGAAAAAAAAGATTATTTCAGATTTATTTGTGTGTGTGTGTGTGTGTTGGTCATATAGTAAAACAAAGTGATGTGAAATAGGGTTATTGGGAGAGTTAGCTTAGGTTACGTCTACCTGGAATGGCTATCAGAATTAAGGGAATCAACAGCAGAAATCAAGAATTTGTCCATGGACATACTCAAGTGGGAATGTCAGGTAAGAACATGACGTTCAAAGTTGAGGTTTAGGCTCAGTTATAAATCTGAGCGTTTTCAGCATCTGAAAGTTGTCTAAAGCCATTGGAAAGCATGAAATTGTCTAATGAGGAAAATACATTACAAAAATTAGAAATGATTCCAGGTGGTGTGAGCCTTGGGGAACTCTTGTATTTAGAGATTTGGTAGAGGAGAAGAAATCACAAAAGAGAGTAAAATTGAATGGCCAGAGAGGTATAGGGAAAAAAAACTCAAAGAGTATGAAATCATGGAGCAAGAGAAGAGAGTGTTTCTGGAAGGTATAAGTGATCAGCTATGGAAAATACTGTTAAGATTGTGAGTAGTATGAGGAAAGAAACGTGTTGATTGACTTGGCAACATGGAGGATATTGGCGACCTCGAGAAATGCGATTGTATGGAGTGTTAGCTGTCTGAGGAATGAATGGAAATTGAAGAAAATTGGATTACTGGTGTCATTTGAGAGCTTAGTTTCTCAAGATGCTTAAGAGATGGAGCCTGGAGCAAGTCATCCTGAGAAATAA
Source organism: Phocoena sinus (assembly GCF_008692025.1). Classification (NCBI taxonomy): domain Eukaryota; kingdom Metazoa; phylum Chordata; class Mammalia; order Artiodactyla; family Phocoenidae; genus Phocoena; species Phocoena sinus. Next base: position 24,709,880 of record NC_045766.1, read on the forward strand.
TTGAGGAAGTAGGGAACATGAATGGAAGGTAGTGTTGTTGAAAATCTGAGGAGCATTAAAAAGTGTTGTGCATGTTTCCATGCAGGAGGAAAAGGGACTGTTGGGAGATATAGGGGACTAAAAATCAAGTTACTGCTATGTGCCAGGTATGTCTAGATGTTGCATTTAATTCTTATGATCCAGTGAGATATGTTGGAGTGTCATTAATTAGTTGATATGAAAAATGAAAGGAACATATGCACAAAATCTTACCATCCCAATTCCCAATACTGTACAAAAATACATGCCCCTCACTCTTCCATTTGTGAAAAGAAAAAGAAAATCACAGGCACGTGAAAAGATTCAATAGATTCCAATGAGGACATCATTCCATGGCATCAATGAATATGTTTTCTCATAAAAGAATGATACAGCAAAACTTAGTAGAAAACTTTAGAAATGTCATTGTTGGATAGTGGTTAAGGGCACAAGCTTTTGTCCAGATTTAACGCTCTGTCATGTAATATATAAAGAACTTGCATGAGTGAATTTGATCTCCAAATTCATCCCTTTTGTTCTGTAACACAGAGATTCCTCCCACTAAAGGGTCAGGATATATTTCTTTGCTTCTTGACTTTAAGTTCAGCCATGTGACTTTAAGAATCATTGATGTGCCATTTACCATAAGCATAGGCCCTAAGAGTCCTTGCATATTTATGCTTGTCTCCTTACATTTTTTTCTATCATCATTAAATGACCGTGTGCAGACTGGCTCATTGGTCCCAGAAGGAGGAGTAGAGACACATGGAACAAAGTGGAACCAGCTGGATAAGCCCACCTAGATCAGCCAACCTCCACCCAAACTCCAGACCCTTGAGCAAGCCCAACCAAGATGAACAGTGCCTTCCAAATGAGCCCAGTCAAGTCCAGCCTGGGGCTTTGTAATGTAACTAAAGCTTTATAAATCCCAGGTTTCTTGTCTGTTAAATATGAATAATCTAAGGATATAATGTATGCAAATCTATGAAACATAGTAAGCTTTTAATGAAATTATTTAATATTGTCTGAAACATATTTAATGAAATTATTATTATTACTACTATTATTTTTATTAAATTATTTAATAAGATAATATTCTCAATGAGATTGAGAGAGAATTGGCTGTTTTGGAGATGAGAAATGAATGGCAAATAAAATATACAATAAAAGTAGTGAATAAAACTTTGGATGTTTGAAAATAACCTAATTTAATTTTGTAATAGTTTTAAATGAAGCCTCAAAAACTCAATCAGAGAAAAAACATAAAGAGAAGAACATAATAAGAGAAAACACAAAAGCCTATAAATATACATCCAATAGATCCAAAATGTATAAAACAGGAATTCCAAAAGTCAAGAACTAAGAAGGCAGAAGGAAACAAAAAATCAAACACGTAGTAAATTAGTTGAGCCCACATACAGGATTGTATCTTCTGAATTATAGGATTTATTAAGTAGTAGACACTTTTCAACTTTTTATTATGGAAAATTGCAAACCAATATAAAGGTAGACAGCATAGTTTAATGAACCCCCATATACCTATCACCCAGCTACAATTATTAGTCCTTGGCCAACTTGTTTCATCTACATGCAAATTAACTTCTTCCTCCTCAATTATTTGGAAGTAAATCCTAGATACCATATCAACCATATCATTTCTTCTGTAAATATTTCAGTTCTTATTTCTAAAACAAATACTTTTAAAGAGGCTAATCATTATCATTCTTAAAAAATTGAATTGATAATATCTCCTTAGTATCATCAGATATTCTCTTGTTTGAATTTCTAATTGTCTCCTAAATGTCATAAAATATATCTATATATTTTTTACAATTATTTCTTATTAAAGAAAGAGTGGGTTGTTTTTTTTTTTTTACTCCTGGAGTTTTCCAGTCTGAGTTTTGCGAATTGCCTCCCTGGTGTGTTGAATAAAAAGATCTTTTAACTTCTGTATTTCCTAAAAGTTAGTATATGTATCTAGTGGCTTGACCAGAAAATATTGATTTTTTTTTTCCCCCCCAGGTAAGGCTGCTTCATAAGTGCTTTCTATTAGGAAGCATGCAATGTCTGGGTTTTTATCTTTTTTTGATATTAGAAACAGTTGATGATAAGTGCCTAGACTCATTATGGTTTGAAAAATAGTAATACTCTAATTCTATCATTCATTCCTTAGTTAGCAAATAGAATATTTCTCTAAAAGAAGTTTCCTTTCATTACTGTCTGGTTACCCCATTGTACAGTATAGGAAAGGCAGAATAGGTGTATTATTCTTTCCCTTTGGTTTACTGGTTTTCAAAATTATGACTTTGTTCACTAACATTCTATGTGCTTAATTTTTTATATCATGGAGACATAGATTTAAGTATATATGATGAGTTTCAAACCACTTACTTAATTTCTTATTAATGCTGAAAATTTGTCTTTGACCAGTGTGAGCCTCTTTAGATTGACTTCTGAGTCCTTTTGGCATGACCAGTCTCAGAGTGTTTCCTTGCTGTGTGGTCTGACAGTATACTGAGCTCACTTTGTAAAATTTCTACTCTAGACCTGGAATCAGACATTTCTTCAAGGAGCCTCAGTCCCTCTTAATGAGAAATATTATGTGGTGACCATAATCTAAGTGGTAAGCGCATTTGTTACAAATGGGTTTGTCATTCTCTCTTGGCTTTTTTAGCATGCAGTTAGGAAATACTTTTTTTAAAGGAAAATTAATCGCAAGTTTGCATTGGTATTTTCAATTCAAATTCAAGATTACAAAAGGTTTTACTTAACCATTTCAACATTACATTTGCATCTCCTCTACTGATGCTGAGAATCCTGGTTCTGAGTAACATGGGAGAATTATAGAATAAGAATATCACATTTATATTTTTTGTCCCAAAATAGACCCATAGCAGATTCAGACTAACAATATCAACACCTTGCTAACAGTATGATTACTAAAAAATGAGTTTTAAAATTTCTTTTACTTCTTGGGTTATATCCTTCTAGGAATGTACAGTCAAATTACTATTTTTAAAAGTCATTTGGAAGAATCTCTGTGCCATCAACTAAACACACATTAAGTTTACTCCCAAACTATTATTTTAATTTTTCAGAGGTTCCTTTAAAATAAATTTATTTATAAATATGTAAAATTTAAAAGCAAGACATATCCAAAGAAATGTAGATTTTTATGTCCTTGTTCTCCTTTTAAAGGAAACCACTTCTTTTATTTTGTGGTTTTTTCTATTGTTTACTTTTTAAGATTGGAAGGTAATGTATTTATGCTCATACCCTTCCTTTTTGAGCTGAATGGTAGCATTCTGTATGCAATTTTCCCCACCTTGCTTTTTTCTTCTTTTTATAAACTTTACTATATTTTTTGGAGGTCACTCCATATTAGCACTTTCAGATATTCCTTAGAGTTACATAGCACTCTACTTTGTAGGTACTTTATCTAGTACCTAGCACTCTACTTTGTAGGTACTTTATCTAATTAGCTTTGTAGGTACTTTATCTAGTACCTAGCACTCTACTTTGTAGGTACTTTATCTAATTAGCTCTGTTGAAGGACATTTTGGTTTTTACAAGGTAATAATCTTGAAATGAGTAACTCTGTACAAATTACTTCATTTTTTTGCCAGGATATCTTTTTTTTTTTTTGCGGGACGCGGGCCTCTCACTGTTGTGGCCTCTCCCGTTGCGGAGCACAGGCTCCGGATGCGCAGGCTCAGCGGCCATGGCTCACGGGCCCAGCCGCTCCGCGGCATGTGGGATCTTCCCGGACCGGGGCACGAACCCGTGTCCCCTGCATCGGCAGGCGGACTCTCAACTACTGCGCCACCTGGGAAGCCCCCGCCAGGATATCTTTGAGAAAATTTTTAGAAGTAGAATTGCTGGTCAGAAATAATATTTTATTAGATGTTAGCAAATTACCTGCCATAGAAGTTATGCATTACATATTCAAATGAGCAATATATATATATATATATATATGAGCAATATATATATATAAAATATGAGAGAGCCTGTTTCCCTATAGTTTCATTGACAGAGAATGTTGTCAAACTTCCAGATTTTAATTGCAGGCAAAATTAACAAAAATTACACATCTAGAATATATCTTGGTAAAAGTGGAATTTTCAGAACCAAAAGGAAATCTGCACACATATTTTGCAGGTGGTAAATCTCTCTCCTTCTTAGCCTTACTAAGCTAAAGCAGGTTATCTAACAAGGAGTTAAGAAACACACACACACACTCACACATACCGGGTGCCATTGAATTCCCCAAAACATTGAATGGAAGAAACATTGGAATAGTTTCTTCAAAGTTTTTTTTTGCGGTACGTGGGTCCCTCACTGCCGTGGCCCCTCTCGCCGCGGAGCACAGGCTCTGGACGCGCAGGTTCAATGGCCATGTCCCATGGGCCCAGCCGCTCCGCGGCACGCGGGATCCTCCCGGACCGGGGCACGAACCCGCGTCCCCTGCATCGGCAGGCAGACTCCCAACCACCGCGCCACCAGGGAAGCCCTTCTTCAAAGTTTTAAGGGGATAATTGTCACCAAGGCATTCTATAACCTGTGAATTTATGTTTCTTAAATAAATGCTTTAAGAAAGAAATTTTAGACAGGCAATGATTTAGAAAGTAGATAACCCAAATAGACTTCCCGGAAAAAGTTAGTAGAAAACTTTCTCTAGCTACTTAATAAATGAAACCAAATATCTAAATTTATGGAAAGTTTGAGTTTTGGGAAAAAATGTTAAAATAGTTATGAAATACTATGTGGCAAAATATTGTTATTATTATTATTTGGCTGTGCTGTGTGGCATGTGGGATCTTAGTTCCCCAACCAGGGATTGAATCGATGTCCCCTGCAGTGGAAGCATGGAGTCCTAACCACTGGACCTCTAGAGAATTACCAAAATATATATCTTTTTATTATTATTATTATTTGCGGTACGTGGGCCTCTCACTGTTGTGGCCTCTCCCGTTGCGGAGCACAGGCTCCGGATGCGCAGGCTCAGCGGCCGTGGCTCACGGGCCCAGCCTCTCCGCGGCACGCGGGATCTTCCCGGACCGGGGCACGAACCCGCATCCCCTGCATCGGCAGGCGGACTCCCAACCACTGCGCCACCAGGGAAGCCCCAAAATATTATTTTTAAAGAAAGGATACAGTAAGAACAAATAAAATACTCGGGATGTAAAATTTCCAGATTATTTTAATGAAAACTATGAGTCGAGTGTGGGTTGAAACAAATAATAAAGGTTAAATTTTTTATCCTGCTGATGGGAGATTTTTTTTTCTTTGATTGTAATAGAGAAATAGTAGTTCAGTTTTTCAAAGTTAATTTAATGGTAAATACTGAAAGCAAAAAATTTAAACCACTTGACAAAAAATGTAAAGAAAACTTGAGTAAAACAGCAATATTAGAAAGCAAGAAAGCAAAAGAAAACATAAACACCAAAATTCCCACGATAAGACCAAAGAAAGAAGACTTTATGCAATTTCTATCCAACATACTTCAGACAAAAATTATTCACAGAGGAAGTTGGAAAATAAGAGTACACATCGGTAATAGTGAATATCTGTTATATTTTTTTATTATCTAGCATTTTTGAAAACTTTCCTGTGTTTGGAGAATTTCCTACTTATGTGTTTAGCATCCTCAAAGTAGAAACCAGAAAATTCATTTTGTTACTTTCTTGCACTTAAAGCACAAGTGTGTGACCTGGGTAAACCCAATTAAACTCGGTCCAGACTGTGGTTCAGAAGTGAGCAATGTCAGAAAGGAGGCTCTGTGAAGAATTCATTTTACTAGCTGTACTAGTCAGTACAGTGCTTCAGCATTTGCCTCTCAAGTGTGAATTGCCTCCAGGATCGAATTCCTGGCACGAAAGTTTCATCAGTATCAGATGCAAATAAAGTCTTTTCACTGGCAGCCATATAAACTCTAGTTTCAAGTGCTTAGTATTGGTGGCAGTGACTATTCTCACCTTGGGCCAGTTCTGTGATATGGTGGTGGGCGGTAACTCTGGAATCGTTAGCCTGTTCCTCCATCCCTCTCAAAATTTCATCAGCTGCCATATCTTTATAACAAACTCATTTTCTGCTTAAACTATTAAAATTAGCTTCTTTTGCTTACTACTTATAACCCTAAATGATACAGACACTGACTCCAGAAGACATAAACTAGAACCTCAGGCAAATAGGAAGTATCTGGAATTGGTTATCTGATTCAGGCTGAGGGCTCTGAAATCTAGCCAATATGAAAGGCTCTTGGCAAGCAGTGTGAAATGGCCCTCTAATTTCATCTGTGGTCACCTGCAATGAAATAGTCAAAGAAGATGAGTCTTTTGAGGGAACCAAGGCCACAGCCAGAAAACCATACGCAGAGACATAAGGAATTCAAGGAACATAGAGTGTTTGATTCTAACAGCATTTGATGACTTAAAAAAGAATTACAAGTTCGAAATCTGAAGTTCGTATTTCAAGAGAGAGAAAGAAAGCCATAGAATTTCTTTGCTAAAAAAATATTTTACCAATTGTGGCATCGAGCTGAAATACATAAAAAACCCAAATTCAAATTTTGATCCTACAGTTGCCACTGTTTTGCAGTTAAATTCACAGCCTTGTCTGGTCTCTTATGTGACAGTTAGGGCTTTGGGAAGGACTCTAAAGACTTAGGGAGATATGAATTGAAATGGATTGCTTACATACAACACGTTCATTTTTGCCTGCCCCCTAACCCATGTTTCCCGAGAGGGCTCTGAAAAAGACTCTCCAAAGGGCATAATTATTGAAAAAAAAAATGCTCTGGTAACAGCAGTTCCATCATCTTTGAAAAGCACTCTTGAAATTATTCTTTGTTAACTTGGGATGCTGGTAAGAGACACTGACTTCGAAATGGGATGCTTAATTTCATATGCAAAGACAGCTCCAGGAGTGGTAGCTTCAAGCCCTTAAATGCCGGAGCATGGACATGACAATAGTAATTGGTAAAGGGATAGGCATGTTCATTAAAGTGGCTTGACTCACAGTGATCCATGGTGGGTAATTGGTTATTGATCCCTAGGCCTGAAAAAGATGAGAAGTCCACCTAAGCAAGAAGGATCCCGATCTTCCCTGGTGGCGCAGTGGTTGAGAATCCGCCTGCCGATGCAGGAGACGCGGGTACGTGCCCCGGTCCGGGAAGATCCCACATGCCGCGGAGCGGCTGGGCCCGTGAGCCATGGCCGCTGAGCCTGCGCGTCCGGAGCCTGTGCTCCGCAACGGGAGAGGCCACAACAGTGAGAGGCCCGCGAACTCCCCCTCCCCGCTAAAAAAAAAGAAGGATCCTACTTGATTTTTATAACTTACAAAAAAATGTCTGGTGAACAGAAACCTAAGAGTCATAGCTTTTCCCAAATCTCGAACCTTAGTCTATTCACAAGCCTAGAGCTTCTTAAAAGAGGAAAGCCTTTCGCGAGGAAGAAGCAGGTGCAACTTTCACAAACATATACAGAAAACCTCCTAAGTCTCTATGCGGCCATTTACCTGAGTCACTGGACTGGGGAAAGACAAATGAGCAGACCTTTCAGGCATTGTTGGAAATGGACTCGAACAGACAGAAAAATCTTGGGTCCCAGAGCATCACTTTTGTCCATCAGTCAGAATGGAGGCTTGTGTGGATCAATGAAAGGGATTTTGACCCATTCAACTTCATGGATAACTTATTGGTACCTTCAAACCATTATCTGGCTATTCTCCAAATTCTGAGTGTATAATTTTATATAAATATACTTAGCAAATGATAGGATTTCCATAGTGACTTTCTGAATCTTTGAGCAATAGGTATTAGGATGCAATGAACCATGTAGAAGCCCATCAAGATTTCCCTTTCACCGAAGCTGAAAACCAAGAGCAAATTTCTTACTAAGACATTTTGGTAAGACAGATGCAAAATGCAAGCCGGAAGACGGGAGTTCAGTTCCATGAAAACAGAGGAGCTTGCTTTCTTATTGAAATTTCTGAGGTCCAGTAGTCTGGGACTTGCAGGAAAATCTCTGCCAAGGTAAAGGACAAGTTGCTGTAACTTGGATTTTGGAGGCAACATATATTACAATTGGGAGTGTTACTCCATTGCTATTGTTTATTTATGGTTAAATTACTAGAAAATTCTGTAGTGGGGGGGAGGAGGAGCTGACACCCAGCTCTAGACATACTTTTAGATTTGAGACTGGAGGAAAATTAACCAACTTTAGAGGCATATCTTAGAAGGGGGACAGTTTGACATCTGGGGCAGGTTCAAAATGTAGTACAGTCTTATGTGCGATCCAGGCAGTATTGTGAGGCCCGACGTGATTGTGAGAAGGAATTTACTTGGCATTGATATTCTAGAATGAAGTTTGTCAATAATTTTTCTTTCTGTCTTTTGTCATGCACAAAAGGAACAAAATTTTGCAAATAAAATCTTAGGAGCAGGGCCATGAGAGGACATCAGAGAGAGAGAGCTGTCAGATGACAGCTCTCCAAAAGCCTAAAATGCTCATTATGAATGATGAAAGGGGCAAAAATAGCAGGGTAGATTTCTAAATTATTTTAGTATATTATATAGAAATTGCTAATTTATGGTGTCTATAAAAGTACATTGAAAGATAATAAAACGTTTGAACCCACGTTCTTAGATAAATTTTCTGCAGAAGTTCCATAAACTTTGAGTAGTACTTCAAATAAACACATCTAGCGTTATGAGACACAGTCAGATTTGATAATCCCTTTTCTTAGGACTATATTCTAATCACTTGTGTTGTTATGTTCAATTTTTTGTCCTATTCATGAATATGCCTATGATCTAGCTTCTTGTGTCAATCCCTACTTAAATTTGATTCCTTTAATTTCAGGGTTGTGATCATTTGGAAATGGAATAGAATGAAAATTAAATACCGTTAATGCATACCTATAATTATTTTTTAAAATGAAAAGAAAAACACTGAAAAATAATAAAACAAATACTCATAAACCTCCTTGAAGATTAAACAGAGGTTAATTTTTGCTAATTATTCCAGATTTTAAAAAAATTAAATATTACATGTAAATCTAATTCTCTTCCTTCATTCTTTCAGCCTGTTTCCACTCTTGAGGCAATCCTAATCTGAAATTTTGGGGTATTATTTTCTATAGCTATGTATCCATATACAATATAATATTATTATGTGTACTTGAAAATGGACATGCACATTTGCAGGTTTAAGTCTAGAGCTAGCTCCATCTTCCTCACTACCATGATTTTCCAGAAATTTGCACCATAGTTTTTCCCTATTTTTTTTTGTTTCTGAGATTTGTATATATATAGTTTAATAATCTGTAATATATCATATTAATATATGTATATATTTCATTGACTTTTATCTAATGTATAGGATTCCATTGCACATGTAAACCATGGTTACTTCTCTTTCTACCACTAAGAATCAGATTATTCCTCTTTTTCACTATTACTAACAGAGCTGCAATAAATAATTTTGAACTTGTCTTCTTGTACACATGTAATATCTTCTCGAGGATAGACACCAAGAAATGATATTGTCAAATTGTCTCCAAAGAGACTGTAAAGTTCTACATGTTCACCAGTAGAGTGTAAAAGTCCCCTTTACCTTACATTTTCACCCATACTTGCTGTTAACAGACAAGTATTTACTTCCTAATCTGCTGTATAATAGATCTCATTGTTACTTTAATTTTTTATGTTACTCTTGTGGGAGGCAGACTAATGGTCCCCCCAAAATGTCCATGTCCTATTCCCAGGATTCGTAAATATATTCCCTTACATTGCAAAAGGGACTTTGTAGATGTGATTAAATTAAGGAGTTTAAAATAAGAATATTATCCTAGATTACCTGGGTGGCCCCAGCAAAATTACAAAGATGGAAGAGGGAGGCAGAAGAGTCAGGGAAGATGTGAAGACAGAAGCAAATGTTAGAGTGATGTGGTTGCTGTTCTTGAAGATAGAGCAGGGCCACAAACCAAGGAATGTGGGCAGCCTCTATAAGCTGGAAAAGTCAAGTTAGTTTTGACTGAATGCCAGACTGTGTATGTTAAATTGTAGAGATCCAGTTAATACTATATTTCTTCATCAAGCTTTACTGTTTGCAAGGCAGATAAAGTTGGGGCTGAACTCATTAATCCAAGTCAGAAACTAAGCTGGTTCATAATTGGGTTGCAATTTTGGTAGAGCTCAGTCTACCTCTCATTCTTCTCTGTTCTAGGTCATAGCCCTCCAGAGCATTCAACTGGGAGGGTATTGTATGCCCTCAGACTCCTCCCCCTGGTTATTCCTGAACTTCTAGTCTTTGCTTCCTTGGCCTGATGGGTTTCCAGAAAATTCTGCTCTGCCTCTCTGAGCCTCCTAGCCTCAGCCTCCTCCCTTTTGCAGCATCATGATTTGGCAAATGTCTAGAGGAGAACACCATCAAGTGTCCAGTTAGAGATTTATTGAGTCTCCAATTTTCTCTCTCCATCTTTTTAGACTACTAAAATCTCTGATGGTTTTTCTACTCCTCGAAGAATTTTTCTGCCCAGGCAAAATCTAAATTCTTAGCCTTTCACCCAGTTCCCCAAATCAACAACTGGGCCAGGGAAAAAGCAGCTGCAAAAAGTCAGCTCATTTCTTCGTGGTTCTGCTGTCTCCACAATCCAGACTCTCTTGGATTTCACTGATCTGTAGTCCTCCAATAATATTTCCAAGCTTAGCATTCTTGTTATTATCCAGCTTCTCCTACTGTTCTGATAAGGAATAAGACTTCAACTTACCTAGAAATTGAGGTATTGTTATATTACATAAAATTCTATGGGATCAAATCTTGTTTTTATGTCTTCTGACTCTTGCTTATATACATTTTTCCATGTGTTATGTTAACTTTGTTTGCCAACTAAGTTTTAGCAAGGTCTGCTTTATCCATTAGTCTTGTGTGGCTAATTAGTCTTTATGAGCAGAGCCCTCTATAGGCAATCGGGAATTTTTTCCCCATACTCTGAAGCCACCAATTCAGAGTGGGCAGCCATTCAAGTATTATGATTTTTTGCTGGGATCTCAAGTGCTATGGTTCCATTGCTACTTTTCAGTCCCTAGATTAATATTAAAATTCAAGTCCCTAGATTAATAGTACTGATGCTCTCTTCCTGGGTTCTTTCAGTGTTATTTCACAGACATACAACGGAGTTTTCAGAACTTTCTTGAGGTTAACACCTGATATTTCCCCTTACTGTTTTATCAAGTTATGCTATGTATTGAAAAACAAACTCGTTATATTTTACCCAGTTTTCCTAAAAGCTTGTATTAGAAAATTTTTTTTTATGTTATAGTCTACCAATTTGCTTTTTCTACTGATTATGAAACAAGGATTGGGAAGGATAATTTGTTACAAAAAAGTCTTTGTAATTCGGTGAACAAACCATATTTATACTAGAGAATATATTTGTTGTATTATTTAGAAATACTTTTCATTATTCGTATTCATTTGAACAGGTTGTTAGAAATATTTTTGGTCTGGTTTGAGTTACTGCATATACTTGAAAGAAAAATAAGATACAAGAAGCAAAGCAAGACAAAACAAATATTCCGTAATTCAGATTTATCATCCTCCAGAATTGGTGAAGATACACAAAATTATATGTATACCAGGAAATATATATATATATATATATATATATATATATATATATAATTTTTTTTTTTTTTGCAGTACGCGGGCCTCTCACTGTTGTGGCCTCTCCCGTTGCGGAGCACAGGCTCTGGACGCGCAGGCTCAGCGGCCATGGCTCACGGGCCCAGCCGCTCCGCGGCACGTGGGATCTTCCCAGACCGGGGCACGAACCCGTGTCCCCTGCATCGGCAGGCGGACTCTCAACCACTGCGCCACCAGGGAAGCCCAGGAAATAATTTTTAAATAATTTAAACTTCAACACTTGAAGCAACTTGGCAATCATGAAACTTATCTAAGGGCTAAAGTTTTTCTGATACTGCCTTCTACAAGCAATGAACAGAATAGGTAAAGTCCTTTTGCAATCATAACAGCATTTGAATGTATCATCTAATTTCATGGAGCTGTATTCTTTTTTAAAATTTTTTTATTTTTGGCTGTGTTGGGTCTTTGTTGCTGTGCGCACGCTTTTCTCTAGTTGCAGCGAGCGGGGGCTACTCTTTGTTGCGGTGCACGGGCTTCTCATCGCAATGGCTTCTCTTGTTGCGGAGCACCGGCTTTAGGCACGTGGGCCTCAGTAGTTGTGGCTCGCGGGCTCAGCAGTTGTGGCTCGCGGGCTGTAGAGCGCAGGCTCAGTAGTTGTGGCACGTGGGCTTAGCTGCTCCGCAGCACGTGGGATCTTCCTGGACCAGGGCTCAAACCCATGTCTCCTGCATTGGCAAGTGGATTCTTAACCACTGCGCCACCAGGGAAGCCCCTGGAGCTGTACTCTTTGTCCTTTACTAAATTTAGAGCCAAGATTTTTTTTTGTATGGGGTTAAAATACTTAGTAATATTGGAAGGAAAAGAGGCAATTAACACAAGAATGAGGTTTTTTGATTACAACAAGGCATTTTGAAACCTTTATTGTTGCAGAATTTTTAGCATGTCTGACAGACTATACTAAAATCGATGTGCAAATTTCCCATTTATTGATGAAATGTTCACTACATGGGTTTTTCCCTAAAAGTCAGAACAGGGGTCCTTTTATGATCCAGTAGTAAACATCATTAGTAGAGATGATGGAGACTTCCTGAGTTTTTAATGCATTCTGAGAAATCACCACAACTCCAACTCGGCAAAGTCTCTCTGTGGTTGCTTTATTATGCAGAGCCTCGCTGTGTAGTAAAAATAAAACCAAATTCATTTGGGCACAGTCTTTTTGTTGCTTTATTTAATTTTCACTTTGGCATATGGCCCTTCAAGCTTTAATAGGGCAGATGTAGCTTTGGAAGGGTTTACTAATCCAACTTATTTAATGACTTCCAGGGTAGAAGCCAGCTCAGCAGTTTTCTCTCAGTCCATCTTTAGTTCCTCTACTCTTTGATTTTTCCTATGGTAGGAAACCTCCCCGTGGGGCTACCTATTATCAGCAGACGTTTTCTTGAATTTTGAGGTAACTGCCTTCAGGTTTCTGGGCTACAGAAGCACAGGCAGAGTAAATGCTACTAACATTGAGTTATTGATTCCTGGAGGGAAAAGGCAAGTTGCAACTCCTTTCATGATGCACAGCATGGTGGCTCCAGATTGCTCTGCAGGAGAGAGAGTTGATTATGTAGGGTTAGCATTTGGGAAAATCCTGCATGAATTAGAATTTTTGATGATCACTGGCCTTCCTGTTGTTAGGGAAAGACCATGGAGGGAATATGGGCTACAGAGCCAAGCAGTCCGTCCTTCAGGTCCTGAGGGACTGGATAATGTTCTAGATTTCTCTGAGTCTAATTTCTTACAGTAATATATATGAGTGACTACTTCACAGGATTTTGTGAGGTTTCAGTGGCTGAAAGTGGCATTTCCCAAACATTAGTTATTCACACACCATATGAGCAATTTTAATGTTGTGTCTGGGTTCTATCTGTATTACTATTTACTTACCATGCTTTAACAAGTAACTCTCCCCCTTCCCATTTTTTAACTTATCGCTTCTTTGGCCTCATCTCAAGAAATAGTTGCCAAACTTTGATGCACTTGATATATTTTTTTCTATTACACATTAAAATGAATGTAAAATTATCTCTTGTACATCTTGGACAAAACTGATATTACGCTCAGATAATACTTAATGTGGTAGCCTTAACTGTGCTAGCCTGTGTCTCCCGCTAGACTGCAAGTTGCTGGCACTTTTATCCAATTTATTTACTCTTATATTCTGGATACCCAGCATAAACTGTGGCATACAAGAGCGCCTCAAATTGTCTGAAAATTATCCTGGTAGTTTCTTGTTTCCTTGAAAAAAGAACCAGATGGGAGAGGAGACTACTTCTTGTCTCCATGGAAGGTACTGCACCCGAGCTCAGCATCCCACAGGACTGAGGGCAAAAGGGGCTCTGGTAGGAGGAGCTGTGCTTGAACCAGACTTCCCATGAACTCCAAGAGCTGGATTATTGGCTTTCCCAGATGACGACAGAGACCTCTAGAACTGTACTTGGTGTGCCTGGTTCCCCAGTATTCTGATTACTACCGCACTCTCACTTCTGCCAGACTTTCTCTTTTCTCCCCTACCCACATCCTCTTTCTCTCTTTCGAACACACACACACACACACACACACACACACACACACACACACACACACACACACACGGTTGTTTTCGTGACTGCTTGAGAAGAAGGGAGATCAACATATTGGTATGGGCCCTCCCCTGAAACCTTCTCCCGTGGTGTGGCCAGGCACACCCATCTGCTGGATGACAAAAGGATGGGGCCTCTGCCTTCTCTCGTAATCCCAGGCTTGGCCTGTATGTGTCTCCAGTGTAGCCTTTTTCTTACTCTATAGGATACAATATGGAAATCTTCCCAAGCCCTCCTTCGTGACAACTGGCAAGCAAAAAGGGACACACTCTGTATAACCAAAGGATGGCAGCTTATATTTGTAACCTCATGTTCAGTTAAACAAAATACTCTGAAATCAGAATATATCCCTACCTATTGCCCAGTCTCTGGCACATAGCAGCTTCACAATAAATATCTGTTGGCCCGTGATGAGTGAATAAATGAATATTTGTAGCCAGTGAAAGAATAAATGGCTGAAAAAATCTTTTCACAAGTTGTTGTTTCATGTTTAATAGAGTGAAATGTAGAAATCTCAGAGGAGTAGTAAACCAGAAGTTATGTTAGCTGGCACTTTTAGAGGATGACTTATTCTAGATAACCAAATTCCCAAACAAGTGAAATTTATTCTTCAAATCATATATGTATTTACTTTTGAACAAACTCTCTTTAAAAGGATACTCTATTTCTCTGCCTTATTAAATTGAATATGTTTTATATAATTAAACATTGTCTTTAATACTTATTAGTAAAAACCTCATTTTAAAGACAATTAAAATTAGATGTAGATCTAGAAATTCCAGGAGTCTCCTTTTGTGTAATTTTTGCTTCACTGCAAAAATAACCTGTGTATCCAAGGGGTACAGACACAAAGTGTGTAGAATGTGAGTAGTCTTTGGTAGGATTTGATTCTTTATTGCCACAATGTTTATCTTACACGGATACTTCTTTAGACAAAGGAATTTGGAAAGATCATGCACAAGCAAACCTCAGAGATATTTCAGGTTTGGTCCCAGACCACTGCAATAAACCTAGTCACATGAATTTTTTTGGTTTCCCAGTGCATATAAAAGTTATGTTTACACTATACTGTAGTCTATTAAGTGTGCAATAGCATATGTCTAAAAAAATATACCTTAATTTAAAAAATACCTTATTGCTAAAAAATCCTAACTATCATCTAAGCCTTCGGGAAGTTGTAATCTTTCTGCTGGTGTAGAGTCTTGCCTCATTGCTGTTGCTGCTGACTGAACAGGGTGCTGGTTGCTGAAGGATGGGGTGGCTGTGGTGATTTCTTAAAATGAGGGAACAGTAAAGCTTGCTGCATTGAATGACTCTCCCTTTCACGAATAATTTCTCTGTCGCATGCAGTGCTGTTGATAGCATTTTAACCACAGTAGAACTTCTTTCAATACTGCAATCTTTTTTTTTTTTTTTTTTTTTTTTGCGGTACACGGGCCTCTCACTGTTGTGGCCTCTCCCGTTGCGGAGCACAGGCTCCGGACTCGCAGGCTCAGCGGCCATGGCTCACGGGCCTAGCCACTCCACGGCATGTGGGATCTTCCCAGACCAGCGCACGAACTCGTGTCCCCTTCATCGGCAGGCGGACTCTCAACCACTGTGCCACCAGGGAAGCCCTGTAGTCAATCTTGACTATACTACCCAAAGCAATCTACAGATTCAGTGCAATTCCTATCAAATTACTAATGGCATTTTTCACAGAACTAGATCAAAAAAAAAAAATCTTAAAATTTGTTTGGAAACACAAAAGACCCTGAATAGCCAAAGCAATCTTGAGAAAGAAAAACGGAGCTGAAGGAATCAGGCTCCCTGACTTCAGACCATACTACAAAGCTACAGTCATCAAAACAGTATGCTGCTGGCACAAAAGCAGAAATATAGATCAATGGAACAGAATAGAAAGTCCAGAGATAAACCCACACACCTATGGTCAACTAATCTATGACAAAGGAGGCAAAAATATGCAATGGAGAAAAGACAGTCTCTTCAATCAGTGATGCTGGGAAAACTGGACAGCTACATGTAAAAGAATGAAATTAGAACACTCCCTAATACCATACACAAAAATAAACTCAAAATGGATTAAAGACCTAAATATAAGACCAGATACTATAAAACTCTTAGAGGAAAACATAGGCAGAACACTCTCTGACATACATCACAGTAAGATTTTTTTTTGATCCACCCCCTAGAGTAATGAAAATAAAAACAAAAGTAAACAAATGGAACCTAATTAAACTTAAAAGCTTTTTGCACAGCAAAGGAAACCATAAACAAAACAAAGAAACAAAACAAAGAAACCCACAGAATGGGAGAAAATATTTGCAAATGCAGCAACCAGCAAGGGATTAATCTCCAAAATATACAAACAGCTCATACAACTCAATGTGAAAAAAACAAACAACCCAATCAAAAAAAAAGGTGGAAGATCTAAATAGACATCTAAAGAAGATCTAAAGAAGACACACAGATGGCCAAAAAGTACATGTAAAGATGCTCAACGTCACTAATTATTAGAGAAATGTAAATCAAAACTACAATGAGGTATCACCTCACATCAGTCAGAATGGCCATCATCATAAATGCTGGAGAGGGTGTGGCAAAAAGGGAATCCTCCTACTGTTGGTGGGAATGTAAGTTGGTACAGCCACTATGGAGAACAGTATGGAGGTTCCTTAAAAAACTAAAAATAGAGCTACCGTATGATCCTGCAATCCCACTCCTGGGCATATATCTGGAGAAAACCACAATTCGAAATGATACATGCACCCCAATGTTCATTGCAGCCCTGTTTACAATAGCCAGGACATGGAAGCAACCTGAATGTCCATCAACAGAGGAATGGATAAAGAAGATGTGGTACATATATACAATAGAATATTACTTAGCCATAAAAAAGAATGAAATAATGCCATTTGCAGCAACATGAATGGATCTAGAGATTATCATACTAAGTGAAGTAATCAGACAGAGAAAGACAAATATCATATGATATCGCTTATATGTGGAATCTAAAAAAATGGTACAAATGAACTTGTTTACAAAACAGAAGTAGAGTCACAGACATAGAAAACAAACTTACAGTTACCAAAGGTGAAACGTGGGGGGAGGCATAAATTAGGAGATTGGGATTAACATATACACACTACTATATATAAAATAACTAACTAATAGGGACCTACTGTATAGCACAGGGAACTCTACTCAATATTCTGTAATAACCTATATGGGAAAAGAAACTAAAAAAGAATGGAAATATGTATATGTAAAACTGATTCACTTTGCTGTACATCTGAAACTAACACAACATAGTAAATCAACTATACTCCAATAAAAAGTAAAAAAAAAAATTGGAGTCAATCCTTTTACATCTTGCTTTGTCAACTAAGTTTATGTAATATTCTAAATCCCTTGTCATTTCAACAATCTTCTCAGCCTCTTCACTGGGAGTAGATTCCATCTCAAGAAACCACCTTTTTTGCTTATCTGTAAGAAGCAATTCCTCATCCTTCCAAGTTTTACCATGAGATTGCAACAATTCAGTCACATCTTTAGGCTCCACTTCTAATTCTAGTTCTCTTGCTGTTTCTGCCACATCTGCAGTTGCTTCCTCCACTGAAGTCTTGAACCCATCAAAGTCATTCATGAGGGTTGGACTCAACTTCTTCCAAACTCCTGTTAATATTGATATTTTGGCCTCTTCCCATGAATCACAAATGTTCTTAATGACATCTAGAATGGTGAATCCTTTCCAGAAGGTTTTCAAATGACTTTGCTCAGAACCATCAAAGGGATCACTATCTATGGCAGCGAGAGCCTTTAACAATATACTTCTTCAATAATAAGACCTGGAAGTCAAAACTACTCCTTGTTCCATGAGCTGCAGGTTGGATGTTGTGTTAGCAGGCATGAAAACAACATTAATCTGATTGTACATCTCCATCAGAGCTCTTAGGTGACTGTGTGCATTGTCAATGAGCAGTACTATTTTGAAAGGAATCTTGTTTCTCTGAACACTACATAGCGACAGGGGGCTTAAAATATTCAGTAAGCCATGTTGCAGGCAGATTTGCTGTCATCCAGGCTTTGTTGTTCCATTTATAGAGCACAGACAGAGTAGATTGAACATAATTCTGAAGGGCACTAGGATTTTCAGAATGGTAAATGAACATTGGCTTCAACTTTAAGTCACCAATGACATTAGCCCCTAACAAATGAGTCATTCAGTCCTTTGAAGCTTTGAAGACAGGCATTGGCTTCTCCTCTCTAGCTATGAAAGTCCTAGATGGCATCTTATTCCTATATAAGGCTGTTTTATCTACATTGAAAATCTGCTGTTTAGTGTAGCCACCTTCATGAATGATTTCAGGTAGATCTGGATAACTTGCTGCACCTTTTACATCAGCACTTGCTGCTTCACCTTGTACTTTTATGTTATGGAAGTGGCTTCTTTCCTTAAACCTCATGAACCAACCTCTTCTACCTTTAAATTTTTCTTCTGCAGCTTCCTTATCTCTCTCAGGCTTAACAGAATTGAAGAGAGTTTGGGTCTTGCTCTGAATTAGGCTTTGGCTTAAGGAAATGCTGTGACTGGTTTGACCTTCTATCCAGACCACTAAAACTTTCCACATATCAGCAATGTCTGTTTCACTTTCTAATAACTCAGGTGTTCACTGGAGTAGTGCTTCTAATTTCCTTCAAGTGTTTTTCCTTTGCATTCACAACGTGACTAACTGTTTGGTGTAAGGAGCCTGGCTTTCAGCCTATCTTGGCTTTTGACGTACCTTCCTCACTAAGCTTAATCATTTCTAGCTTTTGATTTAAAGTGAGAGATATGCAGCTCTTCCTTTCACTTGAACACTTAGAGGCCATTGTAGGATTATTGACTGGCCTAATTTCAATATTATTATGTCTCAGGGAATAAAGAAGGCCAAGAAGAAGGAGAGAGATGGGGGTACGGCCAGTTGATGGAGCAGTCAGGACACACTCATTTATTAATTAAATTCACTCTTATATGGACACGGTTCATGGTGCCCCAAAACAATTACAATAGTAACATCAAAGATTACTGATCCTAGATCACCATAAGAAATATAAAAATAAGGTTTGAAATATTGTAAGAATTACAAAAATGTGACACAGAGATACAAGTGAGCAAATGCTGTTGGAAAAATGGTGCCAATAGATTGCTAGAGACAGAGTTGCCCCAGACCTTCAATTTGTAAAAAACATGATATCTGAGAAGCACAAGAAAGGAAAGAACAATAAAATGAGGTATGCCTATCCTATATTTACTTAATCACATATCTGTCCTGGACTTCGGATGTTAGCTTGAATTCTTGATGTATCCCAGTTTCTACCTTGCAGAATAACAAAAACCTAATTTTATTTTGATTAGAAGTTCTTTTAGTGACTTTGTAGGGTACTACATGCAATCATGGATGTGCACAAGGATATTCATTGAAGTAGACTTTTATAGTTAACGTTTATTGAGCACATACACTATTACCAGTCATATTCTAAGCATTTTAAGTTTACATTGCAACTCTATGAAATATGACATCGTCACCATTTTCAGATTAACTGATGCATAGCGTGGTTTAGTAACACCCCTAAAAATCTCACTGCTAGAAACAATGTTGGCTTTTCTTGGTGCCCTACTTTTCTCCACATTAGACATATATCCTCCTCCAATCCCCTATGTTATCATTGTTATAAATGTCTTGTCAGAGGCAATGAGGTCTAGGGATAACCAATGGGGGGGTAGATCATAGTACCAGAAACAGCTTTGACATTGATGTCAAATTTCACCATGACTGGAAAATTATCCCGCACATTGGTAAATTTTTTGCTGACGTGTCCTCCATGGAGCCCCAGCCCACGTCATGCCCTTCTAACCATGGAGCCTCTCCTCCCCGAGGAGCCTCTGCGTCTCCAAACCTCACCTATTCTCCTCAGGCAAGCCGGGGGCAAAACACAGTTTTCTTCCCTCCACGATGCTGGGCAGCTCACCTTCCTTTTTGTAATTTCCTCTTCCTTTAGACCATGAATGGATTGGTATTCTTCATGCCCCAAGAGCCATCTCCACTAGTATATGGAAATAGTGATGGTTAATGTGTTTTGTCTGTCTTATGTATGGATAGTTTCTTCTCACTACATCTATTATTATTAAAAAAAAATTGAAAACAATTTAAGTGTGTGACAATAAGACACTGGTAACTAAAAGATATGGCCATGGGATGAATTGTATATTTAATTTCACAGGAACGTGCTCACTAAACATGAAGTGAACAAAGCAGATTACAAAAGATTACAAAACACAATGTGCAGTTCGATACTTTTTTTTTTTTTTTCTGGTACACGGGCCTCTCACTGTTGTGGCCTCTCCTGTTGCAGAGCACAGGCTCCGGACATGCAGGCTCAGCGGCCATGGCTCACGGGCCCAGCCGCTCTGCGGCATGTGGGATCCTCCCGGACCGGGGCACGAACCCGTGTCCCCTGCATCGGCAGGCGGAGTCTCAACCACTGCGCCACCAGGGAAGCCCTTTTTTTCTTTTTTTTAAAGTCTATTAAAAAAAAGATTACAACAGGACTTCCCTGGTGGCACAGTGGTTAAGAATCCACCTGCCAACGCAGGGGACATGGGTTCAAGCCCTGGTCTGGGAAGATCCCACATGCCACAGAGCAACTAAGCCCATGCGCCACAACTACTGAGCCCGCACGTCACAACTACTGAAGCCCACGCGCCTAGAGCCCATGCTCCGCAACAAGAGAAGCCACTGCAATGAGAAGCCCGCACACCACAATGAAGAGTCTCCCCCGCTCGCTGCAACCAGAGAAAGCCCACGCGCAGCAACGAAGACCCAATGCAGCCATAAATTAATTAATTAATTAAAAAAAAAAAAAGACTGCAACAGAGTGATCCCCTCTGGGTCTATCCTGATGTGTAAGAGCCTTTCAAATACTTCTAACTGCTATGCCTTCCTAATCCACCTTCACTAACAACTAACAGTTACAGACTCTGAGGGCTTACTCTGCACCAAATACAGTTCTGTGCACTTCACAGGAACTAACTCATTTAAACTCATTCAAAACAACTGTTATCCCCACTTTATAGCTGGGTAAACTGAGTCACAGAGAAGTTAAGAGCCTTGTTCAATTCACCAAGCAGTCAGTAGCCAAGCCAGATTTAAACCCAGAAAGTCTGGTTCAGACCTTACACTCCTTCTAGTAAGCTGGGGTGTTTATCCTCTTTCCTCTCTCCATCTCAGCTGTTTCTTCCTACTTCAGTTGGTTTTGCTTCAATCAGCCTTTGCCATTTTTCCTGTGTGCTCCCATTTGTTAGGGAAGAGTGGGGATGCTCAGAGTAAACATAATCTTAACTTATTAAACCAATAACCTTAACTTTATGTACAATACTAAATCAATAGCTTCTGAGCAACGAATATCTTACGGTATCGCTTATATGCGGAATCTATCAAAAGTGATACAAAAGAACTTATTTACAGAACAGAAACAGACTCACAGACTTAGAGAATGAATTTATGGTTACCAGGGGGGAAAGGTAGGGGGAAGGGATAGTTGGGAAGTTTGGGATTGACATGTACACACTGCTATATTTAAAATGGATAACCAACAAGCACCTACTGTATAGCACAGGGAACTCTGCTCAGTATTATGTAACAACCTAAATGGGAAAAGAATTTGAAAAAGAATAGATGCATGTATATGTGTAACTGAATCACTTTGCTGGACACCTGAAACTGATACAGCATTATTGTTAATCACCTTTACGCCGGAATAAATTAAAAAGTTAAAAATAAAACTTCTGGTCGAAGGAATGTTTATTAAAGCTCCCCTGCTCCTTCCAAATAGAAAGGGAATAAGTCTTTCCTTGTCATTTAGAGATTTTTTTTTTTTTTTTAGCTGTACGCGGGCCTCTCACTGCTGTGGCCTCTCCCGTTGCGGAGCACAGGCTCCGGACGCGCAGGCTCAGCAGCCATGGCTCACGGGCCCAGCCGCTCCGCGGCATGCGGGATCCTCCCGGACCGGGGCACGAACCCGTGTCCCCTGCATCGGCAGGCGGACTCTCAGCCACTGTGCCACCAGGGAAGCCCTAGAGATCTCTTCTTGTTTAATACATGTTTGAGGCTGTTTCTAGTAGTTGAGTGGCTGGAAGTCTGACTGTTGGTTGTCATTGCTGTGATGATTATATACTTAATACAATTTGCTCTTCAACCCCTTTACTGTCTATGGAAGAGCTCAGAGACAAGAGGATTAAGTGAGCATCTGGTGCTTCCAGTGATAAACTTGGAGAAGGCCCGGGCCTGTGAATAATAGATTGTGGGTGGAATATTTTTTTTATTTATGCCTGGAGAGTCTTTGAGGTGAAGAATCATGGGTGGGAGATGCCCATACAGCCTAGGGACACTGAGAGCACACTTGACAGTGGGCAGAGCCCACTTCCCTGGTCCATTGTAGTCAGGCCCTCGACAGGAGTCCAGAAGCGTCCCTACCCCCCAGTTGTTTTCTTCCTCCACAGGAGAAGGGAACGGCCCAGCTAGCAGGAGAACAGTGGGCCTCGCAGGACGTTGTTATGAGGTTATGTTTCCATCTTGTTCCAATCTCTGCGTGGCTGGATAGAAGTTTCTTCTCCATAAGGGTGCCTCGTAAATGAGTCACCACATGAATTCTCGGGAAGAGCTGGTAATTCTTCATATCTGCCCTCAAACATTTTAGTAATCAATCTCCCTGAAGTCTCCTGCTGAAGAATATTAAGAGAGAAGATCAAAGGTAGATGCGCAATTGATGGTGCTAAAAAGGGGGGAAGGGACACTGATTTCCAGTAGATAAGATGATGCTTGTTGTTTCACCACAGTGCCCAAAACAAAATAAATGATAAGAACTAAATAGGGAACTCCTGGAGCTTGCTTGTACACGAACTGATTTCCCTTCTGCTCTCTGTGGCTGCAGTGGGAGAGAAGCCCTTGGAAGACTGTGTGAAATGACTGAAAAGCAAATGCCTTTGCACTGAATTTAATATCTAGTCTTTCCAGTTGTTTGACTGTGGGATTCTGCTCTGCTCACCTCTCACTGCTCCACCATTTCTTACCTTATTTATTATTATAAGGTATCCTTTAAGTAAATATATGTGAAAAATTGAAATGTAAGACCATAACATAATCTCCCTTTACATCATGTGTTCATCTTGTCATGTACGGATTGCCTTGTTCTTCTGTAAGATGCCAAACTTTGGGTGTTAGAATAGCTGCCCCATGGCCCTTTGACTGGGTTGCTTTTGTCATCACAGTACATCAACCTAGATTTGCCCTGTCATACAAACGTGCCATCAGTAGCTTAGTTTTGACAGTTTTAGTTATGTGTCTTCTTGTAGCATATTGTCACACACTGACAAGAAGAAATGTAGTTTGCTAAATATAAATCCTCTGGGAAAAAGAGAGAAGTAGCTTTTAGGGTAAGAACTATAACCTATTTTTAAGTTAATTTGTTTCATGTTGGATCAAGAACCATTTCTAGGTGATAGAAAAAAGTGTTTTAATATCTAGTTTATAAAAAACAAAGAGTCTTAGAAAACTAGCAGATGATTTTATAACATTAAACATTAATCCTTCAGTTATGTACAGTTACCATAAAATATTAGTGAAAATAAGGATGTGATAACACCAACATCACTTCTGGCACTAAAAATTTATACATGCTCTGCTCTACCAAAGGAAGTTCATGGTGCTGTGTGACGCCAAAGGTAAAGAACCATAGTGTGATGCCGGCGTAGACATAGACTGACCATCTGGCAAGAGGAGGTCAGTTACCTTGGAAACATCTGATCTTAAGCACAGGACTTCGCTGGTGGCGCAGTGGTTGAGAGTCCGCCTGCCGATGCAGGGGAAACGGGTTCGTGCCCCCATCTGGCAAGATCCCACATGCTGCAGAGCGGCTGGGCCCGTGAGCCATGGCCGCTGAGCCTGTGCGTCCGGAGCCTGTGCTCCACAACGGGAGAGGCCACAA
This sequence comes from Phocoena sinus, assembly GCF_008692025.1. Taxonomy (NCBI): domain Eukaryota; kingdom Metazoa; phylum Chordata; class Mammalia; order Artiodactyla; family Phocoenidae; genus Phocoena; species Phocoena sinus. The sequence goes on from NC_045766.1 coordinate 24,734,196, forward strand.
CAGTGAGAGGCCCGCATACCGCAAAAAAAAAAAAAAAAAAAAAAAAACCTCAAGCACAGATTTGTAAGGGATACAATAATAGATTGTTTTTAAAAAACATGTTGTTAACTGGCTGGCTCCGGTGAAAGAACATGAGACTGTTCAGCTCATGGTTGCATCCACAATGGACTCCCCAAAACAGCAACAATAACAATGGGTTTCCATGCTTAGGCCTATAACATGTTTTCTCCGCCTCTATTCCCATCAGTCCCAGCTCAAGTTTCCTCATTTTATTCCTTGTCTTTAGATTATTTTTTACTTGAGCAGCATTTGACATGATAAAACTTAGCCTTATGAATGAAATGTGTATCATCTGATATGTCTTATGTCTGAACTTAAAAATATTGCTTTCCAAATGGATCAAGCTTCTAAAAAATTCTAACAAATCAAGATTTTCCTGATTGGCTCTTCACTGTTTCACAAACAAAAGACAAATCTTTAGGGACCTGCCCCTTTGCTCAGGGTGGCCCTTTGGTCTGGGACGTCTGATATCCTCTTGGTTTCTCTCAATCTGTTCTTCCTTTATAGACAATTTTGTCCTCTATCTCATCCTGCAAGTGTACTTACCTTCCTAGAGCCTACTTATACTCTTTTTTTTTAAATCGAAGTATAGTTGATTTACAATGTTGTGTTAGTTTCAGTTGTACAGTGAAGTCATTCAGTTATATGTATACATATATACATATTCTTTTTCAGATGCTTTTCTTTTATAGGTTATTACAAGATATTGAGTATAGTTCCCTGTGCTATACAGTAGGTCCTTGTTGGTTATCTATTTTATATATCATAGTGTGTGTCTCTATTAATCCCAAACTCCTAACTTATCCTCCCCCACTTTCCCCTTTGGTAACCATAAGTGTGTTTTCTATGTCTGTGGGTCTGTTTCTGTTTTGTAAATAAGTTCATTTGTATCATTTTTTTCTAGATTCCACATATAAGTGATATCATATGATATTTGTCTTTCTCCGTCTGACTTACTTCACTTTGTATGATAATCTCTAGGTCCCTGCATGTTGCTGCAAATGGCATTATTTTGTTCTTTCTTAGGGCTGAGTAATATTCCGCTGTACATATATACCACGTCTTCTTTGTCCATTCATCCGTTAATGGACTTTTCTTACTTATATTCCTGTTAACTGAGTTCATGTCTACCTTCCCCACTGACTCTAAATTCCTCAAGTGAAAGAAATGTTTCTTCTTTACATTTGTTTCCTTCAGGGAGAGTAAATGCTCAGTAATTGTAAACGTAAATAGAAGGCCCTGAAAGAGGCCCTGGAGCATGGAGCATGTGGTATTGTTAACCTTGTAGGAAAGGGTCCAGGAGCTTTGGGTCTGAGAGATGATCCATTTCATTTTGTCTCCATATCTCTGGATGATATATTAGTAAAGTGGATGAATCTGAAAATAATTTTTTGTTTTTTTTTTCTTTTTTTCAAGAGTACATTCACCATAAAAGATACAGAAACAATAAAACTGAACAGAACAAAACAAACAACAATAAAACAAATAATAAAAACTAGACAAAACAACAACGAAACATGAAAACCCAAATGAAAAAATAAGAGCCAAATAATAAAAGCAGGCAGGGAAAAAGAAAGCTAGGAAGTTTAGCTTAATTAAGGCAATCTCTTGTACATTTACTGTAAGGGAACATTAAAAGCCTTTGCAGTGTCTCTGACATAATAAAACAGTTGTTGTTATGGCAATTCTTTGAGGGCCCAGATGAATTAATTAGCATATTCCATAGCATTAATAAGGTCAGCTGGGCTTTTCAGGACCCGTACAAGGAACAAACATTGAAATCTCTAGTGGAGATATTCTGAGCTGTTGATAGAACTTCCCAAGCTAGGGCCCCTGCTCCTTGGACCACCTGCTCCAGGACTGATAGGATGGAATTTGGGTGGAAAGGCAGCCTTACCAAATGAGTCTGTGATCCTGGGTGTTCTGTAACCCATTGGTAGCCACCTCCAGGTATATAAAACATGTCAGTGGTATGTCCATGTACATTCTGCCACCAGTTAAAACAAAGGGTCACAGAGTCAGAGATAAGACTTGTAAAGCACTGACAGATACACCGTTCACAGAACAAAAGTTTTCCCCAACTCTGTCCAATCCGGGCCAATTTAAGTAAAAGACAGGGTGAAGGTAGGGAATGTTGTAAGGAACCAGTGGAATTTTACGAAATGGAAGGACACATGGTGGATCCAGAGCTGAAAGGTCCGAGACACAGGTTCCTCCACTTCTCCCTTGATTGTCTCTATTTTTCTCGGCCCATCTGCTTCACCTTCTAGTCTCTTTGTAGATCACTTTTCTCTGCTTCTTCACGCAAGGACTACAAGTACCAACATGAGACACATCTCCCCAGTCACCACATTTATATGTCCTTAAAAATTCAGTTTCATCAGGTAAGTGACAGGAGTCCCTGAGTCTTAACAGTAAACTCACAGGAAGGAGGATCTCATTAATCCAGCTCAGGTCAGTATTTACCTTAATGGAATGATTTGGGCAAAAGGGGCAGGGTCCCAGAGGTTGAGCTGCTGGAGAGGGGTTTTAGAGAAGAGGGCAGAGCCCAGGCAACATTCACAAAGATCTCATTTAATGAATGTAGGACCAACCACATTTGCAGTAAGTGAGGACCATGTGGAGGCTTTTGTCTGTTGCAGGAAAGGACGTCTGGAATGTTAAGGAATCAGCTTTCATTTCCTTCTAGGTTAGGGAGGGAAATATTTCGTATCTTAATGAAGGCTGGGCCTTGATCATCAGCGACATCACTTAGAAGTACTGAGTCTCACTCACTCCTGTAGGAAGCCAGAGAGTGAAGTTCAAACACACCTGTGAAATTTAAAGGCACGAATAATCGCTTCCATAATTGTTTCTGCACATGTACCTTGAGCAAAGCAGTATCGGGAACAGCAATTAATGATTTTAATAATAGTTGTCATTGCTTGCTGTGGACATTAGTCAGTATCTGGCCTTCAGCTGTGACATTGTCCTCTCAGCCACTGTAATCACTTTTTTTAAAAATCCATGTAGAACCAAACACAAATGATATCCCTTTGAACCATCAAAAATGATGATAGTTGTGGTGACGGTAGCGATTGGCAGCAGCTACTTCCTTTTCCCTGCACTCCTCCGGGGCCTCCCAGAAGGACTGCTGTCTTCCTTTGTCACCATTGGCTCCTTGCCTTCTCCTCTCCCTACGGGTCCTTGTTCTGTTTTTAACTCTATAGATACTGCTCGGCTCTACAGACACAACCTCCTCCACACTCCCAGCCAGAACATGGAGCCACGCTTTATGCTTTACACTTTTCACATGAAATGTAGACCTTTATGAGCATGATGTTTAAAATATAATTTGTGTATCTGAGTCAGACCAATCTAGAGCGAGCACATTTTAAGAATTACTCTGTAAACATCTTTCTTCTTTTCCTTTTTCCTTAAGTGATGATTTTTTGTTTTTACATTATACTGTGACTTTCATTATTATGCTTTAGTTCTGATGACAGAGCTACCAACACAATAATAGTGTCTGCTCCAGTAATTTAACAGAAGAAAACTTACCTACAGCCATTCTGAAGCATTAATAAAAAGCTTAGGGCTAAGGGAGCTTCAATGGTGTTGGAAGGAAAGGTATTAGATGTCAAGGCGTGGAAAGGTTACCTCAAAGCAAAGATATATTATGACAATTTGAGAATCTAATAGTTATATAGTTTCCTTTTCGTGTTTCTGCTGTTATGGAAAATATAGGGAATCTTTACTATTCTACTCTTTGTTTAGTTTCCCATCTAATTTCAAGTAGCTAAAAGACAGGAACCTTTTTCATACTTCTAATGCCTCAGCTGAGCCCACAGAAGGTGTTCAATAAATGTTTGTTGATTAATCTATATGAACAAATCCTTATCCTTGTAAAAAGTTTTCCTGGGTTTTTAATAATACTGAGGAGAGCTCAGTGTAGCACAGAATACAGGTTTTTTTCTCTTCCTGTTTCCCTTTCCTCCCTAAATAATTCAGATGGGGTTGATAAAGGTGTCCATGTCATTGGGAGTGGGGAGCCAGGGGGACCCAGAGTGGGCTGGCAGTCAGAGACCTCACAGGGTGAAACGGGCACCTACATCTGAGGGTGGCCCAGCATGGTTCCCTTAGAACCTGAGCAGGGTGAGAGAGAAATTCACGTGGATGGGTGGTCTTGTGTAGCATGTCAGAGTCTGAGCAAGTTGAGGAGGTGTCCATGGACAGGGGCAGCTGCCATCAGAAATTGGAGCCCGAGTGGGCTGAGGAGGACATCCAAGCTGGCTTTTGAGTCTTTGATGGGGAATAACCAGAAATGGGATATTGGCCATATATATGGAGAAATTGATCAAATAAATATTCTAAAGATAATGGGAACCAGTTTCTCATGGTTGGAAGAGGTGCTACAAATATAGCAAGGAAGGAAACTGGAATGAACTCTGCAGATTGGATTCAACAGTATTGGTGTGAATTCATGGCCTTTAGTATAGATCAGTAAAGATAGGTAACTATAGAATTAAATATAGTTATGTGTTTGTAAACACACTGAACATTGATGTATGTGTGTGTCTGTGAACGTGTTAAGTGTATACACACATAAATTCCCTAGCTGTGTCCACTGAGAGGGCTCTGGAACAACTATTCTCCACAAAAAGGATCCAGGGCTCCTTTGAGAAATACTGCACTCAGGGATGGGGCAGGAGAAGTTTGATAAGCCTGAGTCATCGGTGGCAGAAGACAGAACTCAGAAGTCTTCTTGGATGGGTTCCCAGTAACCAAACCAAGTACAATTTGTGTATCAAAATAACTAATGATTTTAATGAATTATAACTCATTGGCCAAATAGGAAACCATGAGTCCATGATGATACAATTAAATAAATAAATAAACAAACTAAAAGCTTGATAAGAAACAGGATATTTAGGTCCCGTGTTCATCAAGTGATCAGTGAATACCATTATCAGTTGGACAAACTGAAATTATGTCCCAATTCTCACATACTAGATATATAAGTGAATAATAAAATATGAAGAAGGAATTAATGCAGATGAAAGTTGGAATATATATAGATTAAAAGTCTTATTAATAAAAGCAATAGACAGCAAAATTGACAAACATTTGCTACTGTGATCAAGCGAGAAAATAACATGAATGATAATATAGTAATAGAGAAGAAGAAATAGGGCTATTAACTAGAGCTGTGGAGATGAAGAAAATGCCATTTAGAGACTAAGTACATTTGCAATTCTAAGAGACAAAATTATTTTTCTAAGAAGATACAAATTAATAACAATGACTCAAAAAGAAGTAGAAGACTTTAAAACCATCAACAACCACAGAAGAAATGGCAAATGTAGTCAGAAGTCTCCCTCAAAGGAAGAACTAGTGCCCGATGGTTTACTCTGTTTCATAAAAATTTAAAGGAAGAGCTAATTCTCATGTTTTAGAAATTCTTTCAGATGATTAAAAAAGTTAGAAAGCTATCTAACTAATTTTCCAAGGCTAAGGTTAGAGTGATACCAAAACAGAATGATTTTAATACCAAAAAAAAGGGCAAACTTCTAGTAGTATTCTAATTATAAACATAGATGCAAAACTTCAGGGCTTCCCTGGTGGCGCAGTGGTTGAGAGTCCGCCTGCCTATGCAGGGGACACCGGTTCGTGCCGCGGTCCGGGGGGATCCCACATGCCACGGAGCGGCGGGGCCCGTGAGCCATGGCCTCTAAGCCTGCACATCCGGAACCTGTGCTCCACAACGGGAGAGGCCACAACAGTAAGAGGCCTGAGTACCGCAAAAAAAAAAAAAAAAAAAAAAAAAAAACCTTCAAAATTGCAGCAGAGTATTGAAGTATGACTAAGTAAGGATTGTCTTAGGAATTTAGATTTTTCATTAGGAGGTCTAATGTAATTCTCTCTAGAGAGAGATTAAAGGGGGAAAATACCATATAATTATCTTAACTGTTGCCCTTCCAAAACAATTAATAAAATCTAATACCAGTTAATATTAAAAACTCTTCACTTGGAACAGAAGGGAAGTTCCTTAATGTGCTAGTGGATTTCCATCAGCTATCCACAGCAAGTGTCAGAGAAACTGGTGTAACTATTGAAGACTTCTTAAAGTCAGGAATAAGACAAAGATGCTAACGTTTACTGCAAGTCTTCAACACTGCTAGAGGATTAAGCCCAAACAATAAATTTGATAAGAAAAAAGAAAGAGGAACTGTTGGAGAGTAAGAGGCAACTGTCATTATCTATAGATGACACAATGACCTTAAATAGAAAACATTGAATTTAAATGGGAAGCGTTTTAGGCTAGTGAAACTTAAATGTGCTACTAGAACGAACGATCCGGGCTTATGAGGAGAATCACTGTCAATGATAACACTCTGGTTTTAGTCCCATTCTGGCCAGGTAACAAAATTAATTTTATATTGAAAAGCATTATTAAATATTTGTCCTATGTTAACTCAAGTTGTTTCCATAAGAAGTCACTTTGTTATCTTTAGAAATGAAGCTTTTATGTGTTATGTCATTATTTGGGAAATGTTTCAAAATAGAAAATAGAACTGGGCTGGATTCCAATAGTTTTGCTGTTCCTTCAAAACAACCATTTCCAGATATTTGCTTTCTTTTTCATCTCCTTATGGAAAGCCAGCAGATTCGCATACGTGAATATATACAAATTCATATTCTATATTTGCCATGGAGTTCCATTTTCTTTTTATTTGTATGACCTTCTGAGTTGTAGAAATTATTATTATTGTCATTATTACTTTCATGCATCATTGAACTCTTTTCAAGCCGTTGATCTAAGTTTTCACACGGGCATTAACTCAGCGTGATACTTACAACAGAAAATATTAAATTCACAATTATGAAAAATATATCACAAAAGATGGGAAAATTCATCAGCTGAGGCAAAAATACACTCTGTTAACTGAAGCATAGTCAAGAAGAATTGATCAACACACTCACAGTACCCAGGACAACTTTTCAAAATGTGATGATTATTGGACATGTGACAAGATTTCTGTGAAAATCAAATCATAAGGTTCTGAAATGCTTGTTAGCATAATCATTTCCTTGCTTTTTCTTTTAAAGCTTCCATGTTATCTGAGACCACTTGATTGACAACGGTGGACCACCAGATGTCTGGAACCTCATTTCAGGAAACGCTGCTCCACAAATTTGAGGAAGGAAAGTTGAGACACAATCTGAGTTGGAATTACATAGAGAAGTGAAATCGTTGAGAGAGACCACTCACCTCTACTCTGTTTTCAGTGGAGAGGCTCAAAGCCATTCCCTGGAAAGAGTCTAGTTGTGATGCTTTCTCCTCCATATTTGAGGACTTATTTATAAGTTTGCAAGCTTCCATGGTGATGATGATGCTTTAGAAGTCATTGGGAGTGGGAAAGCAGAACCTCATAGAAATTTTTCCCCAATAAAATCACCTTTAAAACTACCTATAGGGCTTCCCTGGTGGCGCAGTGGTTGAGAGTCCGCCTGCTGATGCAGGGGACGCGGGTTCGTGCCCCGGTCCGGGAAGATCCCACATGCCGCGGAGTGGCTGGGCCTGTGAGCCATGGCCGCTGAGGCTGTGCGTCCGGAGCCTGTGCTCTGCAACGGGAGAGGCCGCAACAGTGAGAGGCCCGCGTACCGCGAAAAAAAAAAAAACAAAAAAAAAACTACCTATAACTTGTCTCTGTTTTCAAAAAAGGAACACATCAGTCTTCAGTTTAAAGGAAACTTTCCAAAAACATTTTCCAATAGTATTAAATCTACTTTTTTGTTATTACAATAATCTAGATATAAATCTGAGTTCATTCTATATAATACTTAGTGCTTTTAGACAAAAGAAAGTAAACAAAACCCTCAAATTGCTTAGGAAAATATTCAAACTTGATAGAGCCTTTAGACATTGATATAGGCATGTGGCTTTTGGTTTCTGCATATTGAAGGGATTGGCTATGGTAAAGTCAAATAAAAATGTATGGGTGTGTGAGTGGAAAAAGAAAAGAGAAAGGGAGAAGAGACCTCTGTGGATGATTCCCTTTGCTAACCTCATGTTTTCTTGGCTTTGAAGTGAAAATATCTGGTATTTCCAGCTTGGACTAAATCACAGATTTCTAATGAGTTTTCTTGATATTTGCTCTGACCTGATTCAGGTCAGCTTATTGCTTTTTCTTGTAGTTGAAAAGCAGAGGAACAGGAGGTAAGCCTTCCTTTGCTCATTAAGGTTTCAGCGAGTGATCTTAACTCAAGCATTTCTAATTAAAATGTAAAGATCATTAGTAGGCGCCATTCATAGAGGTTTGTCTTTGGACTCAGAATGTTCTGATGGAAGTGCCAGGCGCACTCCTGCACCCACTGGGGCTGAACAACTGCTGCTCTTGGCAAGGTCTCAGAACAGGCTGGGGTTTCTGTCTGCTACCTGAGCTGCTGGTGACAACTGCAACTTATGTCAGGCTCAGGGGCAAGGAGGAGTGGAGAGGAGAAACAAATTGCAAAGGCACCTTTACCTTTTTACTGCTACCAATTTTCAGCACCAGCAATATATACACTACCAAACGTAAGGTAGATAGCTAGTGGGAAGCAGCCGCATAGCACAGGGATATCAGCTCGGTGCTTTGTGACCGCCTGGAGGGGTGGGATAGGGAGGGTGGGAGGGAGGGAGATGCAAGAGAGAAGAGATACGGCAACATATGTATATGTATAACTGATTCACTTTGTTATAAAGCAGAAACTAACGTACCGTTGTAAAGCAATTATACCCCAATAAAGATGTTAAAAAAAAAAAAAAGAGGCAGAGGCATAGTGAGGCTGATAAGAAAGACATTAAATACTATTTAAAAATTATTTATTGCCTCCCCCTCCCCCCAAAAATAAGATACATATTCATATGGTGGCATCATTTTTATTCCTTTTGGGCTTGAGGAATCCAAGTCTATATGTAAGCCCCAATCATGCCGAACATTTCAATATGCGTTATCGTTTCCTAAAGATGAATATTACTTTTAGTTTGACATTTTAAATTGAGAGATTAGCTGAAAGAAAATTCTAATTATAATGGCTAAATTATTTGATTTTGAATATGAAAATTGTGATTAATTGAATCTTTAAAGGTATAACATATATGTACAGGAATTAAATGAAGGGTTTAACCCAGAGCCTGTAATACTTACGGCTTGTTTTATATATGTTATATTAAAAGACTAAATTGAAGAGGCATAATAAACAGCAAGTTAAAACATAGAGAGCTATGAGGATGGCCTATTACTTGGCCTTCGTCTTAGAAGTATTAATGTGGGGATTTAAGACAAATCAGAAATAAGAATAAAATTAATGGTGTTCTATACACTCTGGTAATTATAGAAAATTTTTGCTAATTTATTGCTTTTGTTTGCTTCTCCATACAATCAGCTGAACTTCTGACCCATTTCAATTAAGTTACAATAAAATTAGTGTTTCTATTAAAGTACTTGGAGTTAATAGAATAAAAATTGTTTCTTCTGTAATCAAGGCTACAGTGTTGCCTGGGGAGGGCTTTTTGGTTTATGTCTTGGGGGGGCTGGGGGTGGGGAAGTTATTTGTAATTTCAGACGCGGTTAGACTCAATGGCAAATACTCATAATTTACATGTACATTTTTATGCCTTTCATCTTATGGATTAAATTTGTTTGAATTATTTGAGGAAGAATGTGAGCATTGACTTTATACTGTGGCTTTATTTAAAATTCATTGAAGGTTTAGAAAGTTTGGAGACTTTGAAAATGTACACCATGCTATGAGCAGAGGAAGAAGAATATTATTCCCCAATATATGTGAAGTAAGAAGGCACTGAGTTTTCATCTGTAGCATGAATGAAATGCTCACTCCATAAAAGGCTATTAATAATTTGAGGCCATCAAGGAAGATAATCATCTGACTACTGTGACAGAGTGAAAGAGCGATAGAAGAACTGAGTCAAGGAAGAGGTATATTACAATCGCTTTCCTTTATAATGAGAACAGATGGTGTCCAGTTTTCATTTAGATATGGCTATTGGAATATACTGGGATAGGCCCAATTACTATAGATATATATTTTCAATAGAGATGATTTGTTAACCATAAATCAATAGGTTCAATTGTCATACTTCTATAAGACTTTAAATGTAAGCATTTATAAATCAGAAAAAACTAGATTATATATTTCACTGTCATCATGGCTCATATCAAATACTTATCCATTTTAAAATATATGTATGCATCTAGAGTGACCAAGTGATTCCCTTTCAAATACTGAGTATGCCCAATATGACAAATGTAAAGAAGTCCTATTAAAGAAGACCTTGAGGAACACATAAAGTGAACTTACCCCAAGTTGAGTTTATCAGAGCCTGCAAGACTATAACCATTAGAATGGTGGTTCTCAAGCTTGAGTGGTCATCAGACTCACCTGAAGGCTCATTCAATCCATATTGCTGGCCCCCACCCTCAGATTTTCTAACAAGTGCCCAGGGAATGTTGATGCTGCTTTCCAGGGACCCCATTTTGAGAACCACTGCATTAGAAGATGCCTAAGAGATTTTGAGAAAAGATTTTTCTGCCTTATTCCAGTTTTCACTTGACTAGATTTTTTTCCTTTTCTTTTCTTTCTTAAGAAAAGAAATTAATTAATTAATTTTTGGCTGCGTTGGGTCTTCATTGCTGCGCACAGGCTTTCTCTAGTTGCAGCAAGCGGGCTCCTCATTGAGGTGGCTTCTCTTGTTGCGGAGCACTGGCTCTAAGCACGCGGGCTTCAGTTGTTGTGGCGCACGGGCTTCAGTAGTTGGGGCACACGGGTTTCAGTAGTTGTGGCTCACGGACTTAGTTGCTCCGCGGCATGTGGGATCTTCCCAGACCAGGGCTCGAACCCATGTCCCCTGCATTGTCAGGTGGATTCTTAACCACTGAGCCACCGGGAAAGTCCTAGACATTTTTTTTTCTGTGTGGCTTATCAGAAAAAAAAAAAATATATATATATATATATTAGTAACATCACTATAAGATACAATCTGCAATTATTTTCACATTGTGTTTTACATTACAACAAACACGTATAATGTATATTTAAAACATATATGGTTTTATAGCTCTCTTTATTTCTCACTAATCAAAATATAGCTTTTTGCCAGATTGGTCTGAATTCTGTTAAACTTGTAAATACCTTAGTGATTTTGAATTTGAATTTGGAGATGGTGGTTAGAAAAGGATTGGAAGTTGAAGGAAAATCTCTAAGGAGATACCACAGTTTTTTCTCAGGGTGATCTTAATGACCCGTCATCGGCTTTTGCAGAGAGAATTGGAAAGAAAAATTCATTAGAGATCTTAAAGATATCAGATATCTTGAATAGTTCTGTCCTTTTAGAAAATGCTTCAGCATTGAGATATTCTAATATCTGAGATTGATGATACTTTAAAAATATAAAATCAGTTAAATGTCAATAGTTACTTTGGTTCAACTCATCTACATTTGGGTGTCTTTCCTTTAAACTACGCACTTTCTAATCGGCCCTCCTCAATCCAATCTTATTGTCTATAAAACCCTGTCTGGCAAATGGGTTGACGGGAGCAGATGTTAGGTGAATAATTGTGATACATCTCTTTGAGCTGCCTGCTCTTCCCTGCTGTGGGCTGCTGGAATGTGAGCAAGGACTCCCACTCTCTCCTTCTTTGGCTCCCACCTGCCCACACTTGATTAGAAATTTAAAAATGAGAGACCTTTACAAGGGGCAGGCTTCCTAGCAGAGAAGATTCCCCCAGTCTCCTCCCAGGGATCTGTCTGATCTTGGTGGAGGGTGTCACTACTGTGGACGTGCCTTTGTGTATTAACTCTGCGTCTTGTATTGTCTGGAGACACACTAGGCAAACAATTGAGGCTCCAAGTATTTGTTGGAAAATTGCCTCTGATTTTTTTCTTTAGTTCCAGCATGGATTTTGCATTTGGGGTGTGGCAAGTTAGCGTATATTTCTGAAAGTTCAGCACCCTTTGTCCACTGAAAAACATTTTTTTTGGTTGTCCCATTTTTTTTTTAATTTTTGTTTTTTATTAAGTATAGTTGATTTACAATGTTGTGTTAGTTTCTGGCATGCAGCACAGTGATTCATATATATAGATATATATATATATATATATATATATATATATATATATATATATTCTTTTTCAGATTCTTTTCCTTTATAGGTTATTATAAAATACTGAGTATAGTTCCCTGTGTTATACAGTAGGTGTTTGTTGGTTATCTATTTTATATATAGTAGTATATATATGTTAATTCCATCCTCCTAATTTATCCCTCCCCCTGCACCTTGCCCTTTGGTAACTGTAAGTTTGTTTTATATGTCTGTGGGATTATTTCTGTGTTGTAAATGAGTTTGTATCTTTTTTTTTTCACTGAAAAACATTTTAATCTTTATTTGATCAGAAACTACAAAGGTGTGATGGTAGTGGAATTGTAGGTGTATTCTTAAAGTATGGATTTAAGAGGTGGATATCATATTCACAGGGAGATTGAGAAAGGTTCAAAAAGGAGGTGACTCATCGCAGGTTGAAGCATGCGGTTGTATAATTACAACACATGTACCTTCATGACATTGCATTCATTTTTGAATTTGTATGTAGAGGCATTCAACGCATACGGTTCTAAAACATTCTTTTTTGACTTAAAAGTACATCATGAATATTTGTCCAACTCGGTCGATACAGATATACTTTATTCGTTTTAATAGTGGTCTGATTTTTTGTTGTATGGCTGAATTCTAATTGTTTTAACCAATCTCCTGTTGACGGACTTTTGTTATCTCTATTCATTGTTATAGCAAATGATACTGCAATGACTGTGTGTGTGTGTGTGTGTGTGTGTGTGTCTTTGTACACATGTAGGAGTACATCTATGAGATAGATTCCTCAAAACCAAACTTTCTGGGTTGACATGTATGCACATTTGGAATTTTGAGTTATTATCTAATTGCCCTTTAAAATCCTTATACTGATTTAGAATTTCACCTACATTTGAGAATGACTCTTTTCACCCCCTCACAGATTTATAAGGCATTCTGATAAGTGATAATTCGTATAGACTAGATATTTTGATTTACATTTATCTAATCATTATCGAGGTTGTCATCCTGTATGTTTATTAGTTATTTGCTTTTTCCCATAAATTTCCACATTGTAACTGATTTTTAGAAAAATTATTTTCATAAATGATATTCTAATAGTGGTAGTTTTGTTTTTCATTTTCACACTGCTAAACCTCTGGAACCTAGTTTTGAATAAGGCATGAGGCAGGGGTCTAGGTTTACTTATTTTCCAAATAATTAGCAAATTCTTCCAATACTAGTTGTGGACAAAATAATTAACCCACTCATTTGAATTGTCACCTTTATAATATTAAAAATTCTCTTATGCCTAGGTCAGTATCTGTATTCTCTTTTCTTCCATCTGAAGAAGAAACTTCCTTGTTGGCTAGTTTTCTGTGTGGCAGGAATTGTGAGGAATGCACATCCTGCACAGAAGAAATAGTCAGTGCAAAGGCTCAGGGCCATGGCGCAAGTGCTTTGTAAAATGCAAAAATTTTAGTGTGGTTGGAGTTTTAAGTTTAGGAAAAAAATTACAAACATTATTAGGAAGTCCCAAGCGAAACTAATAAAAAAAAATACGGTAAATAAAACAGCACTCTCCAACAGAAATGTAATATTTATCCATTTCGATTTGTTTTAGATCATACATACTTGGCCTTATTTCATCCCTTTGTTATTTTTTTATAGAAGGTCAGTATATTTAAGTACAACTTTTTAATGTCTTTGCCTTTAACTCATTATTGTTAGCTTCTCAAAGTAAATATTTTTTATCAGTTATATTTCAGTAGTTTTCCTCTCTCTCCTTGGGAAGAAGAAATACTGAGGAAAAAAATGTTCTGGGATTTTGGTGTTTGCATCTAATCTTCCTGAACTTCTCAGTTTCTTCCTTCATTCCTTCCTCCCTCCCTCCCTCCCTTCCTTCCTTCCTTCCTTCCTTCCTTTCGAGTTCAAGCAGAACCTAAACATAAGGTCATATGACAGCAGGAGAGAGGGCATACATGCAGACAGAAATTATGTTACAATCTTTGTCATCAATTTTTCATCCTTAATGTTGACTTTTTTGTAAAACAAATGTAAACGTAGTATCTTGCATGCTGACACGTCCAAATGTTTCCTATTACTCCTAGATCTTTCCATCACAGTTATCAAATTTAATTCAAATAAACAAAAAAAGCCCAACGCACAGCTCACTTTTTTTCTTGGTGAGAACATCACTCTCTTTTTACTCTCTCTTCCTATTTCCCTCCTGTCAGGTATCCAGATAGCTGCAGGCAAGAAAAACACTTTCAAAAGTTATTTTGACTTAAATCAGCATCACTTCCAAGGTTTTACCATTAAAATGTAATTAAAATGTCATAATACTTACTTTTAAATTGCTAATTTAAATTCACATATCTCAATGGAGTCTAAGTTTTTCAAAAACATCATGCCTCCCTACACCAAACAGACCAAAAAAAAAAAAAATGTTGTGTCAGATTTACTAATAAGATCAACGTACTGTTCTACAACTCCAAAATATTCACTGAAAGAAATTTAAGTTCCTTTTCTGTTGAAAGGCTGAATGTTTAAAGTTATTTCCTTACCAACATCACAGGTATGGTACACAGATTCCTGGGAAAATAACATAAGAGTAATGTGAGAGTATGCTATTCATGATTGGTAGCTTCAAAGCCCTGCACTGGAACACCATGTAAATATGCCAAATTGACTGTTGCAGAATAGACAACTTGTTGTGAAATTTTGGACATTTTCCACACCCAGTGGTGCCAGACCCTGGAGGGGGTGGGCATTCTGGTCCAGGAGCAAATAAACAAGTCAATAGAAAAACTAATTGTTTGAAAGACTGACCTCTGAACAAGGGTATCTCTGAGCTCCCCAAAGGGTCAACTTGGATTTGGGAAATATTTCAGTTCTCCCTGTGACATGTAAACTTGGGTGCTGATCAAAGTGCTTTGTTTTGGTATCTAAAAGCTCAATCTCTGAGCCTGTGCCAAAGGTTTTACTGTCATGATGTGTGGGGTATATTAGCCAGCACTGCTGGCTTGAGAAATCCACATATTGTTCTAAAGCAGAGAATTTGCTTCTTACCATTCTCCTCCCTGGTTCTGTATAATGAAAAATTCGTGACAAAAAACTGTTCTTTTTTTGTTTGCTAATAGACTTAGAAAAGAATTAGGGAGCAGCCCTCTTAGTACTGAGGTACTTGGAGAGCCCAGGGAAGACAGTGACTCTGTTGAAATAAAAGAAAATTATAAAAAAGACTCCACGAAGACCACTAATGTGAGTCCCAAACAGTTGAGTTGCAGCTTAGGTTGAATGTTTCGGGGGGTCGGACACTTGCTTTTCACGTTTCTATTTATAAAAGGGAAGCGAACAGGCTGTGATGTTTCTTGTTTTCTGGAAAAGTATTAGGAACTTGTTAATTATGGTAGAGTGAACATGGCAGGAAAAGGAAAAATATAATTTTAAGTATAATGGTGCATGCTGGAAACACAGATTGGCAAGCATATGGGGTTCTGGCATCTGGACGGAAGGCTTCATAACCATCTGCTTCTCAGAGGTTGTTTTGGCAATTTTTGCAGCAATTCCAGTGATTCACAGGTCTGGGCTAAGGATGTCAGAAAGCAGCTAAAGAGGGCACAGGTACATAGAGGCAGTTACTGGGTTTTCGGTCCATACGTTAGTTTCAGTGTTGTCACTTTAAGATGGTCTATGTGCCAGTACTTCATTGTGATGGCAGCAGATGTTCCTTCATGCTAATATTTTTTCCCAATTTTATTCACCCAGTGACGCTCATTTTTCACCTCAGAACTAATTTGGTATATTGCCTCCGCTGGCTGTGGAGATGTGAGGAATATGTAAAGGGACTCGTGTTTTTGTGCTGCGGTTGGTTCTGAAGCGTGGAGACCTAATGAGTAACCTCCAGCTCTCCTTGACTTTCTCATTATACCAATGTTCCCTGGGGATTTTGAGACTTACAGCATGTTACTAATAGTGTGATGTCACGTAATAGTCTAATAAGAACTCACATGCATAGAAAGTCATTCAACACAGGACCTTTGTGGTTAATCGTAAAGCAAAATATTAACTAGCATGACACATTAGAAATTGAAAATCTGTGTCAGTCTTTTTTAATTGAAGTATAGTTGATTTACAGTGTTTTCTTACTTTCAGGTATACAACAAAGTGATTCAGTTATATCTATCTATTCTTTTTCAGATTCTTTTCTATTATAGCTTATTATGAAATATTAAATATATTTCCCTGTACTATACAGTAGGTCCTTGTTGTTTGTCTATTTTTTTTTTTTTTTTTTTTTTTTTGCGGTACGCGGGCCTCTCACTGTTGTGGCCTCTCCCGTTGCGGAGCACAGGCTCCGGACGCGCAGGCACAGCGGCCATGGCTCACGGGCCCAGCCGCTTCGCAGCATGTGGGATCCTCCCGGACCGGGGCACGAACCCGTGTTCCCTGCATCGGCAGGTGGGCTCTCAACCACTGCGCCACCAGGGAAGCCCTGTTTGTCTATTTTATATATAGTAGTGTGTATTTGCTAATCCCAAACTCCTAGTTTATCCTTCTGCCACCCCTTTCCCATTCTGTAACGTAAGTTTGTTTTCTATGTCTGTGAGTCTGTTTCTGTTTTGTAAATAGGTTAGTTCATTTGTATCATTATTTTAGATTCTACATATAAATGATATCATATATTCCTCTTTGTCTGGCTTGCTTCACTTAGTATGATAATCTCTAGGTCTATCCATGTTGCTGCAAATGGCATGATTTCATCCTTTTTTATGGCTGAGTAATATTCCATTGTATATATATGCCACATCTTCTTTATCCCTTCATCTGCTGATGGACACTTAGGTTGCTTCCATGTCTTGGCTATTGTAAATAGTGCCACTTATGAACATTGGGGTGCATGTATCTTTTCAAATTAGGGTTCTCATCTTTTCTGGATATATACCTAGTCTATATCATTTTTTCATCATAAAGATACTAGTTCTTGAGCATTTACAATGTGTCAGATAATAGGATAGATGTTTGAAATGTAAGATTGTCAATACCAGGATGGGAGTAGAAGGGCTGGTGGTGAGAATGAAAAAATGGGAGTGGGAGAGCCCTCTGCAGGACCATTTGGCAGTGTCCCTCAATGTCCTAAATGCATGTGTCCTATGACTACCCTGCCCTACCTCATTCTTCTTCTAAGACTCTATCTGTCCTTTAGAAATATTATCACATACTCATATGGCTATATATGCTAACCACAAGATTATTTTTAATGGAGAATAATTGAGAGCAACCTAAATGTCAATCAATAGAAAAATGGTCAAACAAATTTTGGAAATGCCATACTATGGAATATCATATGCTATTTTAAAAAGTAAGATTGATCCACAAGGACTGACATGGAAAGATATCCATGGTCTATTTTTAAGTTAAAAAAAAACTTTAGAAGAATACATACAGCATATTCCTACTTCTTTGTAAAAAACCAATATTTATTTATTTAAATGTGTAAATGTATAGAAGATATGTACAATGGACCAAGTGTTTGAACCCTTCCAAAATTCATATTTTGAAATCCCAATCTCCAGTGTGATGGTATTTGAAGGGTCTTTGGGAGATAATTAGATTTAGGTGAGATCATGAGGGTGGTCACGATGGCATCAGTGTCTTTATAAAAACAGACCAGAACCTCTGCCCCCTCACCCTCTGTTGTGGAGGAAACAGTGAGAAATTGGCCATCTGCAAGCCAGGAAGACGGTACTCACCAGAAACCATCCATGCTGGCACCCTGATCTCAGACTTCCCAGCCTTCAGAACTGAGACAAATAAATATCTGTTGTTTAAGCCTTCCAGTCTGGGGTATTTTGTTACAGCGGCCTGAGCTGAGATAATATGGAAGGATTCTAGGTAGACTCTAAATACTACGTGATTACCTCTGGGGGTGAGATGAGGTGGGCAGAGGGAGAAAGTCTCCTTTTTTCAATATACACTTCTTTATTGTTTGAATCTTTCTCAAATATCCATTATATTCGTAGAGGAAGGAAGGCAGGAAGGAAGGAAGGGAGGGAGGGAGTTAGGGAGAGAGGGAGGGAGGGAGAGAGAGAGGGAGAAAGGGAAAACACCACTGGGACGTCCCAAAGTCCATGTTGCACTTTTAGGAGTTCTGTTTACCCATTTGCAGAATATTGAATATCAACTCCTCAGGCCACTTCTTCCTTGGATGATCTTAAGAATAAAACTCTCGTGTCCTCAGCTCCTCCTATGATAAATGGGCTTTACGGAAGAGCATGTTGTGTTTTGTGAAATATTTTCAGATGTATTGCCGAGGAAGACGTAAAACAGGATACTCAGTTGGAATTGGACTAAGTTCTTGTTTTAAGGAATCAGTTTCTAGAGTCACGCCTCTCTTGTCTATTATGTCTCTTTCCCTTTTTTCCGCCTAGATTAAGCCCTAGTGGAGCCCTGTAACACAGGTCACTTCTTTATCTATTAAGCCGAGCCATCAGTGATTACCTGCTTCCTTTTGTGTCAAAATGTTTGGCCTTAATTTTCTCTCCAGACCATATGTAGATGATTTAATTTTTTTTTTTTTTTTTTTGCGGTACGCGGGCCTCTCACTGTTGTGGCCTCTCCCGTTGCAGAGCACAGGCTCCGGACGCGCAGGCACAGCGGCCATGGCTCACGGGCCCAGCCACTCCGCGGCATGTGGGATCTTCCCGGACCTGGGCACGAACCCGCGTCCCCTGCATCGGCAGGCGGACTCTCAACCACTGTGCCACCAGGGAAGCCTGATGATTTAATTTTTATTTTGACCTTGTGAGAAATTCCAGAGGATACTTTTGGTTCTAAGACATCAAGAGAACCTCTCAGGATTTTGGTGGTTGCTATAAATGAATCAACCATTAATAAAATAAACTGAGTAGAAAGATAATTTATAAAACAATAGATGTTAAAGCTCTTTGAAGAGCAAAATCATAGTCTACAAAGAGAAGTGCTTCTTTTGTAAACTATTATGTTTGTTTTATAAAAATTAATACGGGATCCTGACACAATACATACAAAACTTTCTCATATATTACTGTTCATTACCAAGAAATAATCAGGAACAATCAAAATAACTTTGAATATTTGTACAGACTATCAATAATTGGGAAAAATATAGTTATCCATAAAAGAATCCAATTATTTGTTTATTTATTTAAATTTTTTTTAATTGAGATATAATTGACATGTAACATTATATTAGTTTCGGGGTACAACACAATGACTCCATATTGATGTATATTGCTCCATGATCACCACAATAAGTCTAGTTAACATTCATCACCTCACATAGTTACAAATCTATTTTTCTTATGATAAGAACTTTTAAGATCTATTCTGTTAGCAACTTTCAAATATACAATACAGTATTATTAACTGTAGTCACCATGCTGTACATTACATTCCCATGACATTTATTTTACAACTGGAGGTTTGTACCTTTTGACCCTGTTCACCTATTTTGTCCATCTCCCACTCCCCCACCCCACCTCTGGCAACCATCAGTCTCTTCTCTGTATCTATGGGTTTGTTTTTTTGTTTTTGTTTAGATTCCACATATAAGTGAAAGCATACAGCATTTGTCTTTCTCTGACTTATTTCACTAAACATAATACCCTCCAAGTCCATCCATGTTGTCACAAATGGCAAGATTTCCTTCATTTTTTTTTTTTTTTTTTTTTTTTGCGGTACCTGGGCCTCTCACTGTTGCGGCCTCTCCCGTTGCGGAGCACAGGCTCCGGACGCGCAGGCTCAGCGGCCATGGCTCACGGGCTTAGCCGCTCCGCGGCATGTGGGATCTTCCCGGACCGGGGCACGAACCCGTGTCCCCTGCATCGGCAGGCGGACTCTCAACCACTGCGCCACCAGGGAAGCCCGATTGCCTTCATTTTTATGGTTGAATAATATTACGTTGTGTGTGTGTCTATACACGTATAGTATAGAAACATACATTTTCTTTATCTATTCATGCATCAGTGGACACGGGTTACTTTCATATCTCGGCTATAGTGACGAATGCTGCAGTAACATGGGGGTGCATGAATCTTTTTGAGTTAGTGTTTTCATTTTTTCCAGATAAACCCAAAAGTGGAATTGCTGGATCATATGGTAGTTCTATTTTTAATTTTGGAGGGAAGCTCTATACTGTTTTCCCTAGTGGCCGCACCGATTTTCATTTATTTTTTAATAATTTTCTTAATAAGCAAAGTCCTCAAAAGTACGAATGGCATTTATTGGGTTTTCTTCATTTACTTGTTGTTTATTAACAATGCATTAATAATAACTTTAAGCCTACAAACGGTTTCAAAGTGGATGCTGGTTATCTTGTTCTTTATTATTCATTCATGCATTGAGCTTAGGAAAGCCTGCCAGACTTGTCAGCTCATTTGCAGATAGTCTCCGGGGATGACCTCGACCATCAGGATTTAAGTAAAACTGCTCCAACTTCCATCACAAGACTAGGAAACCCTGTAAGAAATTCTGTTTCCATCTTAATATTTCAGGGTTCTTTGTAAGATTTAAACTGATCATTGTCTCCTCTTGCTCTACTTTTAGTGTCTGCCAGACTTTCAACTCTCGGGCATTCTGTTACCTTCATGCCTAGCATTGACCCACACTGGACACCTCCCAGATTGTTTCACTTTCAAAGGTCCGTCCTCACAAGACTGCATGTGCAGCCAACTTATGCTGGTGTTTGGGGAGTAACTCAAGAATAATTAGTTCATTAATGCCCCAGCTGCCTCTTAGAAGTCCCCGTTCTCTGCTCATCTCCCAGGCTTCACCCACAGAGGGAGGGCCACTGCATCCAGTCATCCTGTTGGGCGTTTTCTTCTCCCTCTTCCTCCTTAGACCCTTCATCATATATGATGATGTTAAGCTTCAAGCTGCCCTTGAAGCTTAAACTTCTTCTTACATAAACTCTGCTAAACAATTCAGTAACTTTTGTTTAACTTATCTGGCTGCTGGACTGTGCTGGAGTGCTTCACTTTTTATATGTAGGAAGGAGTTTTTCTGAACACACAGTGTCCCAAAGGGAGAAAACGATCTCATTCTCCTAGAGGATGGGGACTCTAGTTACGTGCAGTTTTAAACAGCAATTTTTACCCTCTTGGCTACATTCTCCCTCTCTCTGTCTGTCTGTCTCTCTCTCTCCTTTCTTTCTCTGTTGCTCTCTCTTTTGTTGCTCCTCTCTTTCCATCTGTCTCTATTTATCGACAGACCCAACCATCTACACAGTATCACAAATGTGTGAGCAAGGGCAAAGCTCATATACACATGTACTCAAACATGACCTCAGCTGTCTCTGAGCTCACTTTTCCAAAAGGCGTGTAAGAAAATATCATGTGGGCAAGTAAGCTCTTGTAAATGTGGGAAAATTCTTACATGGATTGCTTCTCATCTATGCCCCTCTGGATGATAAAGCAGAGGGATTCTATGAAGATTGTTTTACTGCTGAGTAAGTGGTAAATTATCAGAAGCCTTCACAGAATTGATAGAGTTTTGGAGAGAGAGAGAAATAGAACCCCAAACTGAAATCCCTTTGCCACATGGTCACTTTACACCTCTGCTTATATACCTCTAGGAATGTAAGCTTCGTTCCTTTGCAAGAGAGCCAGTTTTATTTTTTCAATAGTCCTAATTGTAAATGTTCCCTTTACATTGCATCAAAATGTGACTCTATACCATCCACTCATGGGCCTTGGCTTTGTTCTATGGAGTCTCATAAAATAACCTTATTCATTCTTTCGAAGAATAGCGTTTCAGACATTTGAAAAGAACTCTCATTAACTCCCTGAAGTCATCTCTTTTCAGGTTAAACACCTCTTTTTTCTTCAGGAATGTCTTTTATGTTGCAGCTTCCAGAACCCTCACGTTCCTCACTCTAGTGCTTTGGAGCCATTCCTTTGCATCACTGTACACTCTCAAAATGCCATATCCAGCTGAATGGTACCCACAAAGCAGACGGATAAATGCTGACAGAATTTAAGGTAACTGAGCCCATACACTATATTCAGTGCCGAGTCCAGAGAAACTATCCCATCTTTCATCTGGACATTACACTTTTATTAATGCAATATAAGATTGCATTAGCTTTACTGTAAATCAAATGAGCTTATCATATAACATGTCCTGAACATTTTCTCTTAATCTCCGTCCCTTTGTCTGCATCTGGACATCAGATTTCCTGAATCACGATGCAAAGTTTTACATTTATCCTCATACATTTCATTTTGTTGATTTCGTCTCATGTTTTCACCTTGTTGAAATTTTGAATCTCTATCCTATCATCAAAAGTACCAGTTTTCCCACCACGCTTTGGGACATTTTTTTGCCTTTGTTCGAGGATTTGATTTTTTCAATGGAAGTCCATTGCAATGATGGAACCTGTGGATTTCTTCGTTTCTGGCTCTGACTAGTATTACAGGACCACATGTCTTTTGGGGAGATCACCGGATGTGATCACACCTGGTCCTACACAAGTACGGTCAGCCACAGTGTGGATCTGTGAAGTTGTCCTCCCCTCTCCCACCTCCTGTGGGCCTATTAAGCATCTCCATACAGAAATTCCGACTACTATCGCCACTCAGTACCAGTGCGAGCATGGCCGTTGCCACCCGTTTCCAGGCAACAGGCACTGTGGTCTCTCCCAGGTCCTCCTGTCACTTCTGTTGCCCTGAATCACTAAAGGTGCTGAGTGTTCAGCAGCAAAATAAGGGGTGAATACATCCTTCAAACTGCAGTGTTTTATATGCCCCGGTGTCCAACCACATTTTAATAGAAATTGCTTGTATCAATCGGTTTTGTTTCTCACTGTGACAATGCTGCCCAACAAATAACACCAAAATATGTGTGGCTTACGAAACTCAGCGTAGACTTTTTACTTTTGGATTCATGGGATGGCTATGGCTCTGCTGGGCTCGAGTAGCGTTGCCTGGGCTTAGGCTGCAGGTTGCGTTCAGGCATAGGTTCTTATGGAAACGGCAGAAGCTCGAGTACTGAATGGAAATAAATGATGCCTTATAAGGCCTCAGAAAACACTGTACTTTCATCCATATCCTATTGGCCCAAACAAGTCACGTGGCCAAGAAGTATATACTCCAGTCGCAGTGAACCATGGCGAGGACAGGAAGGAAAGGAACCTTTGGAGACACATCTTTCATTTTTATACAGCCTTCTCTTTCATTCTCTTCTTATATACTACAGGAGTCTAGAGAGGGCAGCAAAAGAATCCCTTTGACAAATGCCATATCAGAATCACCTCTTCACCTTGAGGCATAGAGCTTTGTCACTGAGTCAAGCCTATTTTTCCATTTCAAGATATTTTGTCTTCCCAAGAGTGTCCTAATAAAGAGATGCCAGTAGGCCTACTCCACCAGTTCCCCAGGCGTGTCCAGACCTGTTTGAAACTAGCAGTAGGTATATTTATGCTCAAGCTGAGGAGGGCTTTGCACCCTTTGATACCTTCTAACTCAACCTATTTGTGGAAAGAGGTGGGACTCCCTAAGGTACCACAGGAAAGCAACTTTTTTTTCCCTCCATCTGCCTCTTTTATCCAGCTCAGGGCACCAGTTTTCCCCCCAACTCTTTGGATAAAAAGTTGAGTAGATTTGTTGACTTATCGTGTCACTCTCAGATAATGGAGTATCTTCCAGTCGTTTTTGCGTATTAAGATAACTTCATTTCGGTAATTAACATGTTCAGTCCAATGCGAAATCCAAACTCCAGACCTCTTTCTGTTTTTCCAGCTTGGCTTGGCTATGGCTGCAGAAGCCTATCGGGTGGTGAGCACATGGTCAGCTTCTTCTCTGTGTTCTTAAGTGTCTACCCCTCCCCCACTCTGTAGGCTGCCCTGACCCTCCAAGAATGAAAGCAGGTAGGGAGGAGAGGTAAGGGGCAAGGTTGACTAAGGAAATCTGACCTTGGTTTCTCTTGGCCTTGGCAGGTATTTAAAGCTGAAATTTTATCTCGTGGAGACATCTGTGATCATCTTTCCCGAGTACCCAGATGAATCCCTTGATGTGGTAAGAGCCACCCCTGCAAATGGTTGCTTATAATGTCCTCCCACTCCCACCCCCACTCTGGCCTCTTTCTGCTGACATAGCCTTACCCTGGCAATGCCCAGGTAGACTGCTCTATAGTAGTGCTGGGCTGCACCCCGCAGGCCTGCAAGCTCTGTACTTGCCCAGCTTCAAGACTGAAGAAAGAGCCCGGAGTCAGCAAGAGAGACATTAATGGTTTAGTGGATAAGAGGATCTTACACATCTGAAGCAAGGTCCTGGAGCGACACCCCATTGTGGGACAGACAGTGGGCAGGACATGGTGGCTGTCTTTGATCCCTCGGGGGGAGGAGGAGGTTACCAGTTATAGGGGGAATTGATATCAGGTGGGCTCATCAGTTACTAGGGGAAGAAGCAGAGGGGTACACCCCTCACCACCCCTTTGATAAGAAAAATCACCTGCTGGGGCCTGGAGCAAGTATGTCAGAAGGTCAGTCATGTGTGTAGGGTGTAGGTGAAGCAGGCACTGGTCTCTCAGGGGATGTACAGAGAGCAAGAGAACAGCCACCTCGAGTGGCCTGACTCT
Source organism: Phocoena sinus (assembly GCF_008692025.1). NCBI lineage: Eukaryota > Metazoa > Chordata > Mammalia > Artiodactyla > Phocoenidae > Phocoena > Phocoena sinus. Next base: position 24,758,984 of record NC_045766.1, read on the forward strand.
ACAGGTAGGCTTCACATTGGGACTTTGGGAAACACACACACACATTTTTGATCTGCCATCAGCGGTACTGCAGGCATTTCCCAAATCCTACCTTTTCATCATTGCTGCAAAATGTTTCAGCTAGGACCTTGTCAAAAATGAGACACCATTTTACTGTAAATCTTAATTTCAAAAGGGCTCCTCTGCATCATCCCCAGGAAGCTCCTTGCATGTGACTGAAGGTCAAAGGAAAGAACCTCTTTTCCCTGCCCTCCCCAATAGCAAGGGGCACGGCTGGAGGGGAGGGTGTATGTGAGGTACACTGCCACAGCACATCGGCGACTTTCTTCAATGAGACACTTTTGTCTTCTTCAACCATCATCTTGTTAAACCCTCAGGGTGGGTGTTGGCTAATGATACAGAACACGTTTTTGGTCCCTCTTTGGTAAGTCTTACTTAAGTTGTGTAGTATCCTCATATTGGAATGTGAAGATACCTCCAAGGTATGGCAGCATTCTTTTTATTAAACCTAGGATCATAAACTCTTTGAACTTGAAGAGATCTGAACATCTCATTCATTTTATAAATGAGACAATCAAGTCTCTGAGAACTTAAGCAAATGTTGCAAGGTTACACAGCTTTCTGGTATAAAAGTACTCAAGCTGTGTATAATCTGTGGTCTTCATAACCTCTCTTTCCTCAAATTGATCACCTTTAAAATGGGCTAATAATTATACAACAGAAGGTGGCAAGTCAGGGCTTACAGGAAAGGTTAAATGACTTCAAGTGTTGAAAGCTTTTAGCAGAATGTGGTACAGAGGAAGCACTCAGTGATGACCCTTTCTTCTCTTTTCTCTTTCTTCCTTCCTTCTCTTTTAACTTCCACTTTCTCCAAAGATTCATGTGTGCAATATTGAGTATACAAGCAAACAGAACAAAAAATACCATTAATCACAAATCAATTTGGCAAAAATCATCTTTACTGTTATAAAGCCTAGTTTTATCCTTTATACTTTAAAGTTATAAAGGTATATGTAACAGGAACTTCCAAACTGCAACATTACCTCTTCTCTGTCTATAACAGCAAATTATTTAAGAAAATCTAAATGTCCAAAAGCAAAGGAATGTTTAAAGGAATTAATGGACATCTGTACAATGAAATATGACATGGACACTAAAATCTCATAGACAAACATAGAAATGTATTAAATGAACAAAAAACATTTTTCAAAACTGTGGTATATAGTGTGATATCAATTTTTAAAATAAACATTTTTATTTTTATTTTATTCACTTATATTTTATTTCTGGAAGGATAAACCTGAGGTTGTGAACCACAGTGGTCATCTTCTGGTTGGGAGCTCTTGATGTTTGTATTTTTATACTTATCTGTGTTTCCCAAACATTTGTACAATAAACTTTTTTTTTTCTTAAAGTACATGAAAAAGGGTGGGAGGTGATTGTGAAGCTGAAAAACAGTGTGAACTTCAGAATAAATGGGTTTTGTCAGAATTATGCTTTATTGGCCAGAGGAAGACCTAACCTAACCCCACAGATATGCAGGAGGCTGTGCTCACGTATTCTCTGCCCAGGAGTGATGGTAGAAATGTCGAGAATAAGAGGCTCTTTCTACCAGGAGCAGATGTTCAGTCTGAGCACAAGCCTCCGAGGCTTCATATCATGCTTAGAAAACTGTTGTATAAAGATGGTAAATCTGACAGGAGAAGTAAAGGAATACTCCCAGTCAGTGAAACAGTTTTAAATGTCTGCTTTTCCAAAGAGGTTGATGAGAAATAATAGTTTCTCCACTCATTTCATTTTTCGCTAAAGAAGCTGAGATAGAAAAGTAAATGTGACGTAATAGAAAAATAGAAGGGACAACAGGCTGAACATACTGTTTTTTTTGATGTGCAAGGGAGGGACCATTACACTCCCAGTGGGGAGAACTCTTCGGTATCACTCGGAGGGCATCCGTGTAACAAGTAAGTGTTCAAACACTCACAAAATGGCTGTGGGTGAATTCAGTGAGACTGCTAAAAAGGTTTGCAAATTTGGTACTTCACTGAAAGGCAGGAAGAAAATCTCTACATAAAACTGAATTGAAAAATTTCTGACACTAAGAAAGGAACCAAGGATCAATGACAACTGAATTTCAAGGGATTTCTTTTAAAGATATAATGGTGGAAAAGTTGAATTTGTAATAAAATTCTTAAAACGTATATATCAAAGCTATTTACAGGCAAAAATAAAATTTCTTTTCTTTGGCCTTTATACATCTTGTGCGCATGTGTATGTGTATGTGGAGGGATGGTTCTTTGGGAGAGAAAAAGCAAAATGAACACCTGCTATTTTATAATCCTATGGAGATCTAAAATGGCATAAAATGAAACGAAAGATTGGTTCATTGGCTCATTATGGAAGAGGTTCAGACTTCGGAGCTCTTGAGACAGATCTTTATTCAAGACGGCTCAAGTCAGGCAAGTGTATCTGCAATATGCAAACCACTCGTTTGTTAAACGATTCATCACACATGGGTCAGTTCCTGTTGCGAGGACCAATATTTACTCAGTGTAGAAACAGGTGGAGGCTCTATATCTTCTGTTTTGATCATGGTAATTAACTTCTGGTCTGTTGTCAAGTACCGGTCAGGGTAGTGTTATGATCCAAGATAAAGCAAGATTGACAAATTTATCCCTGGGTTAAACAATCCAAATAGCAAAAGGACATAGCAATGAGAATGGTGCTCAAGAAATCCAAATCTTGCCAAGAGTAGAGTTTATCTCAACCCAAGGAAAGACCCAGAGAAGCAGTCCAAAAAACCTCTACAGGGCTTCCCTGGTGGCGCAGTGGTTGAGAGTCCGCCTGCCGATGCAGGGGACACGGGTTCGTGCCCCGGTCCGGGAAGATCCCATATGCTGCGGAGCGGCTGGGCCCGTGAGCCATGGCCGCTGAGCCTGCGCGTCCGGAGCCTGTGCTCCGCAACGGGAGAGGCCGCAACAGTGAGAGGTCCGCGTACCGCAAAAACAACAACAACAACAAAAAACCTCTACAGGTTGGGAAGGAGAGGGAAAAGGGCAGCTTAGCAGGCAATGATCACAATTGATCCAATGATGTTTAAATGGGCCCCATAACTACTAAAACGACACCTCATTCAGAAACCCATAGAGATACAGGCTTAAAGGCCAGGAAACTGCAAAGCTGTGATAAAGCTCTCACTACCCATAATTGCTCTGCTTTAGCTAAAAGGCTGAGAGTGCATCAACATTTCAATTATTAGGCTAAATTGGTTAATATGCTTTCCAAATAATAAAATGGCTATTGAAGAAGTCAGAACAATCTACAACTTTTCTTCGTATAGTACATATAGTTCTTTAACCAATTTCAGATATAGGGAATTGAAATGACATCCCGTGTTAAATTCTCCTTAATATTCTCCTGACTTAGGGCATTCTTTTGTTTTGCACACTTATTATAGGAAACATATGTGTTGGCCACTGATCTGTTATAATAAGGGGCAGATGTATTTAAAGTGGACAATGCATTCGTTTCTATAGAATTATGTTCACATTTACGGTGATTAAATATTAATCAGACTCCTATATCCAGTGAAATGCTAGAGGGAAAATAATAATTTAGATGGTATTCTTAGCTTCTACCATGATGTCACTTATCAAAGACATCAGTGATATCAAACAATTGCATATAAAAATGGCATTTTGCCCCTAGAGGAAAGCAAAGCTGTTTTAAAAGCTTTGTAAATGTTTTAATTCTGCTAAAAGTTCTCTGAGCCCTCAAAGAGAAAGAAGTTATAAAAATGACAAAGTATTTTTGATAACCATAGTCCATTTGGGGTCTTATTAGAGTACAACTGATTAGTAATAAAATATGAACATATTACTTTTGGTTAACTGCATGAGTTTTTGATAGAGTCTAAAGACTTTTCCCTTTGCTTGTACAAAATGTGTTCGATAGTGGAGGAGAATTTACTGCCACAATATATTTCTATCACTGAGACATAAATGGATGTTTTCAAGGTTTCAATAGAAAATACATTAATTCTCCAAGCTCTCAGATTTCAGGAAAGACTATAATTGCCAAGAGAAGAACAAAGAAAATATGAGATTTTCTACACTCTTAAAAATCCAAAGCTGTTTTGTTTTTTTTTAACATCCTTATTGGAGTATAATTGCTTTACAATGTTCTGTTAGTTTCTGCTTATAACAAAGTGAATCAGTTATATTTACACATATATTCCGTATCCCCTCCCTCTTGCATCTCCCTTCCACCCTCCTGGATAGGGAGGTCACCCCTCTAGGTGGTCACAAAGCACAGAGCTGATCTCCCTGTGCTATGTGGCTGCTTCCCACTAGCTATTTTACATTTGGTAGTGTATACATGTCAATGCAACTCCTTCACTTCATCCCATCTTACACGTCCCCCTGCCCATGTCTTCCAGTCCATTCTGTACATCTAAGTCTTTATTCCTGTCCTGCCCCTGTGTTCATCAGAACCTTTTTTTTTTTAGATTCCATATATATGTTAGCATTCAATATTTGTTTTTCTTTTTCTGACTTACTTCACTCTGTACGACAGACTCTACGTCCATCCTACTCACTACAAATAACTCAATTTCATTTCTTTTTATGGCTGAGTAAATTTCCATTGTATATATGTGCCACATCTTCTTTAGCCATTCATCTGTCAATGGACACTTAGGTTGCTTCCACATCCTCGCTATTGTAAACAGTGCTGCAATGAACATTATGGTACATGACTCTTTTGAATTGTGGTTTTCTCAGGGTATACACCCAGTAGTTGGATTGCAGGATCGTATGGTAGTTCTATTTTAAGTTTTTTAAGGAACCTCCATACTGTTCTCCATAGTGGCTGTATCAATTTACATTCCCACCAACAGTGCAAGAGGGTTCCCTTTTCTCTACACCCTCTCCAGCATTTATTGTTTGCAGATTTTTTGATGATGGCCATTCTGACCAGTGTGAGGTGATACCCCATTGTAGATTTGATTTGCATTTCTCTAATGATTAGTGATGTTGAGCATCATTTCACGTGTTTGTTGGCAACCTGTATATCTTCTTTGGAGAAATGTCTGTTTAGGTCTTCTGCCCATTTGGGGATAGGGTTGTTTTATTTTGATATTGAGCTGCATGAGCTGCTTGTAAATTTTGTAGATTAATCCTTTGTCAGTTGCTTCATGTGCAAATATTTTCTCCCATTCTGAGGGTGGTCTTTTTGTCTTGTTTATGGTTTCCTTTGCTGTGCAAAAGCTTTTAAGTTTCATTAGGTCCCATTTGTTTATTTTTGTTTTTATTTCCACTTCTCTAGGAGGTGGGTCAAAAAGTATCTTGCTGTGATTTATGTCATAGAGTGTTCTGCCTATGTTTTCCTCTAAAAGTTTTATAGTGTCTGGCCTCCATTTAGGTCTTTAATCCATTTTGAGCTTATTTTTGTGTATGATTCTTGCCTCCTCTATCAAAGATAAGGTGACCATATGTGCGGGGATTTGTCTCTGGACTTTCTATCCTGTTCCATTGATATATATTTCTTTTTTTGTGCCAGTACCATACTGTCTTGATTACTGTAGCTTTGTAGTATAGTCTGAAGTCAGGGAGCCTGACTCCTCCAGCTCCATTTTTCTTTCTCAAGATTGCTTTGGCTATTCAGGGTCTTCTGTGTTTCCATACAAATTGTGAAATTTTTTGTTCTAGTTCTGTGAAAAATGCCATTGGTAGTTTGATAGGGATTGCATTGAATCTGTAGATTGCTTTGGATAGTATAGTCATTTTCACAATGTTGATTCTTCCAATCCAAGAACATGGTATATCTCTCCATCTGTTTGTATTATCTTTAATTTCTTTCATCAGTGTCTTATAGTTTTCTGCATACAGGTCTTTTGTCTCCTTAGGTAAGTTTATTCCTAGATATTTTATTCTTTTTGTTGCTTTTAATTTTATTAATCATTGCTTTTGTTTCCTTCATTTCTTTTTCATTTATTTCTGATCTGATCTTTATGATTTCTTTCCTTCAGCTAACTTTGGGGTTTTTTTGTTCTTCTTTCTCTAATTGCTTTAGGTGTAAGTTAGGTTGTTTATTTGAGATGTTTCTTGTTTCTTGAGGTAGGATTGTATTGCTATAAATTTCCCTCTTAGAACTGCTTTTGCTGCATCCCATAGGTTTTGGGTAGTCGTGTTTTCATTGTCATTTGTTTCTAGGTATTTTTTGATTTCCCTTTTGATTTCTTCAGTAATCTCTTGGTTATTTAGTAGCATATTGTTTAGCCTCCATGTATTTGTACTTTTTACAGTTTTTTTCCTGTAATTGATATTTAGTCTCAGCATTGTGGTCAGAAAAAATACTTGATATGATTTCAATTTTCTTAAACTTACCAAGGCCTGATTTCTCTCCTAATATATGATCTATCCTGGAAAATGTTCCATGAGCACTTGAGAAGAAAGTGTATTCAGTTGTTTTTGGATGGAATGTCCTATAAATATCAATTAAGTCCATCTTATTTAATGTGTCATTTAAAGCTTGTGTTTCCGTATTTATTTTCATTTTGGATGAGCTGTCCGTTGGTGAAAGTGGGGTGTTAAATTCCCCTACTATGTTTGTGTTACTGTTGATTTCCCCTTTTATGGCTGTTAGCATTTGCCTTATGTTTTGAGGTGCTCCTATGTTGGGTACATAAATATTTACAATCGTTATCTTTTTCTTGGATTGACCCCTTGATCGTTATGTAGTGTCCTTCATTGTCTCTTGTAATAATCTTTATTTTAATGTCTATTTTGTCTGATGTGAGCATTGCCACTCCATCTTTCTTTTGATTTCCATTTGCATGGAATATTTTTTCCATCCCTTCACTTTCAGTCTGTATGTGTCCCTAGGTCTGAAGTGGGTCTCTTGTAGACAGCATATATACAGGTCTTGTTTTTGTGTCCATTCAGCCAGTCTATGTCTTTTGGTTGGAGCCTTTATTCCATTTACATTTAAGGTAATTATCGATATGTATGTTCCTATTACCATTTTCTTAATCGTTTTGGGTTTGTTATTAATTTAAAAAACACATTTTATTGTGTTGCCTGCCTAGAGAAGTTCTGTTAGCATTTGTTGTAAAGCTGGTTTGGTGGTGCTGAATTTTCTTAGCTTTTGCTTGTCCGTAAAGTTTTTAATTTCTCCATCGGATCTGAATGAGATCCTTGCCGGGTAAAGTGACCTTGGTTATAGGTTTTTCCCTTTCATTGCTTTATATGTGTCCTGCCACTCCCTTCTGGCTTGTAGAGTTTCTGCTGAAAGATCAGCTGTTAACCTTATGGGGATTCCTTTGCATGTTATTTTTTGCTTTTCTCTTGCTGCTTTTAATATTTTTTCTTTGTATTTAATTTTTGATAGTTTGAGTAATAGGTGTCTTGGTGTGTTTCTCCTTGGATTTATCCTGTATGGGACTCTCTGTGCTTCCTGGACTTGACTGACTATTTCCTTTCCCATGTTAGGGAATTATCTCTTCAAATATTTTCTCAGACCCTTTCTTTTTCTCTTCTTCTGGGACCCCTATAATTTGAACATTGGTACGTTTAACGTTGTCCCAGAGGTCTCTAAGACTGTCCTCAGTTCTTTTCATTCTTTTTTTCTTTATTCTATTCTGCAATAGTTATTTCCACTATTTTATCTTCCAGGTCACTTATCCGTTCTTCAACCTCATTTATTCTGCTATTGATTCCTTCTAGAGAATTTTTAATTTCATTTATTGTGTTGCTTGTTATTGTTTGTTTGCTCTTTAGTTCTTCTAGGTCCTTGTTAAACGTTTCTTGTATTTTCTTCATTCTATTTCCAAGATTTTGGATCATCTTTACTATCATTATTGTGAATTCTTTTTCAAGTAGGCTGTCTATTTCCTCTTCATTTGTTTTGTCTGGTGGGTTTTTACCTTGCTCCTTCATCTGCTGCATATTTCTCTGTCTTCTCATTCTGTTAAACTTATTGTGTTTGGGGTCTCCTTTTCACAGGCTGCAGGTTCATATTTCTCGTTGTTTTTGGTATCTGCCCCGAGTGGGTAAGGTTGGTTCAGAGGCTTGCGTAGGCTTCCTGGTAGAGGGGACTGGTGCCTGTGTTCTGGTGGGTGGGGCTGGATTTTGTCTTTCTGGTGGGCAGGACAGCATCTGGTGCTGTGTTTTGGGGTGTTTGTGAACTTAGTATGATTTTAGGCAGCCTCTCTGCTAATGAGTGGGTTTGTATTCCTGCCTTGGTAGTTGTTAAGCATGGGATGTCCAGCACTGTAGCTTGCTGGTCATTGAGTGGAGCTGGGTCTTAGCATTGAGATGGAGGTCTCTGGGAGAGCTCTCACCGATTGATAGTCCATGGGGCTGGAAGGTCTCTGGTGGTCTGATGTCCTGAACTTGGCTCTGCCACCTCAGAGTCTCAGGCCTGACACCATGCTGGAGCACCAAGACCCTGTCAGCCACACAGCTCAGAAGAGGAGGGAGAAAAAAATAAAAATAAAAATAAATAAATAAAATAATTAAAATAAAAAATTTATTAAAATATAATTTTTTTAAGTAATTAAAAAAAAGAACCAAACCAAGAAACAAATCCACCAATGATATCAAGCACTAAATACTATACTAAGATAAACATATAAATGAGAAACAAGGCAGTTGCATACATCAAACCCCAAGTCTACATTTGTTCCCAAAGTCTACCGCCACAATTTTTGGATGATTCGTTGTTTATTCAGGTATTGCACAGATGCAGGGGACATCAAGTTGATTGTGGGTATTTAATCCACTGCTCCTGAGGCTGCTGGGAAAAATTTCCCTTTCTCTTCTTTGTTCGCACAGCTCCTGGGGTTCAGCTTTAGATTTGGCCTCACCTCTGCATGTAGGTCCCCCTTTGGCATCTGTTCTTCACCCAGACAGGAGAGCGTTAAAGGAGTGGCTGATTCGGGGGCTCTGGCTCACTCAGGCCAGGGGGAGGGAGAGGTAGGGAATGCGGGGCGAGCCTACGGCAGCAGAGGCTGGCATGATGTTGCAACAGCCTGGGGCGTGCTGTGTGTTCTCCCAGGGAAGTTGTCCCTGGATCATGGGACTGCAGGCTGCACAGGCTCCCAGGAGGGGAGGTGTGGATAGTGACCTGTGCTTGTACACAGGATTCTTGGTGGCTGCAGCAGCAGCGTTAGCGTTTCATGCCTGTCTCTTGTGTCTGTGCTGAGAGTCGCGGCTTGGGCCTGTCTCTGAAGCTTGTTTAGGTGGTTCTCTGAATCTCCTCTCTTTGTGCACCCTGAAACAATGATCTCTTGACTGTTAGACAGTTCCAGACTTTTTCCTGGACTCCCTCCCAGCTAGCTGTGGGGCACTAGCCCCCTTAGGTTGTGTTCACGCAGCCGACCCCAGTCCACTCCCTGGGATCTGACCTCCGAAGCCGAGCCTCAGCTCCCAGCCCCCACCCACCCCAGCGGGCGAGCAGACAAGCCTCTCAGGCTGGTGAGTGCTGGTCAGCACCGATCCTCTGTGTGGGAATCTCTCGGCTTTTCCCTCTGCACCCCTGTTGCTGTGCTCTCCTCTGTGGCTCTGAAGCTTCCCTCCCCCCGCCCCCCACCGTCCCCGCCAGTGAAGGGGCTTCTTAGTGTGTGGACACATTTCCTCCTTTGCAGCTCCCTCCCAGAGGTGCAGGTCCCGTCCCTATTCTTTTGTCTCTGCTTTTTCTTTTGCCCTACGCAGGTATGTGGGTAGTTTCTTGGCTTTTGGCAAGTCTGAGGTCTTCTGCCAGCATTCAGTAGGTGTTCTGTTGGAGTTGTTCCACGTGTAGATGTATTTCTGATGTATTTGTGGGGATGAAGATGATCTCCATGTATTACTCCTCTGCCATCTTGAAGCACCCCTCCTCAAAGCTCTTTAATTCATGTTTTATCATTCAGATAAAGCCAGAAACTCCATATTCTCTGAGGTAATATTCTCACAGTTAGATGGTAAGTTTTTGGAAAGCCTTACCAGATGCTGTGTTTCATATGTGTTTCAACAGGTGGTTAAGCTAATAAAGGGAGTTAAGTTCAGATGTAGTAAATTTCTTGTTAATTTTTAAAATTTCAATGCAGTACACTCTCCCTTTGAATTTTGAACAATCTAAAGTAATTCAAAATGTTCTAGTGTATCAAGATTATTGTGCTTTTGAAACATAACTTTTCAATGTGAAATACATAGACCATGTAATAGTAATGTCCAATTTGAAGAGCTTCTCAACATTGATCTCTATATGGTTTGTAGTAAATAGTGGGTAAAATAATACCTGGAAGACTGTAAGTCTGTGTTTCCGTATTATCAAAAAGAAACTTTGAGATGAAGAACTACACACAGGAAGTTTAATGAGGAGTGAGATCCAGAACAACACCTGTGGGGAGTGAAGGAAGCAGGATTGTCAGCAAGAAAAGATGGAAATTTTTCAGGAGTCCAAGTAGTACTCTCTGTTTTTCTCTATTTCATTCATTTGTTTCATTCTTTGCATCTCTTTCATTTGTCTTTCCCAAGACCTGGTTTATCTCTTTGTCCATGCACATGGCAAGAAGAAGATGACTGACTGACTGGTCCTCTTGTCCTCAGCTTACATCCCTTCTCTACAGATTCCTGGAGAAGAGAGAATCTGATTGGCCCAATTTGTATCAGACCTTAATTTTGTTCCAGTCGTCTGTGGCCAGAGTTGCAGTGTCACATGTTTTACACATGGCTACTGAAGTCCTTCCCTGGTGGATGTAATTAGTTCTCAGAAGAAGGGGCTTATCATAGGATGAGCAGACAGCACAAAAACACCTACTGTACCTGTTTTATTCTCCTTAGGTCTCCTGTGCATCCCTGAACATTGCTGGACATTCTTGACTGAGAGTTTCCTTAATATTTTTCAGGTTTACTAATATGGATGCATAAACCTAGATATAAAAGTGAATCCTGCTGAATTTAAATACTATTTTAATCATGTGTAGTGATGTTGCATGCCATAGTAGAAAATAAGTTTTTTGAGTTGTTTCAAAAGAGGTGCTCAAAATGGATTCTCTCTCCTAAGTGAAAGAAAAATACACTGAAGTTGATCTGTGTAGTGTTCAGAGCAGTACATTTACAGATACCAGGGAGAATGTTCTTCATAATCCTTGACACCCAGGTGTTCACCCTGAAAACTAGATCTTTCTGAATAAACCAGAAAAGCTTTAGGTAAGGTTTCCTTTATTAATTATCCCTTTCTACTCTTTAAGTTACTCTGCCTCACTGCTATAAGCCATGGGTTTAAGTGAAAACAGGAAGAAATGTGTAAGCTGGTCCCACAGGTTGCAAATTGTGTGACAATCTTCTTTCTGTTTTTTCTCTTCGCCATAACATTTACTCATACCTTGTCTTAACTGCCAGTCTTTATCCGTATAGTGAAAGTAAGCTACCAGATGTGATTGTGGATAATTTCTTCTTTCAAAAGACAATAAATCCCTCTGACTCTGCCAAATAAACAAAAGCCCTTATCGGTTAGCTGGCCAGTTCCTCGGTTTCTCGAATGCCCCATCCCTATGTACACGTGGGCAGAATCAGTGCAACTCCCTGTAAAGGGAATGTCAGTGCGCCCCCAGGAGAGTACAAGGATGACAACTTTCAGTGATAATTGCCTTCTGTTCCGTTCCTACCTCAATCTTTTAAAAAGAAAATTTTATCATGTCAGCCCTGAGCTTGGAGCCTCAGCTGAGGACTAACAAGAAGAGAGTCTTATTTCTTAACATGGGTGAACATGGTTTGCAGGATAAAGAGTGTTTGTAAAACATGCTGGTGTGGGGCATAGAGCACAGCATCCTCTGAGGGAGGGGGAGGGTAGAGGAGGGATGTTGAAAGTTGGGTAAGTGGAATCATGTAACTGTCTAAGGCAGGGTGACAGGTGACCTTCCTTATACAAAATTCAATTCTTATTGAAGGAAGGAGTGAAAGAAAATGCAGTAAAGAGATGCTGCTACTGCAACGGTCACACCACCCTGTTTCTTCTCTCCCTATTATGGGCCTAAGTAGGGAATCCAGTTGCAAGATGGAACAGATGTTGATTTCTCTTGCTGGGAAAACAGACTCTTGTTTTTATGGTCATGATATATCACCGAGTTTTTAAAGTGGAACTAAATGATTACAGGAAGATGAACATAGAAAGGACAATGTTAGAATCCTATCTTGAGACCCTTCTCATGCTGGCAGCATCCCGCTTTACAATGGTTAATAACAAATGCTTTCCTTTTGTGAGAGTTTTTAGGGCAACATCACTGTCTTTATACTGATTTCTAGCCGCTGGCTGTAGCTGAGTGTTAATATACCAACTTATAGGCTTCTATTGTTTTTCCATTTTGTATTTGATTATTTTGTCAATCATTTCTGTCACTTCTACTTACATTCCTTTTGCGCCTTTGAAAAATGTCTCTTATTTTCTTTATGGATTTTATTTTCATTGAAATACTTGAATGTGGATTTTGTGATTTGTATACCTTTTCATACGTCTATACTTTATTCAATCTCCCTTTTTAGTCAGTCTCTAAATTTGATTACTAGTATTCTTTTTTATGGTTACCTTAAAAAGAGTAAAATTTCATGGTATAATTTAAGCCAATAAAATCGCCATTAAATATCAATTATGTAAATGGATTTCATTCTTACCTGGTAAACAGTGCTCAGAGGGCTTTATAGTTATTCTTTGGTGATTTTACCTAAGGATCTTAGTTTAGTTAATGATACTTCATTATTAGTATTTATTGACATTTGTCCCATTTTTTATAATAGTTCATTTCAGATTGACCTTGAGAATTGGTTATGTGTTTTATGGTTAGAGAAACTGAGGCATATTCATAATTAGTGAGAATTCTCAAGTTTTTCATAAAACTGCTACTAGTACAATTGCAAAAATAACATGGCTTTTCTGAGTCCATTCTATTATGGCCAAACTTACCTTGTCACTTCAAGAGACCCTAGTGAGTACCCCCAACATTTGGGATTGCTTTTTTTTTTTTTTTTTTTTGCGGTATGCGGGCCTCTCACCTTTGTGGCCTCTCCCGTTGTGGAGCACAGGCTCCGGACACACAGGCTCAGCGGCCATGGCTCACGGGCCCAGCCGTTCCGCGGCATGTGGGATCCTCCCGGACCGGGGCATGAACCCATGTCCCCTGCATTGGCAGACGGACTCTCAACCACTGTGCCACCAGGGAAGCCCTGGGATTGCTTTTAATCAACCATCTTTGTGAACAGGATTGCCCTTGTTTGCCATTCCTGTAGTACAGTTTTTAAAAGCATATATATATATATAAAATATCACATATATCTCCTTCAATTCACTATATTAGAATCATTTCAGAATTCTAAAAATGCTTTCAGTAATCTCTTATTTTTAACTTACTGAGAATTTTAAAATCTCACATGTCTGCAACGACCCTGTATGCTTGTGAGAAAAGACATCACCACATGCAAAGTATAGCTTTCCCACGTACCATCCACACCTACCTCTCTGACCAATCTATGAGGTTTGGCTATTGTTTTGCAAACTGGGATTTAGAGAGAAATGCTGAACTTGTGATTCTCCTGAGCTGGCTGGTGAAAACCCTAGGAGCCAAGGAACTTGGGCCCTTAGAAAGCAGGCTACCCCTTCCAGCTGCCTCTCCATTGTGAATCCCATTCCTCCCCCCTCACACTGACTTCAAATCGATGCACCTGCTGCTAGATCATTCTGGTAGTGCATGCATTTTAAGGTTTCTGTCTCCTGTAATGCAGAAGCCTTATGGAGCTACAAATCCATTTCTTCCAGGGAGGTCTAGAGAAGGAGGCCCAATCAAGGGGGCCTAATAAAAAATGCTGGAGCCCTGGGCTTATTGATTTCCAGACTGACCCTGTGAATTTCTCCTTTAATATCCATGGACCTCAATAGGAGCTTACACAACTGGAATTTTTATAGGACCTAACCACTTCAAATTCTGCGGTGGAGGAAAAGTCCAGAGCAGTTGTGCTGAGGCAGTTCATGGCGGTAAATTGTACCATGTTATCAGTTGTAGCATAATCCTCTATTCCATTCCTGCTTTTGCCAGTGAACCTGGCTGTTTTATGAGTGGCTTGCTTTATCATAAATATTTTGTTTCTGTGTAGGATTTTTATTTGTGCCAGTATTCCCTTTTGGTATAGGAAACCGAATCAAGACAAAGAGAACAAGTATTCCCTGAGGAATGTTTTAGAAAAGATAACACGCACATACACGTGTGTGTGTGTGTGTGTGTGTGTGTGTGTGTGTGTGTTCGTTCCTCCCTAGAAGAGCTATTCAAGTGTTGGATTATGAGTAAGATTCTTTTTTGTTGTTTCCATATCCTCTAGGATTATGCTAATTATATTTTAAGCTTTATCATGTTTCATTTACTTCTGCATTTTAAGGTCTTGAGGGGCATAGTATTGAACCATTAGCAATTATTGAAAACTTCAGAAAGTAAATAAAATTTTGTTGATTTCTTTCTAAACTTAGAATATATTTTCCTTTAAGTATATTCAGGAGAGATTTCTATATACCTCCACTAAATCAAGCTTATTTTGTTAATCTAAATCTTCTGCAACTTACTATTTTTTTAATTTATTTATTTAAATTTATTTATTTTTGGCTGTGTTGGGTCTTCGTTGCTGTGCACGGGCTTTCTCTAGTTGTAGCGAGCGGAGGCTACTCTTCATTGTGTTGGGCAGGCTTCTCATCGTGGTGGGTGGCTTCTCGTATTATAGAGCACAGGCTCTAGGCACATGGGCTTCAGTAGTTGTGACACACAGGCTCAGTAGTTGTGGCTCATGGGCTCAGTAGCTATGGCTCATGGGCTCTAGAGTGCAGGCTCAGCAGCTGTGGCACATGGGCTTAGCTGCTCCTCAGCATGTGGGATCTTCCCGGACCAGGGCTCGAACCCGTGTCACCTGCGTTGGCAGGTGGATTCTTAACCACTGCACCACCAGGGAAGCCCTTATTATTATTTTTTTTAATCTACACAATTTGTTGATTTCTAAGAGTAGTATAGATTTCTAGACAGGTGAAGTCTCTCCTTAGTGAAAATTGACTGGTCAGTTTTTATTGTGTTCTGAAATTGCAGGATGATATTTTGGGAGGGTGGAACAGTTTGCCAAACATCCTGCTTGGTTGGGCCATTTTAAACTGAAGACATATTTTTCTAGGACTTTGGGATTTTTTTTAACTTCTTGATTATTTCTTACATCTACCCTCTCTGATCTCTTATTGCATCCTTCATGTCTCTGAACCTTTCTTTTACACTCTAATAATTTTCCACTTCCATACTTTTGTTCCATTCTGCTAATTAGTCCTTTTGCTAATTATATTTTTGATAATCATATTTTAAACATTTATGCTTTCTAGTTGTTTTCTTTCTTGAATGGATGATCTTCTCAACTCTCTCTGAAGATATCAATTGTCCTTATTTTAAAAGTTCTTCTGTTTGTTATAGCACCTCTATTTTCTTGGGTGGGGTTCTTCTTTTGCCCGGGGTGGAGGAGGTTGGGGACCTACTGCACAGCTTGCAGAATCTCAGTTCCCTGAACAGCGAATGAACCTGGGCCATGGCAGTGAAAGCCCAGAGTCCTAACCACTAAGCCACTAGGGAACTCCATGGGGTTCTTTTATTTTTTTTTGTTATCTGTGCTTATTTTTCATGGTGTGGTCTTTCCTGAATCACACAGTGAGTCTCAATCATGTGTTCATCTTGTATTTGAGAATCTCTATTGCCCTGTTGCTGGAGGCTATTCTGATAACCAGCAATCATCTACAGTGAATGCAATGGGAGTGGGTGTATGAGAGTTGCAATGTGTGGCTTTTACCCATAGTTTGCCTTCAGGTAGTTCATGACTAGGTGGGGCATGCCTATCCTTAGTATTCCTCTTTATGGACACGTACTTCTACTGCCAGTTGCTCAACACAAATGTGGAAGGAGAGAGGAGCCATGCAGCATATTTCCTTCTAACACAATTTCTTATTTCCAGTAATTGCCCTGGGGCCTCTCGTGAATTCCTGAAAAAGTCTGGATAACCCTGGCAACACCCTCACCTCTGCAGCAGTCCCTGCCTGCGTGGGTGTGATCTGTAGTTTCTTCTACTAATTTTATCTCGGTTTCTATTTTTCACAGATTCATCCACATGTCTGATTCACAATGGACAACATTTCTTGGTTAGCAGTGATGCTATGGATATATTTTAAGATGAATTTATTTAAATATCTAGCTAACTCTATATATCCTGAGAAATTTGAATGGCTTCAGTCAGCCATCTTAACCTTTCTTCTCTTGTAATATTTCTGTATCCTTCAGAGAGATAGAAGATTGTGGTTGTAAATAGCATCCTCTTCTGCGTATCCTTTCTATCTTAAGGCTGAGGATCTGTTTTGATTAATTTCATGTTACATTTTCTATTACTACACTAATGGAAGTATGTTTTAATACAAAGAATTACTGTTGAACTAAACAGAGCTGTTCTTCATTCAAGTCAGAGTGATTTCTAATTTTAGAATTTAAGAAACACTTCAAACCCTCAAGCAACATTTTATAATGCAGCACAAGTAGATTTAAGAAACTAAATCTCTTCTTCAATAGCAATCAATGAAAACATCATCACTAATAAATGCCCAGAATTACTAGCTATGGGAGAAAAAATTATGACAGCCTACAGTAATTTTTTAGGTAAGTCAAGACCATCTCTCTAATAAATGATTTTCTTCTTTGGAGTTGAGTGATAAGACAGTTTTGCCTTTTATCTTATCCTGATGGAGTAGACTGACATGAGATTCAGTGGAATGAGTTTTAAGTTGCACTGGTACCATGGAAGGCTAGTGGACTGGCTCCCAAGATGTTTCTGGTAACTAGACTTATAAGAGATTAAAATGAATACACCCGTAAAAATATTGAGCTCATGCTGTCACTTTCCGTAATGCTATGTTCCGAGATTCAGTTCATTCCAGAGTCCAAATATTTTGTTGAGAGACAAGATATTTTTGGCTTTTTTTGTTGAATCTTCACAAATCCAGTCCAGGTGGAACTACTTAGAAATGAAGTAAGGAAATGCAGCAGCTTAACAGCCTTGGGTTTCCTGCCAGAAATAATTTACTAATGCAAAGAAAAGATGATTAAGCAGAAAGAAATGCCTCTATTAGTGGATGCCTTAATTGAAGCTATATTATATATTAGCTATATTATCTCAAAACTGGATAATTTCTGTTTTGGAGGTGCTGGCGCATACTGTGTGATTTCCTCAACTCGATGAGGTACGTTAAGATGACTAGCTGTATTAGTAGCTTCTTTCTTGATACCAAACAACTTTGAGAGAAGGGAAGCGGCGGAGGAGAAAATAATACTAATAGGTCTTGGACGCTGAAGGAACTACTCAGTCGTTGTCAGGCCAAGGTGGCACAGGTAGGCCTTCACTGCAGGATACTGACGGGCTTCTGGCTACAGAGAGCAGAATGCAGAAGAGAGGGCCTTAGCATGTTCCGGAGTGTGTCTAGTTTCAGCCTCATGGAAAAAGACGGTTCTTTGCCAAGTGGGGAAAGGAACTATGCAGTCACAGTAGAGGAATCTGAACTCCAAGAATTGGAGAATATGATGCATGATGATCATGCATAAATGGAAACCAAAAGGGCTAATTAGCCCCCAGTTGATGGGAGCTGGTCCCTTTCAGCTCTAAAATTCTACTGACAAAATCAACTCAGTCAAACAGTCCTGGCCTCTGTCTTCTATTTTCTTGGAAACACAAAGAGTAGAAAATGAGACTATTTCATAATCTGTTTCTTCAATACTTTCATTTCCTAATATATTATTTTTTTTTCTACTCTCCATGTCCTGCAGCTAGATTGGAAGAAAGGTCTGGAAACTCAGGCATTCTGGGCTGGGAAATCAGGTTGAGTCTGAGCTAATTCTTTGCCTCCCGCTCACTCTCCCTTTCTGCCTTCTTTGCACAAGTGTTTATTATTTTCCCACTATGTGCTGATATTCTCTGTTGTTCACAAAGGTATAAAAGAAATAAAGGGATTAGATAGAGTGAAAGAAGTAGGAAGATACTGAGGAAAGAAACAGTGAAAGGGAGGAAAGAGAAAAGAAAAAGAAGTGGGAAGGTAAAGAAGGAGCCTGTTCTAGGCAAGAGGAGAGGCAGTTTCAGTTGGTGATGAACATAATCTTTGGGTCTAAATAAATGAAGTATCAGACAAAAACTTTAGGTGAAACACTGGGTTTCTCTAAGAGTGTTTGGTGAAGAACGAGTGGATAAATGTAAAGAAATTTAATGAGGAAATGAGTGACAAGAAGAGGCTACAAAAGCAAATAACCTGTTTTAAAACTTTTCCCAAAGCCAATCCATTTTTGGATTATTTCTGCATTCTACTGCAGAATGTGTAATATCTCTGTGCCATTTCCTTGAGTCTATGTGTTTTGTACTAATGAGTGTATTATAAATGAAAGGGAGCATTGGGGAAAGTTGATATTCTCTCAGTTCAGGTTTAAAATTGAAGGCCTCAAATTTAGTTTCTAAGTTTTAGTCAAGTTAGCTAGTGAGTGAAGGGATAGAAATGGGAGAGTGGGGAGGAGTGAAAAGTACCAAGCATGTGTCAGTGTCTACAGGCAGGTATTAAGTGTCTTAGGGCATGTGACTGGTTGAAATTTGCAATAATATTAAAATGTAGATAAGTAACTCAGAGTTAGTTCTAAATGTTCCCAAGTATTTTGGAGCTTCAACATCAATATATCCTCTCACTAGTAGGGATAATGTCTCCCCCTCATTTCAGAGACACTTAGCAGTAGTTTGGAATAGATGAAGATCCATCACAGCCTAGTGATCAGCATTATATCTTCAATCTGTGCTCCAAGATGGGTACTGATTAGATATAATCTGCAGAAATGAAAATGAAACTAGGCTCTTAATATATATTTGAAGATAAGTAGATGAGAGAATCTCTGGACAGCAACTGTCTAAGCAATGAAGATTATGGCTTAACTCAGCAGTTACTTGAGTGTGTTTTCTCCCTTTTTGGCATGACGATAATGGCCAGTGTGATGCTTTTCATTTTTCTCTAGAGTAATCATGCAGCCTCTAATCATCCCATTGCCTGAAATTACTTTTGATATTCACTAGAGAGGAGCAGGATGGTTAAAAAAATATAAAAATAATTTTTAAAAAAGAAGGGGGGGGCAGAAATATGAAAAAGAAGCCATTTTTAGGAGTGGAGTAAAAACAAATAGATTGTCAGAGTGAGATTTTTGAATTTTCTTCAAGGGATCCATAGATATTTGTTATTTTAAAAACACTGCTCTGTTTTGCTTTCTTCATTTTGCCAAAATGCTTTGAGAGCATCACCGATGTGTTAGTCCCGAGAATCTTTTGCTTCTCCTAATAACATCCAAGAGCAAAGTACCATCCATACAACATATCATAGTAGGGTGGGAGATGTAGAGAATCAGTCTTTAGCGAACTCAGGTTAGGAGACAGAACTGGATTTAGTTGCCAGAATAACAAGTCCCCCAGGTGTCTGAGGGTCAGTCTGTGCATGAGTGTGTGCACGTGGCGTGAATGTGCTTGTGCCCTCAACTTGCCCACCCATTAATCCAGAATGTGAACTGAAGCCAAACATTTACCCTGGTTTATTCTAATGATGTGAGAACATTGCCTTCACCCCTGTTATGTATGTTCTATCTTAATTTAGTTTGGTGATAGAGGTCATTGAAGTCTGAAATACATGTGCAGCAGGATAGGAAAGATCTCCTGCTAAATTCGTTTAAGATTAAAAATTATTAGAATGATGAAATTTGTTTTGGGTAACACCACAACCCGCAAATAGGCACACCACGCAATGCCTCATTTACATGAAAGTTGTTTAAATGCCACATTCTATAGCTCAGGAAATAGTCGAAAAGTTAAAAAGCCTACTTGGAAAGGCTTCCGAGTAGCCCATATGTTATGGTCTTGACCAACGAGAAAGAAATCCTCACTTAGAATTTATTTATTCTTAGTTTAAGTTGACTTTTAACAAACTTGTTTATCTAGTTTCTGAGACTACAGCAGATCAGAGTATCCAATTAAAAGAAGACTCGTTCTAGTAGATCCTTACAGAGTCTGTTAGAACCTTTTCCATATAGCTAGAGAGAGATGACAGCTTGGCCAATATGGTGATGAAAAGCTATTAGAAGCAGACAAAAGTCATTACAACAACAACACTGCATTCTGTGGATATATAACATTCTTCAGGAGTCTCTATATCATTTTAGAACAATTAATGCCGAGGATCTTGAAAAACACAAAACAAAACAAAATAATTTTTTTTTAAAAGTAGAAAAGTGTGTAATATTTTCAAATGGCCAGATAAGCTTTGATTATGAGAAACATGGCAGATTACCCGCTAATGTTGAGTAAATAAGGATTTGCTGTATATATGTACTGCTTTCCATTTCTTCATAAAAATATATCTCCTGGGGGAGAAGCTGTATACTTTTTATGTTAAATTTATTCCTTTTTAAACAATTTTTCCACTTTCTGGAGCTAAACACTTTGGCAATAATCTTTCTTGGTGACATGCTTGGTAAGGTAAACAATGTTTTAGAGCAGAACCAATTATACCTCCGTATGTAGGTTTGTGGTTTCTAAGTTATAAATCATGAAGTTCCGAGAGCTTGAAGCCAAAATGGTGAGAATTTTCTCTGTTACTTTTCTCTTGACTCCTTTACCCATGCAATTTATTTTCCAAATAGGGACCTCAGTTACACGTTCCAAATTCTTCTCAAGGCAATAAGTGATTGAACTTTGGCCAATGACAAGGGAAAAAATGAAGTTAAAGAAATGGGGCAAAGATAATGGGAATCAGAGTTGAAAAACTTTTATTTAGTTATAAAAGTGTTCCAGAATAGAATTAGTTTCTGGCTATCCCAGAACACAAATACCCTTGCTGCCAGTCGACTCTGATTCATTTATACATGACTTGGTCCTTTTTGAAAGGGCAAAATTTCTCTCAATATATTGGCATGTTTCCCTTTATTCCTTCCATGAGCATATTTATTCATATTGTACTTTTTTATGTGTGTTTTAGTTCAAGAACACATTTTTAAAAATTTGATGAAGCTCATTCTTTCTTATGTATGTAATTTTTCTTTAAATGGTTTTGTAGAAAATAAATGGAAATTTATTTATTTATTTGCGGTACGCAGGCCTCTCACTGTTGTGTCCTCTCCCGTTGCGAAGCACAGGCTCCAGACGCGCAGGCTCAGCTGCCATGGCTCACGGGCCCAGCCGCTCCGCAGTATGTGGGATCTTCCCGGACCGGGGCACGAACCCGTGTCCCCTGCATTGGCAGGCGGACCCTCAACCACTGCGCCACCAGGGAAGCCCAATAAATGGAAATTTGATGTGTGCTCAGGGATGAATATTATGGTGCTATCATTCCCTGGGGTCTTAAGCCTCCTCTTGTAAAACTAGCTAAAAGGCCCTCGATGGGAAACACTGTTGAAAGATTCACCAACCACAGAAGCTCAGATTAGGTTGGGCAGCTTGAAATTGTTTCAGTTGAATACTACATGCAGTTATCAAACATCCTCATAATGTGATGACTGCAGAAAGGCAGATGTAACCCGAGCTAGTGTGTTGATCTCTCTTCTAGGTTGTAAGTAATCACACATATTTCACATTGGCAAAAACTTGTACTCCATTCTAGATCCCATGTTGTGCTAACTGATTTGAAGAACCTCACTAGTCTCATTTTTCATTCATTCTGAAAGATCATTGCTTTCACGCAGTCTCTTTAGCTGCAAGAAATAGACGTGAAAATTGTCTCCATTTTTGCCCATGTGCTGTGCACACATAAGATTGCTTACTTTAACAAGCTTAAAAAGAAATTCTGTTTTTGTTTTGAAGTTTGTGATCATGCTTGACATACATAAATCTTGCTTATGAAAATTCAGTGTCAGCTTCTGACTACTTCTCAAGGTTATCACAGTCTTTTGGAATTCTAAAATTACCTCACTTACAGCCCTCTTCCCAATCTATTAGTGTAATAATGAGTTGGGTGAGATGAGGCCTCACCTGCATACCCTGCAAATCTTTCCCATCTAAGAGAAGATTCTTATAAGCATCTTTCTCCAAATTATGTTCTCCAGGAAACTAGCATTCAAGAGTGTACAACTGGAAATATTCTAGGGCCAGCAGTGAATAGGAATAAATAAGCCTTTTGGCTGGAGGCCGTATCATTATACTCTTTTATTTTTTAATCTTCTAATGTATAAAGTGATGACTGTCTGTGTTACTCAGCCTAAACCACAGATTCTGTTCTTTGGGAGAAAGTAATACCTGAGAAAGGGAGAACCCAAACTGTACCCAGTAAATAATTGCATAACTAAAGATGGGGCTTGTAAAATCTGGCAGCACTCTGATATGGCAGTCACTATTCATGTGTATAGTCTCATAATAGCAAAACTAAATTTCAAGGAAAACCTTATCATTTGAACATGTTAGCCTTTCCTACAAATAATCTGAGTTAGTGAAGTCTTATTGTATTTTATACCTAAACTCTTAGACTTTTCAGAGAGACTCAAGAAGCTGATAATCTGGGCCAAGTCAAACCTGGTTCATGAACTTTAGAGGTATCTTTGCAGGATTACTCTTGAAAGGAAATGTCTTCCTGAAGAGTTAGTACTCATAGTTGGTTTCATTTTTCTTTATGGATTCTAGTGAGAAGAGCAAACAAGTAATATGATCCTGGGAATTGACAAGCTTGTATTATACAGAGTGTAATCACAGTAAGTCCCCTATATACAAACGAATTCTGTTCTGAGAGCACATTCATAAGTCCAGTTTGTTCGTAAGTCCAACAAAGTTAGCCTAGGTACCCAACTAACACAATCGGCTGTATAGTATGGTACTGTAATAGGTTTATAATACTTTTCACACACATAGTACATAAAAAACAAACACAAAAAATATAGGAAACATGTTTAATCCTACAGTACAGTACCTTGAAAAGTACAGTAGTCCAGTACAACAGCTGGCATCCAGGGGCTGGCATCGAGCGAACAGGCAAGGAGAGTTACTGACTGGAGGAGGGAGAGGAGGTGGGAGACGGTAGAGATGAAGGATCGTCAGCCATTGGATACGGAGGGCAAGCTGCAATTTCACTCACGCCTGATGTTGATGGCACAGGTTCTGGTTCCTCGCTGGATTCAATTCTATCTACCCTCTTGAAAAAACGATCCAGTGATGTCTGGCTAGTAGCTCTTTTTTTCTCGTCATAGATGACACAGTAGCGCTGGATTGCATTCTGAATGGGTGCTGCAACCTTCGTGTACCTTTCTACATTCGGGTCCTGTGCCTCAAAAACTAACAGTGCCTCCTGAAATAAAGGAAATCCCTTTGCCATTTCCTGCGTCATAAATCTCTTTGGTTCTTCAGCAGTACCAGCTACATCACCACTACTTTTACGCTTGCTTCCGGACATCCTGGGCTTGAAATAAAGATACTGTACTACTCTACTCCATACATTACTGTACAGTAAAGTACACAAAATCACAACCACTTGTAGAGGATGTACGCACGTGACAGTGTACACCAGACACGTGGACTAACTTACGTGATTGGACGTGTAAATGCACATTCGCATCTTTGAAAGTTCGCAACTTGAAGGTTCGTATACAGGGGACTTACTGTACTTCGGAAAGTTTACAATGGGCACACAATATTTTACCACAGCACTTTAGCATGTTTCCAATATTTGGTTATTTTTTTTATCCTGAGGCATTTTTCCAACTATTCTAGTAAAGTTTTTGAGGTTTTAGCTTTTATTTATTTGTTCCTTTGCAGGAAAATTTCACAGTAAAGCCAGCTGGAATAGTTCTTCAACTAAAAGGAAGAAATGAAGGATGTTGCATTTGAATATACTATTCTATCATCTCTTCCATCATTTCTGTTGCTATTGTTTGAGTTGGTTATTTATCTGTAGCTACTTCCAGAAAAGAAATTACAGCAAAAAATTGAGTCTACTATATGCTGTTGCCTCTGCCCATGGCCTTAAACAGACATCTGGTGTGCATTTTCTGTCTGCTTCAGAAATTTATTGGCTCTTGAAAACATGTTAGGAAAATTAAACCATGAGTAAAAAAAAAATAAGCTGTTTCAGAGTCAGACTAAGGATTAAGAATGAAGTTGCAACACGAAGAAAAAGTAAAAGACCTAGCTCCTTCAGAGGAGGTAGGAAGACCTCACATTCTCCTCCTCAAAGAGACCAGTGCATTTTTGCAACATGTTCTCTGGGAGCAGGGCCTCCATATATTGCCCCTGTCTTGCATCAGAATGAAGGCATTAGGACCAGTACCTTCTGTTCTGGTCAAGCCCTCCTACTTACCTTCTTGCTGCCTTCTTTATTTAACCCTAAAGAGAAAAGAGGAGGATCTGAAGACAACTGAGGCATATTTAATTTGGGGAAAAAAAATACATTTACGTCTTTTTTACCCCCGTTCCTTACTTTACTTCTTACCTAACGAAACGTCCACAAATCTAGTTAACAACGTCTTGAGGCTGTGATATTAAGAAGTGGTACAGGGCTTCCCTGGTGGCGCAGTGGTTGAGAGTCCGCCTGCCGATGTAGGGGACACGGGTTCGTGCCCCGGTCTGGGAAGATCCCACATGCCGTGGAGTGGCTAGGCCCGTGAGCCATGGCCGCTGAGCCTGCGCGTCCGGAGCCTGTGCTCTGCAACGGGAGAGGCCACAACAGTGAGAGGCCCGCGAACCGCAAAAAAAAAACAAAGTGGTACAAAATAATTTCCAGTTTAGAAGGTAGAGCTGTGAAGATAAAAAACAACAAAAAAGAGGACAGTGACAAACAGTACTTTAGGGGAAAAAAAAATGTGTTGAGACTAGGTGAGGGCTAAAAGAATCAAACCATGACAAAGGGAAGACATACAGCATCTGCTGTTTTTGGATAAAAACCCCTTTTTGCAAAGGACTGATAATGGTCTAAATTGCTTTAATGAATAATGCCATTAGTTTTACCCCAAATCTTAAGCAGTACACAACTCAATAAAATAGCAGCATGGGGACCCTCACTTATTTATTTGCTTTCAAGAAGTGCTTCTATTCAGAAATGCCTCCAGGTTTCCAATGGTTAGCAACATTTAGCTTAGCACAATCTGTATCCTTTTTGCACCCGAATTGATGAGCAATTTTGTGCAATCTCCTCCAGGATTTGTGATGTAGACATAAAAGCTTGTCTGAGGTTTGGGGTTTGTTTTTGTTTTTAAATTACCGTGCCTTATTTTGTTCTATTTCCTGATCTGGAAAACCTAGGATGGGTCCAGAAAATGGGTTTTATCCATCAGAGCTTTCAATGATTTAGTGTGCCCACTTTGAGCCATAAATTGTGGAGGCAGAGAGATGGAAGAGCTCTGTTTACAGACCGGGGCTTCAGAGGGGATGCACCCTGATGCAGAGGCCTTGAGCTTCAAGAGGCCTGGTTTTCTTCCTCACAGGGATCAGGGATGGTGCTACAGAAACGGTTGAGCAGTGCTTCTCATCCCATTAGTTTAATTTCCTTATATCTTATTGGGAATAATAACAAATACAAAGCATATTCATATTTTATTATCTCCTTTGACACTCTCAGGGTTGTCCATTTGACATTCTGAAACAATATCTCTTGCTCCCCCCCCATTTTCTGCCTTTTTCCTGTTTGTCTCTCACGTTTCCTTTATTTTCGCTTAAAGATTGATTACCTGGGTTCAAATATCAGTTCTCCTACTTCCAATATGATCTTGGGCAAAGGTGTACTTCCATTTCCTCTTCTGTAGAGAGATGATAATAGCGTCTCCTCTTGCACACATGAAAGATTTAGGTTAATGTGTGGCTCATTGTAAAGATGGGCTGTTACAGGTGGGAATGGGGAATTGAAGGTATTGGTGGAATTTTGAGACAATGGAGTTAAGTGAAAGAGCTTTACCAATTTTCTTTGCACAATCCTCAATCTCGTTCATGAGAAGAGATTTTTACGTGCTCTTATGGAGTGCTTCAAGGCTTCTTTTGTGGAGGTACAGAACATAAGAGGCTTTGGCCAGGGAAAATTGACCAGTAGCCAAATAAATAAATAATATGCAATAATAATAAAAGGGGGAAGTGCCATGCTCATGAGCTGAGGACTGGCAAGTTATTTAGTACAACGTTTCTCAAGGTCAATTTGGCAATACGTATCAAAAGACTTAAAATGTGCATGCTTGTTGACGCAGTAATTTCGCTTTTGGGAATTGTTCCCGAGGACATAACTAAGGATGTGGGAAAGATTGAGCTCCCAGAGTATTCACTGGCATGTTCTTTGAAAAAGCAAAAGTTGGAAATCGCCTAGCACTCAGTTGGTTAAGCAAAATATAATGCTTTCAAACAATGAACCACTATGCTATAAAAATTTTGAATTTATTAACATGGAAAGATGATCATAATATATTGGTAAATGCAAACAGCTGCTTCAAAAGCATCAGTGTTTGACTTGCACATGGTGACAGGGAGGGAAGTTTAGGGGATTAGGCACCAAAATGCTATGGTGGTCCTCTTTGAGTGGGTTAGATTGGGTGTGGTTTTAATTATTTTCTTTCTTTTTCTACATATATTCTGATTTCTGATAGTAGATAAGTATCACTTTTTCAGTGCTAACTAAACTGTCAAATGAAAAATGCAAGTCTTTAAGCCCAAATCTTATGTTTGATTTTTTAAAATTCTGAACATATTTCGAGCATACATTGTATGTAGAACTTGGCTTCCAGAAATCTAGCAAATGAGACTATACAATTACAACCAGTCCAGATCTTCATTTTCTCATCCATGGGATGGTTACAGTGATGAGAAAACTGCCTCTGTGAGGCTGTGTGGATCATATAAAATAAAATGTGAAGGTAGTTTGAAGCTTGTATGAGTGTCATTCAGAATTTATGATTTACCTGAAAGAGTAATTTACTTAACCCTGATGAAGAGAGGGATAAATTATGATTGAACAGCCAAAATGGTATGATTCCTTTTAGCCCAGTTTGTGCAGAACTATTGCTTCCCAGGATTCTTTAGACAATACCTGGTCATCTCATGAGGTAAGTACTGAAGAACCCAATTGCTTAAGAAACTGCCAACATTGGCCAACAATTTAGTGAAGGTTCACATTTCCCAATACAGAAAGATTCAGAGTGAAGAAATAGTCAAAGTAGGATTTTCTAGACATAGATTTAGCAACTCACTCATACTGGCAAATAAACATGTCATAGGAGAATAGTCTATCACCAAAAACCACTTACATGCCTTGACGTGTAGTTATAATTACATTTATGAAAGATAACTGGCTAAGGTCAGCACAAACTCTCTGCCAGCATTAGGAATTATATAGCAGATGCTTCATTTTAAAAACTCTAAAACATAATAACTTTTTTGCATTAAGAATAAGTCGAAATGTAGCTTAAAAATAATAGCTAAAACATATTTACTCCTTGCTTACTGTTTCCCAAGAATTGTGCTAAGTAGCTTACTTGCATTATCTTAGGTGGTTCTCAGAGTCTGGTTTCCAGACCAGTAGCACCCACATCATCTGATAACTTAATAGAGATGAAAATCCTTAGGCTCCATTGCAGGTCTTTTGCATCAGAAACTCTAGAGGTGTGGCCCAGTGATCCATGGGTCAACAATTCCTCCAGGTGATTCTTTTTTTTTTTAACCATTTTTAAAATTGAAGTAGAGTTAATTTACAATGTTGTGTTAGTTTCAGGTATACAGCAAAGTGATTCAGTTATATATATATGTATTCTTTTTCAGACTCTTTTCCATTATAGGTTATTACAAGATATTAAATATAGTTCCCTGTGCTATACAGTAGGTCCTTCTTATTTATCGATTTTATATATAGTAGTGTGTATCTGTTAATCCCCCCATCCCCTTTGGTAACTATAGGTATGCTATCAGTTTTTTACGTTCCATATATAAGTGATATCATATGGTATTTGTCTTTCTCTGCCTGACTTACTTCATTTAATATGATAATCTCTAGGTCCATCCGTGTTGCTGCAAATGGCATTATTTCATTCTTTTTTATGGCTGAGTAATATTCCATTGTGTATATATTCCTCCTCATGATTCTTACATGTGCTCTTTTTGAGAACGACTGATTGAAATTAGCCCTCATCCTAACTATATGTGTCTGCTCTTACTATCCCTGTTCTATATCTGAGGAAATGAAAGGTTGGAGATTCTAAGCAACTTGTCTGAGGACACATAAGTAAGTATTAGATCCAAGGCATGAAATCATGTCTCCCTGTTTTCAAGGCCAATGAACACTGCCACTATTCAACCTGAATATTTATTGCTCTCCTTTTCCTGCTCTTCTTTCATCTCCAACCTACATGGTAGCATGAGTTGTGCTGAGATGGAAGAGACTCGTAAGGGGCTGGGACCCAGGATTCCAAACATGATCCTGCCCTAATGCTGAAACTTGGTTCATTCCACAAGCAATTCCTGAGTGAGAAATAGTTCAGTCAAAGGAGGATTTGGCTCCAAACTGCAGTGTCAGTCTTTAGCTCTAATAAACTGACCTCAATTATATGGAGCCAGAAGGACTTTATTAGTTTACTGGTGGCCTCAGTGTCACAAGTAAAACTGGGGTGGCCTTGGAGGTAATCTCTTCAATCCATTTCCTTTTAAGCCCTCACACAGATCTCAGCTCTCTCTAGCATCTCTTAATAGCAAGACAAGGCAGATTGAAAAGAAAGCACACCAAGGAATGCAACAGAAAATCCCTTTGTTCCAGAAAATTGGTACAGATTTTCCAGACTGGGCTTCTTTCCACCAATCTTATAAGGAAAGACAATTTTCAAGAAAAAGTTCTGAGATTTCCAAAAGGGAGAAAAACTGATTCCACGTAGGCCTCAAACTTAATCCCCTCCCCTTGAGTACTGAAATTTCAATGCCCTTCACCCTTCTGATGTGACATCCCTTTTAGCCTGTCTGCCCTGAGCCTCGCAGGGAGAGTGAAGAGGAAACCTGAGCTCCCCCTAGAGGTCACCAAGATAGTGGTCATAAGGTCATCCCCTACTGTTGCCAGAAGCAGATATCAAACCTATTACTAAATATTTCAAAGAGTGACTTTATTTTTAGAGGGAGA
Source organism: Phocoena sinus (assembly GCF_008692025.1). Taxonomy (NCBI): domain Eukaryota; kingdom Metazoa; phylum Chordata; class Mammalia; order Artiodactyla; family Phocoenidae; genus Phocoena; species Phocoena sinus. Next base: position 24,788,132 of record NC_045766.1, read on the forward strand.
AAGATTAGAACATTTTTATTTGGAAGAAGGCTTCACAGAGAAGACTATAGACATTTTAAAATGGTTGGTTTATCTGTTATCAGAAATGTAAATAAACCCTGAATTTAAATGTTTTCCAAAAAATCTTTTTGATTTTTTTACTCTTTGGAATTAAATTAATTGCTCACCCCTCCCATGGATCTTCTTTCAAGGAACAACCCAGATTACTTGTGGTATGTCTTATGGTCCATGTAATATTTATTTTCCTCTTCCTCTTCCTGAATACAACCCTGCTTTTATTGTGTTACTTCCTCTGGGTGGGCAGGTGTTTGAGGCATGATGAGTGTCCGGGCCAGAGGTAAATCATGACTGATACAGCCTTAACTACACATTAGGATCACCTGGGGAACTTAGACACCTCTAGCACTCAGGCCCCACCCTACTTTAATTAAATCAGGATGTCTAGATGTGGGCTGTCTCCTGATTCTAATGAGCAGGCAGGATCTGCTGAGAGACAGTTACAGGGCCATCCTGTGAGTGGTGCTGTGCTTTGATATAATTTCCGGGGTGAGCCAGCCATTAAGGCAAATGTAGGTGAGGGCTTGTTGAAAGGTCTTTCTCACTGACATCTTTCAAAAAGAAGTTTACAAGAAAAATGTATAACTGAATCGCTTTGTTGTACACCTGAAATTAACACGGCATTGTTAATCAACTATTCTCCGATATAAAATAAAAAGTTTAAAAAAAAAGGATATATTGTACAGCACAGGGACCATAGCCCTGTGTGTACATAGCCAGTATATTTAATAATAACTTTCAGGGGGCTTCCCTGGTGGCGCAGTGGTTGAGAGTCCGCCTGCCGATGCAGGGGACGCGGGTTCGTGCCCCGATCTGGGAGGATCCCACGTGCCGCGGAGCGGCTGGGCCCGCGAGCCGTGGCCGCTGGGCCTGCGCGTCCGGAGCCTGTGCTCCACAGCGGGAGAGGCCGCAGCGGTGAGAGGCCCGCGTACCGCAAAAAAAAAAAAAAAAAGGATATATTGTACAGCACAGGGACCATAGCCCTGTGTGTACATAGCCAGTATATTTAATAATAACTTTCAATAGAGTATGACCTACAAAAAGTTTTAGTCACTATGTTGTACACCTGAAACTAAAATAATATTATAAATCAACTGTATCTCAATAAAAACAAAACAAAAATAAAAACAAACAATGAAAAATAAAGTGATTATTGATAGGTCTGTACTTAAAAAAAAAAAACAACCTTTCTTCCTCTGGGTGATACTATGTTTGCCTGTGATACCTGCAACTGTCACAGTTATCTTGAAACCATGAGGGGCCCAGCCCAAGAGGATGAGCGGTTGTGCTATGGGGAGCACAGATGAAGAAGGTAGAGGCTTCCTTCTTGATAATGTTGGCTTAGAGCCACCCTATCTTCAGATTTATTTCTGTGTGCATAATACATACTCTTTGATTTTAAGGTATTTTCAATTTTTTAAAATTACTTGCAGCCAGAAATATTGTGATCAACTTACCTGTCTTTCAGGGACTTACTAATGGTACTACCTCTGATTTACTATACAGTTTTAGTCACAGACTAGGCTGAGGCAACTGATAGATTGATTAGGGCAGTTCTCAGTTCAGGAGATGGCTGGCCATGTAAGGAGTGTAAAATTAGTATCATCTAGGGGGATTTTACAAAAACAGACATATATCCCATCATGGCTGGTTAGGAAGGGGGGGTATATTGGAATCATGGGGGTGGGTATTATAGACAGAGGGAGAACTAGGGAAACTTATTTTGAAAAACTTCCTAGGTGATTTGGATATATTTCCACACACTCATCTACTGAGAAATATTAGCTTAAGAAATACTAATCATTTAAATGACAAGACTCTCTAAATTTCAACTCAACAGTAAGCTAGAGCACAAGAAATACCCAGTCTGTGTTGTAGTCTAGGAATAACTAGGTTATGTTAAACTCATCTTGCTCCCATCAGTTTCCTTTACAGAACCATAATTAAACATCATCTTCATTATCCACAAATCTCTACATACGTGGATATAAAATATATATATGTGTATATATATATATATATATATATATACTTATAAAATATAATTTGGACAGTTTCTTGGCTTCAAGGATTTCTAGGATTTTTTAGGAGACTCAAATGTTTCTTGACAAATATAATCACCTTGGTGCTTTCTGTGGTCCCCAGGAGGCCAGATCCCCACAGCCAATGTCTCGAGGGCAGAGCTGTCACTGTGGCTGAACTGGAGCTTGCTTCCCATGAACTAAGCTACTTTGGGCTCCACTGGAGTGTTACTGTGGCCCAATGCTGTTCTTAGCCTTTGTAATACTACAAAGTTCAGTCAGCTTTCACAAATGTAGAGGGAAAGCTTCCTCCCTCTATCCTGCGCTGTTAGGCTTGCCACAGTGGGGTGCGTTTGTCACTAAGGGTCACTAAGTGTAGAGTTCATGAAGACATTACTTTCAGCTCATGGGTCCCTTCCTCTCAAGTGCTCTGGAGTTGCTGTCTGAGGACAGGTTGTTATGGCCAGAAACCACCACTTCCATTGGACATGCATGCCTTGGCTGGCGACCGGAAGCCAGATTTTTCTCCCTTAGAGCAAGTTTTCTTTCAGTGCTCTCACGGTCCTTGTTCATTAGCCTGGCTGGTATGTCCAAATATCAGTGCTGTTTGTGGAAGCCTTTTTCCCTCCAGAAGGTTTTCTCAGCCGCATTGTATGTAAATAGATGCAGCTGGATAAATGTAGGATGGATGTGTCTAAGTGGGCACACCCAAAGCCACTGTAGTCCCTGCTCTGCCAAGGCACCTACACTACTACATTTGTGGAATTAGGATATTGTTTGTCCATCACAGTGTTATGTTCCAGATATAAAGACACTCATGTAAAGTTTTTCTTTGGGCTCGGGCTATTTTTATTGTCTTTCATTTAGCAAGCATTTATTGACTGCCCATTTACCAGGTACTAAAGTATATGTTGGTGATGCAAAGATGAAGAAGACATAGACCTTACCCTCAAAATATTCAGACTGACATCAGAAGGCAATGAGAATGCCACTGGAGAAATGCTGTGATAAGGCACTCCAACTTGTTTTCGCTATTGCTTGAAAATGAATTCTTCCACTGCCTCTTTTTTGGAAGTCTCCTGTAGTTCACAGCTCAGCTCAATTATCGCTTCCCGGAGCGGAGCCCTTGGTAAAGCAAGCCGCCACTGCCCCTCACCATCCACCACGTCCTCCTGCATCATTAACTCTCCCTGATGCCTTCTCATGGTACCCACCAATATCCGAAATGATGCTATTTATTTGTAATATAAACTCTATGAAGGCAGAGCTGCCTGCCTTGTGCACTGCTGAATCCTCAGTGTTTGTAAATGTGTTTTGGAGCGTATCATGAGTGAAATCACACAGTTGCACCTATACCGTTTTAGAGGAATTAGAAGTTTTAATGAAGCTGGAAATGTCTGAGCTGCATTTTAAAGCACTAAGGTAGGAAAATAAGAGTGCAGGAGGGCATGCAGGTAGATAGAGCAGAATGTGATTCTCTCTGGGAACTGCAGGAGGTCCAGCAGTGCAGGGTGTACAGTGGCTAGTGAAGGGGGAAGCTGGCCGAGCATCCATGAGTCACATCATCAAGGAGCAAGGGCCGAGGAGGGGGCTGGAGGTGGCAACATTTATGTTTCAGGACAATTCAAAGTTATTTCTCCAAGTGGGATTAGCAGTACATGGCTTCTTGGGTTTCTCCAGCGTACGAATCTGGTGTTGCTGCCTGGGCTTGCCTGGGATGGAATAAACAGAGATTTGACTCTAAAGAGCATTGTTTTACTGCAGGCTGGCATGTAAGGCGACATTTGTGAAGTTGCACTTCACCGTTAGCTGGTCTTTTCCATCCTTCTCCTCTTTCACAATGCTTGGGTCCACCCAGAACCTTAGAGAGGAGTTGTTACCTCCTCTCACAATGCGGCATTTTCACCAGGGTATACGGCTGCTTGCTTATCTCTTGGGGAGCACGGGTATACAAGGCGGACAAGGTTAGTGGAGGAGCTCCTCTTTCTTGAGAACCTGAGTACACCACTCATTGTAGTTTCTCGCTGCCTTGGTTCTTTTGTATTTTAATTAACTTCCTGACCATCTGCTCAGCTCAGAATATGAGGCCAGGCCATATTCGTCGTTGTTTCACCTACGTCTAACAGAGTATTTTGCAAATCAGCACTCATTAAGATGTGTAAATAAATGTTGTGTTTACACATAAGTTTTCCTTTTGCCTACGGTAAACATCTGCACCTGTGTTCTTCTGGGTACAGCCTGGATTGATTGTTGTTGTTTTTTAATTTATTTTATTTATTTATTTTTGGCTATGTTTGGTCTTCTTTGCTGCGCGCGGGCTTTCTCTAGTTGCGGCGAGCAGGGCTACTCTTCATTGCGGTGCACAGACTTCTCATTGCGGTGGCTTCTCTTGTTGCAGAGCAAGGCTCTACCTGCACAGGCTTCAGTAGTTGTGGCTCGCAGGCTCTAGAGCTCAGGCTCAGTAGTTGTGGCGCACGGGCTTAGCTGCTCTGTGGCATGTGGGATCTTCCCGGACCAGGGTTCGAACCCGTGTCCCCTGCATTGGCAGGCAGATTCTTAACCACCATGCCACCAGGGAAGTCTGATTGATTGGTTTTTGTTTGTGATAACAGTTGTAATTTTATTGGATCTGTGTAAACTGCCTCATCTTTAAAGTGAAACATTAAATAAAATGCCACCCAAGATTTTTTTTTTTTACTTTAGAAAACTCTCCCAGCTTTCCTATCACTGGTGCAGGGCAGTAGAGGTAGCGTTGCCTTCCAAAACAGATAATCCTGGTGCGGAATCATGGTTCTGACACTAACCAGTGACGAAAAAATGGTAAATCATCACGCTACTCTAAGCCTAACTGTGCCCCTCTATCAAATGGAGGCAATTAAGCTGTTTTATATAGAAGGTCGCTGTGAATATTAAAAGGAGATAATAGGTGAAGAAAGTTTCGCACCCTGCCACATGATAAGTACCCATTAACGTCAATTTCCAAATTTGACATTCCTCTATGAAAATCAAGAAAGCAAAACAGCACCTGTCAGGGGTGTGCCAAGTGGAAAACACTTCATCCCATGGTAGCTCGAATTTGTGAATTTCTCACTGAATCTCTTGAGTAATTCTCCTAGATGGTCCTCAGAGCTACCTTGATTACTTGCTTACTTTAACACTTTGAAACGTAAGCTTGCCAAACGTCATTGCTGGTGAAAATCATGACCGCCTATGGAAAGCCTAACTCTCTGAATCCTAGGGACTGAAGGTGAGCTATTGCCTCCCACTAGGTAATTCTAGATTGTACGCGAGCATCAGTTAGGGAAACAAGCATTTTACTTAAGACTGCAGAAGTTGCAGTGTTTGTTTAATGATTACTACAGCTTGCTTTGTAATTGTGATTGCATGGGTAATCCTGCACCATCTAGGGAACTTTCAGAAAGTAATGACCGTAATTTACGGCCATGTGGTCCGTCTGGATGCTTAAGTACTTGGTCAGTGGCCTGCCTGCATGCTTCATTTCCTGTCTGATAGACCCATTCCCCACCTGCACTATTTTCCCCCTTCTTGGTGGAACACTGTAGAATGAACCCTGAGATTGTGTGAAAGACAAAGGAAAGAGAATGTGTGTTGGGAAAGGGAGACTGGAAGAAATTCCTTTCACTGTATTTTTAGTTTTTCAATCAAACAAATCCCTGTTTTCTTCTTCTTTTTTTTTTTTTTAAAGACAATGGAATATAAAGTCAGGGCAAATTAGGCCCCTTGATGGCTATCCAAAGTTTTAGAAGAACTTGGAAAATTCCTGTAGGCTTCAGGTAAGCTTCTGTGAATGTTTCCTTTTAACTGTGTATTTTTAGATAATTGAAAACGAATTGAGGTAACTTTCCATGGCTTATGGTTACTCGTAAGCATGTTTTATTCATGATGACAAGCTCCTTCAAAAAAAATTAAAGTACCATGTTTAAGTCAAATTCAGATTTTTGGGGAAAGACAGGAATGATAAAGTTAAGAGAAAACAATAACTGAGCATCTAGTTTCTGTCTGTTGCTTTTGAAAATGTGCCACATCCTGAAAGGAAATTCTGTTTTTGTGTGCCATGGTCTCCAAAAGGAAAATGAAGATGTTGGTTCAATTCTTCAATAAGGCAGTCCCAAAGAATTTCCTTTGAAGTTGTTTTATATGCTTCTCCACTGAAAAACTTTAAGATAAGTTATAACCCTGCTTTGTGCTTTGAAAATAAATTTAGCACATTAATTGTATTTATAGGAGAAAGTAGTAAATGTCCCAGAATGAATACACAGCTGTAATTTACTCAGAGACAATTGCTACTGCCCATAAACTTCTCCTACTCGCCTCTCCTGGTTTACGACATCAGCCAGCCTCACAGATGAATCATTGTTTTGTGCACCATCAGGTCCCCGCTCTGTGCACATTTCTACTAAATGCTTATCAAACAGGATTATTACTTATTGCATATTTTCTTTGCTGATTTTCTAGGAGATTAAATATAGTCTCTATTTTATAGGGAAGGCTTTGGTTTATCTGAGCTACATATTCATCTGGGTTCAGAAATGCTTGCGCACCACTGGCAGAATATGGAGTGGATGCCAGGAGTCTCTCCGCATCAGAAGTTGAGAGGCCCTGTAAGAAAACCTCATGTTATGGGGGAGAAAGTTGGGTACATGAACTTGGTCTAGTATCTAGCCACGTCTTGCCATCAGATGGAAGAGGTGACTAATGCATTACAGCATGTGTAACAGTAGTACGACGGTCACATATCCACATTTGAGTTTTAGGGGGAAAATGGCGCATGGGTAAAACCGAAAAAGAGAGCTTTCTACACAACATCTCTGTGCTATGTTGAGAGCAAAAGGCAGCTTTTCTTTGAGGTCAGGATGATAGAATAGCAGTAAAGGGGGAAGGAAGCAAATTCCACTTTGGCCCAGGGGCACTTCTGGCTTGAGTGAACTGAAGCTCCAGATAACCCAGGTGAGGTATTGTGAGGACTCCAAGGCCACAGTGGTGGCAGAGGCTCTCAGCCACGTCACATTGGTACTAGAAGGAGCTCGGGGCTTGAGGCAGCTGGGAGGCACAGTCTTTGTCATGACCCCATTGCCTTTCTCCTTCCTGGAGAGGAGGTGAGGCTGCTTCATATACCGCTGGGAGCAGCTGAGGCCTCTGGACTTAGCAGCTGCTGAGAGAAGGGGTTGTAAGCCCACCTGTGCTGGTCCACAGAGACTTAGAAGCAAGCGTGAGGTGAATTTGAGGACTGAAAGGTAATTCTCACACGTTGGGGAATGAAATCCAGAATAATGCCACTTATTTCTAATACTGGAACACCATTCTGCCTCTAAGATGGTGTGGCCTGAAGAAATAGGGATAACTCCTTTATATTCTTTAAGTACTTTCCCCTTTATTCAATTTATACTTGTCAATATACTAGTGGGTAAAAAAAAAAATCACCATCCATTGTAGTGCCTTTTCTATCCCATTTTTGGAGCAATATTAGGCTGTAACTTAACTATGTGCTATCAAATATTGCAGATGGTTTTCCAAAGAAATATCACTTGATCCTGACAAATTCTCTATGATCTCCTACACTTGCGCTGTCTGTCTCCTATGTCAAAAGTGTCTACTTTTCTAGTGCTTCCTGTGCCACCAGACCTAGAAGAAATTGTAAGAAATAAGATTTGTGGGTCTTCACATCCAAAGATGAATTTTTTAAAAAAAGCAAATTAAAAACCACAGCCTTTCCCATTTCTATTTGAAGAGGATGGAGGCTAGAATAACAGCATCAATGTATTGAAAATACTTTTCAGGCCTTTTCTCTGATTTCTTATTGGTCAGGCTGTTTGATTTCCCATGAGGCCATCTTAATTTTTCAGACATAGGCAAGTAAATCAAAGTTTGTTTTCTGTCTCCTAGTCATTATTTGACTCTAAGAGATGTTTGCAACCAACTCACAATTTATTTATTTTTTATTTTTTAAAAAATTAAAATTTTTTTTTTGGCCGTGCCTCATGGCTTGTAGGATTTTAATTCTCCGACCAGGGATCCATCAACCTGGGCCCTCGCCCTTGGCAGTGAAAATGCACATTCCTATCCACTGGACCACCAGGGAATTCCCCACAATTTATTTTTAAATACGTGGTATAGTGTCAAAAGTTTGAAGATTCTAAACAAAATATCAATCAATAAAAAAAATTAAAAAGAAAGCAGAAGCCATGTAAAATCTTATAACAATTAAATTAAAAATATTAGCAAAGAAGGACACACACGTGCCATCCTCTATCACTACTAGCAAGTCCTTGTCCCATTAAAGCAGTTCTCTAATACTTTTAAAATAAATGACAAAGGAAGTGTAAAACCTGTGAGAAGTGGTCAAAGAGAAGCTATAGAGGTTTTGGAGTCTGGAATATACTTATTATGAAAATAAATGTGTTCAACTCAGGAAGTTATTACAGCAAAATTTATTCAAGGAAAGTAGAAAGAAATGGTTAAATGTGAAAGTTGAAATTAAAGAGAGAAAACTTTCAAAAAAGATGTTAAAAAATAGGAACCTGGTGCTTTGAAAATAATTATTAAAAGACATCTTTTGGTTGATAGAACAGACATCCAAGTTGATAGAAAATTTAGAAAACATGAACAATGAAAATATAACTGCAGAAACTGAAGCAATTAAAAGTTATAATTCTATGAAAAGCCTTATACAAGCAATTTGAAAACTTAGATAAAATAACTTTTTCAGTTAACATTAACTCAAGAAGAGCCAAAACATTGGGATAGACCAGTGCCATTGAAAAACTTAAAATAGTGATCGAAATCTGTTTCTATTATTGGTAATAAGGCAAATTAATTATCCTGGAAAGATCTAACAACGTACAAGGACTATATAATTTCCATATTAGATAAAATTTTGCAGAAATAAAAAATGAAACTTCAACCTCAATGAATGAGCTGAGAGTTATCCTGATACCAAGCTCTAATGAAAATAACACAGAATGGATGCCATAGGTTTTTGGTTTTTTGGTAGTTTTGAGTTTGTACTTCACAACTGATTACCCAGGTTGCAAGATGTTATTAAAAGTTAAGTTTACCTAGTATATTTAAAATGTGATTTAGTTTTCAGTAACTTTATATGTATACTTTTCCAAAATATACCTGATTTGCAAGCAAACTTTACTCATGAAAAATATCAAGTCGGGGAGCAGCATTTGAGAGCAAGCAAAGAGTTCAAGTTGCCACCTGGCAGAAACGCACTTCATGAAATTACAAAGAAGATTTTGAAAAAATCTACATAAGCACAGGAAAACAAGAGTGCCACATGCAAGCTCTAAATTTCTGAACGAGAGACAACAGATAGGATCAGATCTATGGGCAAAAATAAGATGAAATGACAGCCAAAACAGGGGAGTATAGCTATGGCAGTAGAATAGTTCTAGGAGCTAAAAACCAAGAATAAATGGACTAAAAAGTCAAGAGAAATCAATGGGTAAACTCTTAAATTTAATAAAATTCAGTAAGTTTATCAGATCAATTTATAAAAATAATTAAATTTTCTATATTCTACATAGTTTGAAGCAATACTAAAGTAAACGGTGCTATTAAGAGAAACAAAATAGCAAAAATTAAAATTCTAAAATACCAAGAAATAAACCTTAAAAGTGTAAGAATTTTATGGAAAAAAAAAATGAACTTTTACTGAGAAACATAAAAGAAAATCTGAATGAATAAAACATACATAGAAAAAAAAACATACATAGAAAAATTAAAATAGCATTATGGGATTTTGAAAGGATATAAAGCTAGAAAAAGAGCATCTCCCATGCTAACAACAAGAAAAAGCCAGAAAATCTATGAAATCATTGTTTAACTCAAACCCATAAAGAAGTTCAAGAATGAGACTCAGATAAGGTCTGTGGGCACCTAACTAGCCAGAAATTTAAGGTAAAAAAGGTGTCCAAGGAGTGTCAGGATGCCAGTACTATTTCACTTGTAGAACAGAAGGAAGATAGTTTACCCATAAAAATTGGAGAAAGAGTAGTCTTTTCAACAAATGGTACTGGAACAGTTACACCAAAAAGTGAATTTTGATTCATGTTATAGACTGAATTATGTCCTCCTCACTTCAACTTCATATGTTGAAATCCTAACCCCCAGTACCTCAGGATGTGACTGTATTTGGAGATAGGGACTTTAAAGAGATAATTAAAATTAAAATGTGGCCATTAGAGTGTGGCACCTACTCCAGTCTGACTGGTGTCATTATAAGAAGAGGAAATTGGGACACAGAGAGAGACATCAGGGAGGCATGCTCAAAGAGGAAAGGCCACATGAGGACATAGCAACAAGGTAGCCATCTGCAAGCCAAGAAGAGAGGTCTCAGGAGAAATCAAACCTGCTGATGCCTTGATTGTGGACTTCTAGTCTGCAGAACTGTAAGAACATAAATTTCTCTTGTTTAAGCCATCCAGTCCTATGTCAGTCCTAGCAAACTAATGCAATCCGAAAATCAAATTCAAAACTCAAAAGAAATCATAGGCTTAAATATAAAACCTACACAATAAAACTTTCAGAAGAATATAAGAGAAAATCTTTATGACTCTGGGTTAGGCAAAGATTTCTTAGATAAGTCACTAAAAGCATAATTCAAAAAAGAATACATTGATCATCTGGACTTCATCAAAATTAAGAATCTCTGGTCTTCAAAACGTGTTTAGAGAGTACAAAGGCAGGTCAAAGACTGGGAGAAAATACACATATCTGATAAAGAAGTTGTATCCAGACTACATAAGTAACATTCAGAACACAATAATAAGAAATAACCCAATAAAAATCGGCACAAGATTTGAACAGATACTTCACCCAAGAAGATATTGGAATGACAAACACATGAAAAGATTCTTGACATTATTAGTCATAGGGGAAATGCAAATTGAAACCAAGGTGTTAACCAAGGTGCACACTTATTAGAATGGCTAGAGAAAAATCAATTAAAAACCACAATAGGGCTTCCCTGGTGGCGCAGTGGTTGAGAGTCTGCCTGCCGATGCAGGGGACGCGGGTTCGTGCCCCGGTCCGGGAAGATCCCACATGCCGCGGAGCGGCTGGGCCCCGTGAGCCATGGCCGCTGAGCCTGCGTGTCCGGAGCCTGTGCTCCGCAACGGGAGAGGCCACAACAGTGAGGGGCCCGTGCACCGCAAAAAAAAAAAAAACAAAAAAAAAACTAAAATAATATCAAGTGCTGACGATGAGGATGCAGGGCAATTGGAACTTTCATATACTGCTGGTGAGAATGCAAAATAGTATACTCCCTTTGGAAAACAGTTGAGCAATCTTTTTTTTTTTTGGCCGCGAGACTTGTGGGATCTTAATTCCCTGACCAGGGATTGAACCCTAGCCCTGGCAGTGAAAGCGCCAAGTTCTAACAACAGGACTGCCAGGGAATTCCCATACACTTCCTTTTAAATGTTCATTTACCATATGATTTCACATTCTACTCTTAGGTGTTTACCTAAGATAAATAAAAACTTACATTTATCCAAAAATCTTACAGCGACTATTTCTAGTAGTTTGTTGTCACTCGAACAAAAACTACCCAGACGTTTTTCAGCTGGTCAATGGTAAAATAAGATGTGGTCATCTGTACAATAGAACACCACTCAGCAATAAAAAGTAACCATTTATTGATACCTTCAACTAAGGAGATGAATCTCAAGCGCGTTATGCTAAGTGAAAGATGCTAGACCCAATAAGGCTTCATGGTATATGATAACCATTTATGTAACTTGATGCAAAAGGAAACCGTAGAAATAGAAAAAAGATCAGTAGTTGTCAGGGTCTGGGTATTGAGGTAAGGGTTAACAAAGGGGGCTTGAAGAAATTCTTTTGGGAGATGGAACTGTTCTGTATCTTAAATTGTTATAGTGATATCATGACTGCCTGCATTTGTCAAAACTTGTGCACTAAAAAGAATGAATTTTATTGCCTGCAAATAATACTGGCTTCAAAAGACAGGGTTTGGAGAAAGAACAGGATAATATTGGATTAATTTGGAAAGTCTTCCTAAGCAAACACAAGGACCACAGATTTGGTTACAAAAAGATTTAAACTTCTGTATAACAAAATGCACTAAATATAAAGTCAAAATTGTGTTAACCTGGAAAAATACTTACAACGTACTTAACAGAGACCAGGTTGTTATCCAGAATATCTAGACTCTTTCTATGAGTTAATAAGAAAAGTACAAAAACCATAGTTAAAAAATGTCTTCAAACATGAATTTTAGTTCATCAAAGTATAATTCATTGAAAATGTGCTAACGTACCTTGTTAATCAGGAAAAAATTAATTAACAACTGAGATGATTTTACACATTAGATTGGCACAAGCTTTTGAGGGTGAAGGGCAAGCAGATGCTGTCACACACCCTGGCTGGGGTGTAAAATGCGTGAATCTGCTGGGAAGGCAATCTTACAGTATCTCTAAAAAGTTTAAATAAGTGTATCATTGACCCAGCAATTCCACTACTAAAATTCCACCTTAAAGGTATATTTTTTAAAATTTGCACCTTATGTTTAATAATAAAAATTTGGAAATGGGCCACATTACTGTCAACAGGGAACATGGTAAATAATAATGCTTAACTCTATTATGTAGCCAATTAAAAGATAAGATAAAGCTATATGTATTTACATGGAAATCTCTGCAAGTCATATTTTTAAGGGAAAAAATAAATTTTATTTTTTTTAAGCTTTTATTTTATATTGGGGTATAGTTGATTAACAATGTTGTGTTAGTTTCAGGTGTACAGCAAAGTGGTTCAGATATACATATACATGTATCTATTCTTTTTCAAATTCTTTTCCCATTTAGGTTATTACAGAATACTGAGCAGAGTTCCCTGTGCTATACAGTAGGTCCTCGTTGGTTATAAATTATATTTTAATATATAGACTTTCATATCATTCATGTAGAAGAAGACTTTACACGGGTGTGTGTATGTGTACGTGTTCATTATTGTGTAAATAATATGAAACTTGTCAAGTTTAATTAGAGGTCACCACTATCTGTGGTGGTGAGGTAAATGAAGAAGGATTTGAGGCTTTGTATTGTATGTTTTTATGTTTGAATTGTTACACTGACAAAAATATTGATATATTACTTATGTAATTTGAACAAAAGGAACAGAAAGTGGAGAAAATAAATTGTATAATATATAATGTGCAGTGCTGCACAATGCCTGTTTTTTGAAAGGCTTTGTTTAAAACAATTTATAATTGTTCAGATATTTTGATCTGGTAGTGTTTCAGTTGGGATCACTTAAAGCATCACAAGTTATTACTAACAATGTCTGCTTCCTGCATGCCATTATTTACAACCTTGTTAGAAAATAGTTTGTCTCTGTAGAAATCATGTCTGCTCCCCCTCTTGGGACTCTTTACTAGGTAATGCAGACATTCACATTGGGATACGTGATAAATACAATATTGTGTAGCTAGTTCTTGATAATGCCTGTATTACTACAGGGAAAATTCGGAGCCAGATTTGAACCTGTAGGTTTTCTTTTTCCATCAGTGTGAAAGAGAGAAAGGTATATGACATGCTCATGTATAACTACTCTTTACAATATAGACAGCCCGTCACGTAGGATTTGAAACACTTTGCATGTCAGTGTTTTGCTTCTTTAGTGTCAGTCACTGAGTAGTTCAGGCTTCCTTCTGATGGGAAGATTTCACTATTAATCTCAACCACCTCCTTACTCTGCTCAGAAATGTTCCACCATCAGTCAGTCATTACATCTCCTTATTTTCTTGAAGGATGGTGTTATTTAACAACTTGCCTTAGGCCACAGAAGATACCAGTTGTAAAACCTAGACAGAAATACCAACTCCTACTTCAGTACTTGTATCAACAAGTCTTGCTCCCTTAAAGGAACCTTCTTCTTTTGCAGATCTAAGTTCAGTTTGCTACTGAAAGTATGATACCTCTTGCAATTTCCAGAGAAAGTTCTTACTGCTTGTTTATAAAGATAACTGAGAGCTAAGGGTTTCTTTCCATTCAAGGAGTCAAAGGAACTGGGTATTGAACTCTCAATGTTAAACTCAAGGTTGGCAGCTATCAGGGCTGTTCGCAAATATCCAGCTCTCTCTCTTCTGAGCACGTGGAAGGGTTACATGACTGCACCCAATTGCAGTTACGTATAATCACGTGATTTGCTTTAGCCTTTGAGATGTAAAGCAAGTGATGCCTGTCACTCCAGGGGCCAGCTTTAAGAACCAGTGTGTGCCTTGCTGCATCTTTTCCCAATTAGAGTGATGGGCACCATTCCAGATAGTGATTGTTCCATCAGCCAAGGTCCTAAAGTGAAAACAACATGAGTCAGAGCCACATGCATGATAACATGTGACATAAGTGAGGAAAATCCACAGAAAACTAAGTTTTAGGCCATTGAAATTTGGGGATATTTGCACATACTGTAGTCCATTGTGACTAATGACATTTTCCTAATAACGTAATATTTCCCTAGACCAGACTCTCAAAGTTTTATAACGGAGATGCGAAGCTCAAAAAGTATACCACTGCCCTTAATAATTTTTGGCTTATATATTGGCATAATAGATGTTGATGTTTTTAAAATATGTGGTTTTACCATCTCTTATTTAAGGTAACATTTTGCATTTCAGTTTCTTGATTATTTTTAAGTTCTATAACAAGGGATTTTTTTCATATCAAGAAATAAAATTAGTCTGTATTTTATTTACATTTATTTCTTTTAAAGGTTAAAGTTGTGACCTTTTATTTTTTATATACTCCTAAGGAAAGCTGACTGGGAATCACTGCAGGTATCTCTTTATTATTCTTTACCTGGGACTTATAACTGTCCCCTGATATCATGTTTGCTACTACTAATGATAATAACCATCATTCACTGAGTGTCTGTGATCCAAGCTTAATGCTTGGTTCCTGATATATTTTATTTCATTGAATCCTCCTTGTATCTAAGCAAGGTACACCACAAACCAAGGCTCAGAGAGCTTCAGTAACTGCAGTGTTTCAGAGACGTTAGGAAAAGACTCCCAGCTGAAAACCTGGAAAGGAGTATTGAGGTAAGAGAGAAATCAAGAGAGTGGTGTCCTGGAATCAAATTGAAGGAAGTTGTTTTAGGGAGAAGTGCTCAAATGTGCAAAATGTTGCTGACAGTTCAAATCAGAGGAGGACTAAAACTTGACCATTAAATTTGGCAACATAGGGGGCATGGTGACTTTGACAAGAGAAGCGTTAGGGTTGTGGTAGGAGAAATCTGGCTGGAATGGGTTAAGAGGGAATGGCGGGGGGGATGATGGGAGAGAGCAAATACAGACCACTCTTTGAAAGAGTTTTGCACTAACTGGAAATAGGGGAGTAGGACAGTAGCTGGAGAGAAAAGTGATGCAGCAGTTTTTGTTTGTTTGCTTTTGATTTAACGTTGGAGAAATAATAGTATGAGTGTATGTTCAGGAATTCAGAGAATTGCTAGAACAATGTCCCTGAGCAATTGGGAAGAGGGGCATCAGTGCACAAGGAGGGCTGGGCCTCCCACAAGAGCTTGGAGAGCTCATCCACTCACCTGTTGGGAGGGCCAGGTGTGTGCTCAGGGGTAGATGTGGAAGAGTGTGGGGGAGTTCTGGATAGTTCTATTTTCTCAGGGAAGTAGAAAGCAAGGTCCATTGTGAGAGAAAATGGGAAGGCTTTGAAAGGAGAGAATGTGAGCATATCATCTCTGGGAGTGAGGGAGAGAACAGACATCAGCAGAGGATGGCAACCAACCTTGAGCAGTGGGTGTGAGGCATTGTGATGACATGGGATTCAGAGATGCAGGATTTTAGGGAGGAGATGGAGAGAGTGGGCTGGAACCACAACAAGGCCAAAGAAAACCTACACCTTCTTCAAACATGAGAACAAAGGATTGAGGAGAAATAGTAGCTTCCACTTGTGAGAACTACAGGAGCTGTAGTGTCTTCTGAAGGGATCCAGGGCTCAATTAGAGCTAGAAGATGAGGGACACACAGAAAGATGAGGTTTAGATAGAGACACCAAGGGGTAGACAGGGCTGGGGAGGCTTATGCAACTCAGATCACATTGGGCTTCCTCCTGATCTCTCGAGGTGGAAGGCAGCAGGTTGGTCTTGGCAGGTGTGTTCTTAGTGCACGGTTCTCAGGCAGGACCTCTGCTAGTGGGCAAGCCTCACACTGGAGCATTGTTGGAAGGGAAACCCAAATGACTAAGTATGTAAAGGAATGTTCAGCTTTACTTTTAACCTCAGATTCCAGAGAAATTAAATCATAACAATGAATTCCTCTGGTGTCTCATTAGATTTGCAAAAACTGGACGATATTAGATGTTTGAGAAAATGAGAAGAAATGGGATATTTTGTGCTTGATGGTAAGATGGTAAATTGTTGCCCTCATTCTAAGGAGCAACCTGGCAGTAATTAGGAAAGTTAACATGCTGTACCCTACCTTAGCATTTCTATCCCTGGGTGTATCTGTCAGGGAGGAACTTTCACTGATCCATTAGGAACATACAGGAAGATGTTCACTCTAGCACTACTTATAGGAGAAAAAGTTGGAGGCAACATAGACATACTCGCTAAGGGTGTGGATAAGAAAAATGTAATGTGTGCACGTGATGGAACTGGCGTGGCTGTATCCAAAGAAATGAGGACGAATTAGACACAGAACATGGACACATTTTAAAGTATAGTGTTGAGTGTGAAAAAAAGAACTGTGTGGAAATTTACAGTGCAGTTTAACTCATGTATATTAAGTGTCACACAAGAAATACTACATTATTTCAGGAGATGCATATATAGTAAGGACATGTATTAAATATCTTGGTCACAGTGAGTGACCAAGGGGGAAAATGGGGTTGGAGATGGGGATGAAGGGAAATACACTAAAATAAAGTAGGAGAGCAGTTTGCAAAGATAACAGGCCAAAAAGGAAGGAGTCTTATTAACTCAACTTTGTACACCTGAAATTTAAAAGAAAAAAAGGTAATTCCTTTATCATGTATTTCTTGGATCATGAATTCTATTTCTTGGACCATAAATAAGGCATTTTATTGGCCTGTTTTCAAAGATAAAGATGTAATCAAGTGCTGTAATGATTTCAGACACTGTAAACATGTTAACTTAATAGATCTAAATAAAGAACAAAGAAAAAAATGCTGGTTGAACCTAAGCATTTCTTGTTACCTCCCTACTTTTCTCTAAGATTATATTTGTAGTATTTGTTTATTTATTTGTTATTAGGATTTTTTTTTAACGTAACTGACTCACAACACTATGTTAGTTCCAGGTATACAACCTAGTGACTCAATATTTCTATACATGTAGTAAGTGTTTATATCAACATCCAAAAAGTGTAAGCAGTTACTTTGTACAAGATGGTGAGCAACTCAAGAATGAGGACAATGTTATTATCAAGTCCCCAATACAGTACCAAGGTGACCAAGGTAAATACTTAATAAATGTTTGATGAACAAAAGTGGGCTTCACATATTGAGGAATAATAGTCAACAGTCATGTTTTCAAATGCCAGAGAGTGAAATCCTTTGTATGACGTTACACATTTTGTTGGTGGCTGCCAAGGTAGCATGAACCAGTCACTGAGTTGTAGGGCTACTGGCTTCTTGTACAAGAAGAGTCTGTCCCATGGAGCTCATATTTCTTGTTAATACTGCATATTCTTAACACCTGCAATGAGAACTACTGCAAAACTTGAGTAGGTCCTGTTTAATAATTTATTATTTAATCTATGAATCATGACAAATGAAATGTTGTTCCAGTTGGCAGATCTGAAAGCCTTGTTTGTGCAGATTGCAAAACCCAGAACATTTTTAGATAATATATTCTAGGCACAGTGACATATCACCATGCTTACTTATTGATTTCTCTTATGAATAGGACTGCAGTATGAGCTATTCTAACCATTCCAAAATATTATTTATGACATTGAATCTTATTCTTATGTGTAAATCTTACACTGGCTATGGTCCAAAAGTAGTGCATTATTGACCTTTCCTGGGGACACAGTGTCTATCCCCACCTGCAGAGAATGCCACAGCCCTGGGAGGAGTCTGAGGAAAGGCCAGGAAACCAGGTGAGACTAGATACATATGAGACTGGAGAACCATAGAAGGCCAGAAAAGCTGAAATCACCCTTCTGTTTGAGAGAGACTTCTACTTTAAGCAGAGATTGGATAAACTGAAAAAAAGCATGATTGCCTTTGCCTAGAAAAACAGAAATTTGGCCAGCTGGTCCTAAACCCAAAGCAGTATTTGTAGCAAAGTCATTCCACAGGGTCAAGATTTCAGTTGACACTGGAAATAAAGATTAGTTTAACCCACCCATAGACTGTAATGTTTTACAATTTGAATATTTTGTACTTAATATGCCATTCTCTTACTGTTGGACTTTAGAGTATTTCCATTACATACATTGCTGCAATAATTGTTTTCAACACAGTTTTCTTTAGATCTCTTAATAATTTTTAGGGTAGATTTCTTTGAGTGGAATTTACTGGTTTCAATAGGAGAAAATGTTAATTGTTCTATATTACCAAATTATTTTCAAGAAAAAACTTTCAGTTTATCTTCTCATACTAGTTTATAAGACAATTGTTCTCAACTTAATAATTTCAGCAACTTATATAATTTTTGGAACTTTTGTGAATTTGGCAAAATGTTAACAAATTATTTTTATATTTTTTTGAAACATGCAATTTACCAATATTTATATGCTTTGGGGATGTATGTTTCTTCTTCAAATTTCTTGTCTTATTTGTATCTTTTGCTTTTATTTTAATATTATTTTGCATTTTATAGTGGTGTGTTTGTATTTTTATTATTAAGTTATCTGTGTTATTAATACTTTAAAATACCAATGTATCATATATCTGGTGAATAGTTATCCCTGAGTGTTATTATTTTTCCTTTATTTAATTTATGGTAGTTCTGGAATAATTTTTTATTGGATTTTTGAAATCACAAAAGGAATACATGTACCTATAACAAGTCAAATAATATAGAGATCTCTGCCCCAGCCCACATATCGCATGCCACCAACTCAAAGATGGCCAATATTAATTGTTTGATCTGCAACCTTCTACATATTCTGTTTATATAAGCATATGTACACATATGT
The DNA here is from genome assembly GCF_008692025.1 of Phocoena sinus. Taxonomy (NCBI): domain Eukaryota; kingdom Metazoa; phylum Chordata; class Mammalia; order Artiodactyla; family Phocoenidae; genus Phocoena; species Phocoena sinus. The sequence continues at coordinate 24,807,377 of NC_045766.1, forward strand.
TGGTGTTTTAAAAAATCTTTTTTCTTAAATGTAATTGTAACATAATGAAATAATAATAATGTAATAATGAAAGTAATTCATGCTTATTTTAGAAAACTTAGTAAGGTAAAAAAATACTATACTACCCAGAAATAATCCTTGTTAAAATTGCTGTATTTTATTTCATTCATCATTTACATTTTATATTCTAGAAATGTCTAATAATAGCACAAATGATAGGAACTCTTTAGAATTAAATTCTCTGAAGCCCTTAAAAGTCATGCAGATACTTCCTTTTTAATCATCTGCAGCAGCATTCTTAATGGTTATTTTATATCTAACACCTATATTGCTAAAGTAGTCCCCTATTGTTAGACATTTTATTAATCCTAGAATAATATTAAGCTACCAAGGTAATAGGAGCATTTGTGTCTTATTACTGCTTTTAGTAGGAAGACCTCTAGTCTACATTGACCTTGAGAGTAATGAAATAACTACATTATTTGGTATGTTATTGACTAGCGGTTTTAAATGTTCTTTATCATGCTCCCTAATTACTTCCTAATTCCCCTTTTCTAAGTTCTTATGTCTAGTTTGTTAAAATAAAAGGTTTAGTGAAGGATTTTTAAAATGTTGTTTCTGTATCAATTGATCAATTGCTTTATTTTCTTAAATGATCTGCTATCTCTAATAGATCACTTGAAAGTCTTATTAAGTTCAAATTCTTTTACCAGAGCACATCATCTGAAGAATTTAGAGTCCCACTAGATCCCATTGAAAGTTAAAAATTTAACTGCTGGGATAAAGCAGTGAGTACAGATATTCGAACTCATGTTTACCATGAAGTGTGAGACCCTACCGTGCTTGTATGGAACCCCCCTCCCTGCACTGCAGTCTGGAAAGCGCTGTCCGGCAGCGACCTAGAGTGATTAGAGGGCTCATCTATTTGTTTTTGTTCTCTCAGGGATCATAGTACTGCCTTGTATGTCATCCAGTATCTACAGAGTTATTTTGTGTATTTTGTCTAATTTTTTCATTGTTTTTGGTGGGAAAGCGATTTGGTTCAAATTACTACATTATGGCTGGAAGTGGAAACCTAACAGATACAATCTTAAAGCAAAATGCAGACAACAAGTTATATGTCTTAACACTATTCCTTTTGTTCCCTTTTAATGGACATCTATTTCATTTGGGCAATTGTTAGGAGAGCTAGCTGCATGTTCTACTATATAGTACACAAGAAAAGCTTCTCATTTTAATCAGGAAGGATCTTAAGATATAGACTATAAGCAAGTCATTACATAAAGGAACAACTCAGCATCAATTAAATATAAATTGAAATAATCTGGACACTCACCACTATTTAACTAATTGAGATTCATCCAACAAACAGATCGGTGGGTAGTTATATAAGGGTACATTTACAGCTCAATTATAATCATGAGGTCTTTAAGGAAGTGTTATTCTTAATACTTAATCTTTAAGAGGTATTACACTGAGGTTCTTCAACAGTTGAGAATAACTCATCATAAAACAAAACAAACAAAATCATTTAGGCTTTAAAAAAAACCTTTCAGAATGAAACTGTTTTCCTCACGTTAGCAGATACAGATGATAGAGTCTTTACTGAGATTCTGTCCAAGGCCAATTACAAGAAAAACAGTTGTTCTTAGGTTGGCATCTCTGCTGTAGTGAGACTACTTGTTGTGATGAGAACAAATGTGGTTATTGACAAAAATGACGTCTTGACTAATAATTAAGCAAGGAGGTTTACTTTTAACTGACAACCCAGAATATTTACACTGCAGTTTCTTGTGAGAGTTTAATCATGAACTAACGATAATCTAGCCTCAGCCACATTGCCTAAGGAATCTGGTATTTGAGAGAATCTAATAGACGTGTTCATTGTTTCACTATTGAAAATGATCCCCATCTTCACTTAGATCTTGAGAATGTGAGGCTGTATACTACCTTGTCTTACCTTCTCTCCCCAATGCTTTCATCAAATTTTACTTTGACTTTATGCATGCTGTTTTGACAAAGCGTGGTCTGCATGGATTTTTTGTAATCACATAATTCTATAATCACGTAATTGAAATGGTGTGTTACTTGCTGTGTCTTCTACAAGGTTTCAAGTCATAAATTCCTGCTTGAATTTCATTCCAGGAAATAGCACAGACTACAGAGACAGTTGTGTGTTTGCTTGTCAGATAATGAAAAGAATGTAGTTCAACATGTTTCCCTTGGTGTTTCAGCTGGTAGAAAATGTGGAACTCAGTTCTGCCCAACCTAAACTGCCACTTACTCCAAGCAAGGGATGATATCTACTTGCCTTTGAGTTCAGGTGTGTGGTTAAAATTGTTTTATTCCTAACTGCTCCATTTTATATTATGTTTACCTTGTAAGACAGTTTAAATTCTTTTGGAAGAACATGGGATATACAATCTGAATTTAAAAGTCCATGTAATTTTCTTGTTTTTAGTTGTGGCCTTTTCTTTTTCACCTAGAGAAGTTCCTTTAACATTTGTTTTAAAGCTGATTTGGTGGTGCTAAACTTTTAGCTCTTGTTTGTCGGTAAATCTTTTTGCATCTTTCCATAAAATGTGAACAAGAGCCTCACTGGGTGGAGTATTCTTGGTTGTAGGTTTCTCCCTTCCATCACATTAAATATATCGTGGCACTCTCTTCTGGCCTGCAGAGTTTCTGCTATTACGAAAAAGAACACAAATAATAAATGTTGGCAAGGATGTAGAGAAAAGGGAGTAATCATACACTGTTGGTGGGAATGTATATTGGTGCAGCCACTGTGGAAAATAGTATGGAGGTTTCTCAAAAAACTAAAAATAGAATTAACATAGGACCCAGCAATCCCACTCCTGGGTGTATATCTGAAAAAAACAAAAACACTAATTCAAAAAAATACATGCACCCCAATGTTCATAGCAGCATTATTTATAATTGCCAAGCTATGGAAGCAAACTAAGTTTTCATCAACAGATAAATGGATAAAGAAGAAGTGGTGTGTGTGTGTGTGTGTGTGTGTGAATGTGTGTATATATATAGTACAACATGGGGATAGCAAATATTTCATAATAACTGTAAATGGAATATAACCTTTAAAAATTGTGAATTACTATATTGCATACCTGTAACTTATATAATATTGAACATTAACTATACTCAATAAAAAATTTTTAAAAAGTGAATGTAAGAAGAGAGAGGGGTTTAGAGTGGGTGATCTGGATTGACCACAAACTAACAGGAGAAAATGATCAGAGAGAGAAAGTGATTTTTTGATTAACAGTGCACTCAGGAGTGTTGAATTTAGTAAAAAAACCATGATGCTATTAAAAGCTGAGCTGGGACCTTGGCATTTGGCCACTTCACTGAATCAGTGGATCAATGAAAAGGTAACCAGATTTCAGGGGGTTGAGAAATTAGATGTTAAGAAATAAAGCTCAGAGAAATAGATTATCTATTTAATTAATCTAAAACATGTAATGTACAAGAAACAAGAAACACTGTAGCTGGGTCATTTGCAAGCCAGGGCTCTGATTTAGGGCAGAGGAGAAACCTGTAACTTTGTATCCTACTTCAATTTTTCATTATCCTTTGCTAAATATGCTGTGGCTGTGGCCTAAAAGCACTTGTTATGTTTTAATTTTAAAGTTTTCATTTTGGGAGGATTAAGAAAATCTATCTTGTCTTGGGGGGGGAATTTATTTTCACATGCTTTGGTATAATTAAGTAATTTTCCAGAAAAAAAGTAACTTGCTAGCTTTCCCAGTCTTTTCATGCATGCACCTAGTTTTTTGTTATATCAATGCATTTCTTTAACTCTTGAGTAGAGCTTGGAGAGCAGCGTAGGCAAATCATAAAAAGGTTTGCTGCAGGGAAAGTCCCACGAAGGCACAGACTGCAAGTATCAGGTTTGCTCCAGTATCTATCATGATGTCTGGCTCAATAAACGCTTGTTAAATGAGATGCAAATGACCATGTACATGACAGAGTAAATCCATGTTAGTAACCTGATGCTCAGAGAATAACCGATATGTGAGGCAGCAGCATCTAAGCACCTATAGAGGACACGCAGCATTATTTCTTTGAAGTACTGATGACAGAACTTTAGAAGTGTTTGTTTCATGTTCCTGCTGCTGTTTTGGACTGGCAAACGGAGGCGTTTTTTGCCTCTGACACTGGCACAGTATTTCATTAGAGGCAGGATACACTTGGGGGTGCGTCTTCCGTTTGTTTTAACTCATGTGCCTGGAATCTCCCCAGAGCGGCTCCCATTTGGGAAGCTGAGATAACTCAGCACCTGTCAGGACTTAGACGAGCTAACTTCTGGGTATTGGCTACTTGTGGAAAAAGCAAATGGCTGGTGTCCCGTCTCTACATCTGGAGCCCAGAGTTCCAGGCTAGTTCTGCCCCTCTCTTAGCTGAGTGCCAGTTTCACGGGCCAAATGCAAGTCACTTTCTGAGTATCGGCATGCTTTTCTACCACAGCCAGGAGGTTGCTTTTCTAATGTCTTTTCCGGCTCCAAAGTTTTATGATTCTATTTTAGGAATCAGGTCTGCAATATTTCTGATACTCACCTGTACGGGATCCACTCATTCCTTGCTGAGCTGAGAAAACACTTATTATTACTCACTTTCTTTCTGGAGAATTAGGCCAAATCAGGCCCTTGTTTGTCCTTTGTGCTTAATTCTAAGGCACAGGTTCTGAGAAAATTTCTAGTGCTTTAGGAAGAGCTGAGCCTTGCATTCAGAAGCAGGTAGTTTTAGTGAGTTTATAACTTAGTTGACAGAGACAAGTGCCCACCTAGCAGAATTGTCACATGCTTGTTTATGAGATCTTTGTGTCTGCCAGCTGGGTACACAACGAAGAGAGCAAGACTGTGCTTTACTACCTCTGCAAAGCAGAAAGTGCTTTTGTTGTTTTTTAAGGTTTTCTATAATCTGGCATACGACCGTGAGAGAGAAATTTTAGGCACAACCAGCAATATATTTGAGCTTACAAATCAACAAAAAAGAATGACTCCTCTGTTCCTTTTCAGGATTCCTAACAGATAAAATGTGAGATATTTTGGAAAGAATAAAGAAAGTTTTTGTTGGTTTGTTTTGTTTTGTTTTTTACTGGCTTCTAATGACATTCTTTTTGAGGTATTCAGTAGAGTGAAAGAATAGGTTGAAGCTGAAAGAGCAAATTCCCACACCAACATTAATTATTTTTATTTCATGCCTCTAGAAGCTAATCACCTCCACCTGAGTCTGTCTCCATCCCTTTCCAGTCCTTCTGTCCGATGAGGATAAAAAGGTAAAATTGTCCCTCTCGGAAGAGGAATGGAGAAGGCAAGCTTGGAGTGAGGGCAGCCAGTTAGGAATAGTGATTATGGCTGCATTAACCCAGGTAAGTAATGAGAATCAGAATGAAGACAGGGTCAGTAAGAATAGGAGGGGAAGTCGTTTCAAGAAACGGCCACTAAGCAGAAGGTCTAAATTGTGTGACAAGAAATCCAGACATGGGCTTCCCTGGTGGCGCAGTGGTTGAGAGTCCGCCTGCCGATGCAGGGGACACGGGTTCGTGCCCCGGTCCGGGAAGATCCCACATGCCGCGGAGCATCTGGGCCCGTGAGCCATGGCCGCTGAGCCTGCGCGTCCGGAGCCTGTGCTCCACAACGGGAGAGGCCACAACAAGTGAGAGGCCCGCGTACCGCAAAAAAAAAAAAAAAAAGAAATCCAGACAGCAGGTTTGGGGAAAGATGCTGAGGTTCCTTAGGGAAACTTGTGGTTTTGAGCTGCCGGTGTATCTTCAAGTGGTTTGATGTCTAAGACAGTTGAATATGTAGGTCTGTTGCTTAAAAAGATTTGCAAGACTGTGAGCTTGCAATATTATTGTTTCTGTTTTTAAAGGCAAGCAACTGAGTCAAAGAGGTTAATTCATTTAGCAAAGTAAATTTTCAATGGATGGCACACGGGGCACTCAAAGTCATATGCATTCTTTCTGTCCTTCTTGCTGAAACAGCTGCAGTGAATCTTTAAAACAAAGGCTTCTGAGCAAGCAAATTTTTTTTCTCTGAAACATCCATATTAGAGTGTCTTCCTGTCATCAGAGGAAACTGTGTTTGAGAAAAATGAAGGAGTCTGGAAGAAGTTTCAGTGCTAATGTATCATGACCTTTCACCTGTCTCTTTCAAAATGGGTACTTGCTGCCCTAGAGTGCAACAAACACAGGCTTTCTGGAGGATCTGGGAGCAACACAGACCTTGGTGGCTCTGGTGTTTGCTGATTCGACTTCCTATCAAATAAACCCTTTCATTTGATGCTGTGGACCCTGCGGTTATCCTTCAAGTAGGGAGTCGAGAGAGTTTACAGGCAAAGCAACTGAACTCTTTTCTGTTGGTAGCCAGATGGCTTCACTCTGTTTTCTTTTTCCTCTCCAGGCTCTCCTCCCTCACAACCCTTTCATTGCACTTCCACTCAACACCGAATCTGCTCCAGCCCCAGCACTGGCCAGCCAACTCCCTTAGACACGAGCTTTCTACCTGTGGGCTCTCTGTTGCACTTACCCGAGAGATAGGAGAGATAGTGGGCACTTCTATATCAGGAAACCTGGATCTTGACTAAGAAGTGAACATGCCACTTATAAACAGAGAGCGTCCTGCAAAGATGCCTTACCTTTGAAAAAAAAATCCTATCCCATCTCCTAGCTGCACATGGACTTGCAGACCAGGACAGCCCGATATAAGATAGAATATCTAACCACTGCCATTATACATTCTCTTTAAGAGATGGTTATAGCAACTTTTAAAACGTATTTCCCAAACATGTTTTTAAAGTCTTAGTTCTTTGTTCTAATTTCAGTTGTGCCACCCACCGGCATAATCTCAGTAACTTTTTTCATTTCAAGCCATTTCATTCCATTACCTACACTTTAATGCTTTGAAGTTGCCATGAAAATTTTATAGGCTAATTTTTACCACAAAAGTGAATGAGAGGCAATATATCTTGTACTATCAGAACGCAACAGCATTACTCTGTATTTTCAGGTCTCTTTGAATTTGATGATTCCTTGGGACTTTATGGAATACACAGTGAAATATAGCCTGGTTAGAAATTCTTGGTACCCAAGATGGCATTTCTCATTAGCACCTTACCAAGGGTTTTAGTAACTATATGAAAAGGGAGGCTCACTAACGTATGAAATAAATTAAAAATGCCCATTTTTCGCTTGCTAAGTTTAAAGTAGAACTTCTTAGCACTGGAACAGCTGAAAGAACATGCTATTGGTTAAGGTGAATAACAACAAGCCTCCTACCACTAAAAAGTACAATGTTAGACTTGTCAGGTAGGAAATGGGTGAGGCAAGATGTGCAGGACACTTACTCCAATGCCCTTCCAACCGGGTATGTCTTTGCTTCCAAAAGATGAAATAAATTTTCAGTCTTTTATTTGCTGTTTTTTTTAATTAACTTCCACAACAGGATTTTCCTGATAATGCTAGTCTTTTGCTGGAATCAGGAATGTGACAGAACTTCAAAAGTCTTTATACAGCATTGTCCTGTTTGCTTTTCTATTTCATGTATTTTATCTTTTTCTATCCACTTTGCATAGGATCAGCTGAGCTTTAGCAAATAATGTCCTTCGGTGCTGTGGGTAGAAATGGTCTGGCAGGAGCTATGGTGACAGGGAAGGGTCTATCTAGGACATCTTGTTCCCAGTTCATTGTGCAGCCCATCAAGTGCCATTTCCTCTTCACTTGACAAATACTGTCTGTATTGTTCTGATCTTATTATTTATTCCACTGGACTAATATGTCTATTCTTTTGTGAAAGTCATGCATGACTGTGATTAAAAATTCACTGTGATTAGAAATTGTTAACCTTCACTTTTACTATAAATCAGTATATTTACTATAAATAACTTGCAAATTTCAGAAGTATGGAATTTGCAAATTATTTAAGTAGGTCTGTCCCAGTCTCCTAGCCTTTGCACCCTTCTCCCTTATCTTTTTGGTTCAGATAGGGACATAAAAAGACATTGTCAATTGGAATAAAAGGTGAGAAAAATGATGAGAATTTTCCTCTAAAATTTACATACAACAGAACCACCTGGAGGGCTTGTTCAGACACAGATTAATGCCCTTCCCAACCGGCCACACCCAGAGTTTCTGCTCCAATAGACTGGAGTGGGGCTGAGAATGTACATTTCTATCAAGTTACCAGGTAAGGTGATATTGTGGGTCTGGAGACCACATGTTGACAACCACTGCTCTAAGTCAAGTGAAGTGTTGAAACACTTCTCTTGATCCCTTGCTTTTCTATTTCATGTATTTTACCTTTTTCTATCCACTTAATCCTATTTCTTTAAATGGATAGTGGCATCCTTGATCACGCATATCAGGAAAACAGCAAAGCCCACCTAGGCTCAGTCATGGCCACCTCAGCCCTTCACAGGTATTTTCTCCATCCCCTCAGCAGGCCATCACATACCCCTATTGACTCCACAGTTGGACTTCCACTGTATTCCTCATCGTCCTGATGATTCCTTTCTGAAGAATTATCCCGGGTTGACCCAGGGACTCTCCTTAAGGTCAAAATCCAATGTTTTTACCCATTTATGTTACACAGAATAGCAGATCAGAGACACTGGCCATTTTCCATCTCCTCCTCTTGGCTATAGCACGTGGATTGGAATTGACCAGTGAACAGGCTTGAACCCCTGGATGGATCCATACCTAATTCTTTCCCAGGGAGGGGTATTGAATTCTTAATTCTTCTCTCTAGTTTCTTTTTCCATGAGTTTTCACTTGAATGCAGGTGGCTGTAGTCAAATAGCTGAATAAAAAAGCAAACCTAGGGAAATAAAATGAAGCAAAACTATTGCCCAGGTGCAATAATCTTGCTGACCTCTGAGCTCTTTCTACTATGTTGTTTGCATGCACCACAAAGCCTTCAGAACATATAATAATATGATATAATTAGATAATGATGATTGCTGTAAATTATTGAAAGTTTTAATAAATGCCAGGAGTATAGTGTTTTTTCATGCCTTTTCCCTTAGACCTCACAACTCCACTATATAGTATCACTATATTTTTCATCTAGATGAGTGAGTATTAGAGATTGAAATAGCTTGCTCAATATCCCTCAGTTAGTAATTGCGGTGCTGGCATTTGTGCTCCCATCTGTCTCATTTCAAAGTCCATCATCAAGATACTTTAAAAAACATATTACTTTAGAGGGAATAGTAATTTTGCTGTGGGAAACCAGCTGCAGCCAGTGATTTGGTAAGTAATATAATAATAGTAACAATAAATACCAATAACATTTATAGTGTGCTATATTCCAGGCTATGAGATTAACATGATTTTTCTCATTTAATCTTCAGAACAACAGTATGATGCAGGTACGATTATTATCCCCATTTTACAGATGTGGAAAGTGAGACTCAGAAAGATTAAATGAATTTTCCCAGGGCTCTCTGTCCCCTGACACTAATATCTAAGTGAGTCATAATGGCAGGCAACTCTGAACACATATTGTGAGAAAGTAACAGAAGCCCTGACCTGCCGATGAGAAGAGCTTAGTCCTAGGCCTGGCTCTGGCACCAATAGTGTCCAAACTTGTATTTGTATAGTGCTTTATAGTTTTAACGACTATATAACTATATATAAAACTATATATATAGTTTTAATGACTATAGTTTTTTGTTTTTGTTTTTGTTTTTGTTTTGCGGTACGCGGGCCTCTCACTGTTGTGGCCTCTCCCCTTGCGGAGCACAGGCTCCGGATGCGCAGGCTCAGCGGCCATGGCTCACGGGCTTAGTTGCTCCGTGGCATGTGGGATCTTCCCGGACTGGGGCATGAACCCGTGTCCCCTGCATCGGCAGGCGGACTCTCAACCACAGTGCCACCAGGGAAGCCCATGACTATAGTTTTAATGACTTCTATGTGCATTTCTACTTAATCAGTTTACTTTCTGATCCTATCGACGTTTCATAAAATTTCTTGGCCTCAGCTTCCTCATCTATAAAATAAGGCGGTTAGATGATAGGTAATTTTCATACTATTAGCTTCAACATTTTCTAATGATGAGAATTAGAGGAAGTCCTGAATTTTATTCACAATTCCAAATTCTTGCTTTCATTTCTAATAAGCAAAGATGAGAGACATTCTTATTATTGTTTCATAATAAACTTTCACTTACACAAGTCTCCCATATGTTTTAAATAAAGAATGCTCATAAGAAAACAAATAGTTCAGAATTCTAAAATGTAAAATCCCTTCTTCCCCTATTGTCATTCTCCCCATCTCATATCCGGAAGAAATAATTCTTAAGTTCGTATGGATTCTTTAAAATAAATTCTGTATAACGAAATAGATTTCTAAACTTTCACTCCTATAAACACCCAGACCTTCTTATATCTAAAGGCTGAGTAAAACAGAAAAACGTTCTGGACCAGTGGTATGCATGTATGTTTTGTGGATATGTGTGGTCACATTTGAAAAAAAAGAAAAGAGCGACAAAACATGATCAAGTCTAATCCCTGGAAGCATATTGAATTTGGGGGAAAAAAATGGCTTCAGTGTCTTCTACCACTTTATGAGTGAACTCATAGGCTTCTGGGAGTGAGACATGGATGCACCTTATCATTCCCATGGTCCAGCTTCATCCACTGGGGCTGGTGACCACGCAGTCATAGTGGCCAAGGGCTCAGACCCTGGAGCCAGACCATCTGGATTTGAATTCCAGTGCCGACACTAACTTGCTCTTGAATAAGTTACCTCTTTTTGCCTCAGTTTCCCTATTTGTAAGGCTGTTTTGAGTATTAAGTAAATTAATATTTTTGAAGAATTTCAAACAGTGATTAGAATGTAGTAAGCATTATATAAGGGTCTATTATATGAACAATGTGGAATCCCTTTCTATAATCATTTCTGATATATGGTCAACAATGATTGTTGTTGTTCCTGAATGCCTAGCATAGAGCTTGGCAAATTTTAGTTGCTCAACTAAATAGTTTTGAATGAACAATACTTGAATACTTCCAGAGTTGGGGATCATAACCCGGTGAATGAACTCATTTCCTAGTTGGATAGCTTTAGATAAAATATTTCCTTTGGTAAGTCAAAAACTGTACCTCCTCTAATTCCTACTCATTATTCCTAGTTCCAAATTCTGCAGCAACTCACTAAGAGTTCAGCCCATTGAATGGAGGGCATCTCTTCACATATTTTGAAGACTGTTTGCATACTTTTTCTCTTTTTAGGGCTGAGCAAAATAACTCCTCAAGAATTATTCTGTAGTCTGGCATCTAGACACCTTATTATATTCACCAGCAAAATTTTCCTCTCAGAACTTTTCCTCCTTTGACCTTAGTCCACTCATAAAATTTTTGCACTATCTGGGAATCCCCAATGTGGCATCCTATCTGATTAGTGATTTTTTTAACTTCACCCAATGAAGTCTTACTTGACCATGATCCATTCTTAAAAACTCATTTCTATGATAATTTGGTGAATTAATTCAAGGTTTATTTATGCTTCATAGGTATTTCATTTGGTATCTAGAAGTAAACTCAATAATTGCAACAAATACGTTAGGGTTTTAGTATTTATATTTGGTTTCTGGTTTTCTCTGTAAATTGGTGATCAAGGCATAAGAATAAATAGTTGTGGGCTTTGGAAGCAGGCTGACTCAAGTTTTCATCACCAGCTGTGTTATCATGCACGGTGTGCTGTTCATAATTCAGAGGAATTACCTGCAGTAATACATGTGAGAGCAGTTAGCTCAGGACTTGCCACGCTGTATCGCACTTAGGAATTTTCATGGACTTCCAATGTGTCTTTCAAATGCATCTCTAGTTATTTATTTATTTATTTTTTCCTCGTTCTTTAGTTTCAGGACCCTAGATCAGGCCCTGGTCATTTTTCATCTAGATGATTGTTTACTATCTTCCCTCCAATCTTTCCTTTACACTGCTACCAGAATTATATGTCTAAAATAAATTTTGTCATATTATTGCCCTCTTAGAACCTCTGATGATGTATATTGCTTAAAGAAGAAAGTCATTTCTGCTTAACCAGATACGTGACTAACTAGCTTTTCCACCTATCTTGCTGGCCTCATTTTGTGACCATTTTTCCTCTTATACTTTCTACTTTTGTCACATCAAACAGTTAGGCAAGATGGCCATATAGCACATGTTTTCATATCTTTTTTTTTTAATTGCTGAAATTAATTTTTTGTTTGTTTTCATCTTTAAATCTTTGTACAGGAAGTTTCTTTAACCTAGAATGCCTTCCGCGCTCTTCTTCATAGTAACTTTTACCTTACCAAATCCTTCCTATTCTTTTCTGTTTGATTCAAATACCTCCTTCTCTATAAAGCCATTCCTGAGTCTCCTAGACAGAATTCATCATTTGCTTTTTTTGTGTCCACTTACATGTTTATACCTTTCTTGACAAATACATTGTAGCTATTTGTTTGTGTGTAATTGCAGTTGTAATCACATTTCATTTAGTATCTTATAGTCATAAAATATGTCTACATGCAGTTGATCTTCACAATCATTCTGCAAATCAGAACTCCTGTTTTATTTATGAGTAAAGTTTGAGACAAAAGTGTCTCAGTTGAAGATGGTAACACCTCAATAAGTAATTTAGATAGCATTTCTTAAGACTGATAATGTAGGAAGCAGTATTCTAAGCTCCTTAGAGGTATTAAGTCAATTAATTTCTTACCATAGCTCGCTAAAGTAATACTAGTACTATATTTCATTGATTTTAAGATATATGTTATTTAGCCGGCTATTGTATAATAAAACTTCCCAAAATGTAATGTCTAAAATAATAATATTCTTGCTCACTAGCTTATAGAGTGGTTTGCTTACCTGGGTGGGTTTAGGTGATCTTGTATAAACTTGCTTATACATCTGTGATCAGCTGTTGGGTTGGCTGGGGGTTGAGTGATCTAGCAAAACCTTGGTTAGCATGAACTGGCTTTATTTCACATGGTCCCTCAGCTTGTCAGCAAGTTAGTGAGGGTTTATTTTCCTGGAAATGGCAGAATTCAAGGACCAAGTAGAAGTGTGCAAGGCCTCTTGAGCTTACATTTACAACGAGCACACCATTATGTCTGTCATATTGTATTAGACCAAACAGGTCATGAAGCAGAGATTGAAGAGTTGGGGAAATAAATAGACTTCCTGATGGGAGAACCTGTAAAGTCATGGTGCAAAGAATATGGATTCAGGGAAGAAAAGAATGGGGGCTATACTTGCAATCAATTTTTCGTACACCCTTTTTTCTTCATTGTTAACATCTCTGAAATTGGTCTTATAATCAGTGCTGTCCTGAGGTGGCTTCAGCCTGGATTTTCATCAAATTCTTCCAGAGACAATTTGTGTTTGCTTCTGCCAGTCACCTGGAGCATGACCAACCTAAAGCTTTATTTTTTTCAAATAAAGTCTCTCTAGGTTTTTCAGACCATACTGATAGTGTAAATTCAGTGGGCTGAACAGCACGATTACTGGCTTCTTGTTCATATATTAGGGGACATATTTTTTCTCTCTCTCCACTCTGTGCCAATGTGGAGGTGTGCAAGTTTTCTGGTTCCTTTTTATGTGTATCAACACTTTTTCTCACTTTCCTCATGTTGAGGTGATAGCCCTTTGGTATATCCACTTAGCGCAGCATCTTCTTTTCAACTCCTTGCTTTGGGTGATTTTTCTTTTGTAGTAGTACATAAAATAATGGTGTATCTTATAATCAAAGCCATCTTAGATAAAATATGGCACATCTCTAAAGATGAGGAATTTGATCCATGGGGCTTTTAATTAAGTTGCCAAAGTCCTATCAGATACGACTGTTAAATAGTAGATGAAGGATCAAATTTCAGATACTCTGACTAAAGGATCCCTACTACTAACCACTGCCATTATTGAATTGTGGAACTGAATGTTTAACTTTAAAAATGCATTATAACTTAGAGATTTCCTTATATTTTGCCTTTTATCACAAGTTGTCTTGGCAGTCCTTTCTGATAGTACATGGGGATTATATAATAAATAGATAATTCAATATATACATACATATAAAGGATCAAAAATAAATAATATTCTTTATCTTCCAGGCAATATGCATTATTTTGATAGTGACTTAACTTTATGAGGTTAATAATATATGTGGTTCCAGACCTGTAGTAATCCATTAAGAGTGACTTTCTAACAGTATTTAAAAAAATATTTCTACAGTTGCCCTATTCGAATTATCTGTTTCCATCACTATATCTTTTGTCTAATATGTGTCTATCTACTAAATTATTCACTATTAAGAACAGATATTTGACTCACCCACTCTTCAATTCAAATAATTCATGCACAATGGAGAACCAACAAATATTAATTAAAAGATAATGAATTAAAACCCCAATAACAAGAATATTTTTATCCAGCTGTGAAAACCTATGAGTTTGAAATTTTAATATTTAGTTTTTTAATTTTGCAAAGACAGAATTACCTTGTTGCCCTAAGCTGTTGTTTTATCATCTAGCTTTACATTTTAGAAATACTAAACATTTTTAAAAATTCCATACCAGTTGAGGTAAGCTCTGAAATATTTGCCAATAAAGAAGCACAAGTTTTTCTCAAGCTGCAAAGCAGCAGTGGGATATTAAATATTTAAAAACCCCACAAAGTGTTCTCTCTGAGCTGCCAACCCTTTCTAAAGAAATGTATTAAAAGAATTCCCTCCAGTCTCCATAAGATCCCCACATTTCATGAATAAAGGTAATACTTTTTCCTTTATGCTATAAATAAATTTAAAATTTCTTCTTACTGAAACTCCTGAAAGTAAACATATGATGCTATTTCTCATAAGCTATAAGGAGGCCCCCAGTGGATTTTCACCACCTACAAATATCCAGGCTTTGGTTATTGGAAAGTGCCATATGTTTCTCAGTCTGGCACATTGGTATGTGGGTTTTTGGTTTTCTTCCAGTTGGAGATGAGTAGTGTCAGACTGTAATACTAATAAATAAGACAAATAGTTCAGAATCTTTCTAGTTTCTTAAGTAGATTTCTGGGCATATTTAACTCAACAGATTTGGAAGTTGACATATGTTATATCCATATTTCATTTTGGGTAAATAAAACAGTGATCTTCTAATGGATAAACACTCTTCAATTATTTTTCAACATGAAGATTCTCTCTGAAATGCTGTATTTTACCAAATTTTGCCTCACTTTTTTTTTTTTGCTAGCCTTTTACTTGGTAGTTCTTTCTTCTTTGTCATCTTCTTCTTTTTCTTTATCTTTCCCACTGTATTATGTTAGCTCAGGTTTTTTTTAAAGAAGTCTCAGAGTGTGACTAAAATGTTAAATATTTAGCTGTTATTCTTCATAATCATTTAGTGGCTATAATAATATGTCTTTTTCTTTTAAAGTCAGCTTTTTGGGCAACTTCCGTTGCCTTTAAAGATTCATTTTTGAGTCTAAGCTCATTTATTTTTAACATAAATCCTTGAAAATTATTCTGTTCAACAAATTATTGGTGGATATAGTAACACTTAGAAAAGGAATAGTATGTTTTAAATGCTTTCTTTGCCTCAAAATAATACAATGAAACAAAGAAAATGTATAATGCTTTTTAGTTCTAAGAACTAAATAAAAAAACACTTCTTACACAGAAGAAAAACATTACACAAAGAGATTTATTGTGTTGATTTGGGATTTACAGAGCTATTATAGTGTAGGCCAATTCTGAAAGCTTTCTTTTGCTTTTTCTTAACCCGTTCAGAAGTGAAATCAAATTAAGTCTGTGTGGTAGTCTCCAAAGGTGGCTTCCATCAATTCCTCTGTCTCTGTACATACATGCCACTCTTCCATCCAAAAGAAGAATGTAATTCTTCTTTCTGTAATTCTTGGCTAGCCCTCTGACTGCTCTGATCGATAGAATGTATCCTAAGCAGCATTCTAGGTCTTCTGAGGCCAGGCCTCAAGAGGACTGGGGGCTTCCTACTTCCTCCTTTCTGGATCTCAGCAGCCATACTGTGAGGAAGCCTGAGTAACCATAACGATAGGTCCACATGGAGGAGAATGGAAGGCTCTGGCTACCAGCCCCAACTGAGCTCCCAGCTGGTGGTCAGCATGAATTTTGTGCTGTCTGAATAAAGCCTTCTGGATCTTGCAGTCATCTCAGCATCCCAATCTGTCATGGAAAACACAAAACACACCCAATCAACCCGCATGTGTAGGAGTATGTAACTGGTGTAAGCATGTGATTCTGTGTGAGGGCAAAGACTTGGACTAGGTCAAATAATCAGGATGAGATCTGAGGGATCAGGGAAACAGGACACCAGGGTGGGCAAGGCAGTTTGGCATTCTAAACTCTAAACTCTTTAGTTCCTCCAGGTGAATCTGGGGTGACTTTTCCACAGTTCTACAAGTAATGTCCTTACCGTACACTCCAGGCTGAAAAGAGAGAAAGGTTAGTTTATTATCTAAAAAGTGTATGTTACTTTTAGCCAGTCAATACACAAGAGAAGCCAGAGGGTGTGCAGAAGGCTCTTCTTAATCTCTGTAATTTGTGTGCATCCAAAGGACACTGGGGTGGGTAAGGGTCAGGGCTTCACCTTATTCAGCTTGTTCTATGGGTTTCTCAAAGAGCATTAATCTCGTCCCCTTTCCTCCTTTAGCACTAATTCTGTTCTATCAATCTTGTTCCCTCACCCCCTCCTGCTGTTCTGGAGAGGGGTCTGATCCTCTCCTTTGAAGGAGGTAGTTTGAGGCAACCTCCCCCTTAGGAGTGCTAACTCAAAGTCCGCTACCTCCAAGATGGTCCCGTATTTTACTGCAGTTTTAATGCCAGTTTCACTTGGCATTATAAAAGCTGTTATGCTAAAATATTGAGTCTCTTTTTTCTGTTCTCAGTTGCTTTACAGAAGGCAGCCTTATTTTTCCGTTCATTGTATATTCTGTATCCTAGGCAACGCTTCCTTGCTCCCCCTCCCCTCAACAACCTGCTGCAAAAAGACAGCCTACTAATTGCAAATTAGTAGGTCTTTTGGCTGATTTATGTTGGAATCTTTTTAGGCCCTCAACTTTACCTATGAAATTAGTCTACTCATATAGATAGGAACCCTTTTTTTCACCCATAAAGGAAAAACGCATTGTTTCTGTTACAGAGATACCAACAAGGCTTTCTTAAATTACTTCCCGTGCAGCTCAGAATGGCTCATCTTATTGGCCTAGAGACTTTGCTTAGATTGATGAAGTTTCTCCTTTATTAAAATTTTACTGCAAATTCTCAAGATTCTGAGACATCTGCAAGAGAATTTTCAGGGGCAGGAGGTTTGTTAGAGTTATTCTCTCCATGTCATGGTGAAACCTCTACTCACCTAACCCTGGGAGCAAGGGCTAAGGCCTGTTAATATCCCTGTTAATATCCCTGACATGGTCCCTCCTGGCTTCCCAGGGTCTATGAGGTTGCTCCCTTAGTTCTTTCGATAAATGCTGCTACTGGCTACTTTATACTTTAAAGGCTTGGTGAAGTGTACTGGCCCCTAAAGGTATTAACTGTAGGAAATAACTTTAAGAATTTTAAAGTTGATTAGAACATCCACACAGGTACGACTTAAAAAAATTAAAATAAGGATATTATAGCAAGAGGGAAATATTTTTCTGTAATAAAACCAAAATAAAGTCAAGATTTAAAAGTCATTGAAGTCGGGCTTCCCTGGTGGCGCAGTGGTTGAGAGTCCGCCTGCTGATGCAGGGGACGTGGGTTCGTGCCCCGGTCCGGGAAGATCCCACATGCCACGGAGCGGCTGGGCCCGTGAGCCATGGCCGCTGAGCCTGCGCGTCCGGAGACTGTGCTCTGCGACGGGAGAGGCCACAACAGTGAGAGGCCCGCGTATCACAAAAAAAAAAAAAAAATCATTGAAGTCCATTAAGTCATCATAAAGGAGTTCACGCGTTATTGGTATGAGGCAAAAATTCAGTTAATAGCAGGCACTGAAGCCAACACAATAACACCAAAATCTATTTTAATTGTATGAAAGATTTTATATATTGAATCAAATAGCACTAGTCAAGCTATTCTAAATGTTTAAACATGTTAGGAAATTATATAATCTGAAATAACCAATTAAGACTTTTTAAATAATTAGACTGTAGTGATTTTTTATGGAGTAAATGTTTAGCAATATTGGTGTTATGTAAAAATAATGTCTTGCAGATGCATAGGAGCTTTTTCTAAGGAGAAGGGGAATAAAAATTATCTTCCAAGCATTTACAAATAAAAGCCAAGCTGGCAGATAAAATTTTTGTCAGTTCAGAAATAGAATCAATCAATTTCTTGGTTAATTTGATAAAATGCCTGACTCTCAAAAATGGAGAGAAGCCTATTTTGTGAAGAACTGGGACCCTTGGGTATATAGAGGTCACTTCTATATTAAAGAGGACAATACGTTATTTGCAAAATGCCACTCTTTCTACACGTTTGTGATGAGTTTCTTGAAAATTAATGATAGCCTTCAGAAATAGCTGCAGTCAGTCCCTGTAGATTCTGACACCATAGATTGTACCATACCACATTCATTAGAAGGAAGATTAAAATATATGTCGGCAGGACAAAAAGAGCTGATGGCAGATGTTTTGCCTCCGTATTAACATGTACCGATGGAAAAAAAAAGTATTTTATTCAGGAAAAGAGACACAATGAAGGATGATATGAAAAATAACTTATTAAAAATCCTAATGACCTTAGTTGCAAGTAAACTTAAACTTCAAAAAGGTCTATTTTATTTTCACGTTATCCAGTGTTTTCTCTCTTATGCTACCTCAAATACGTTAAAATACTGAAATATCTTGTAAATCTCCAAATCAGGATTCAGAAATTCGAGTTTTGTTTGTTTGTTTTGTTTTGTTTTTAAATTCTAATCATTCAAGCATAGGCAGTACCTTATTTCCCCTAGGTTAGCCAAATACTTTATTAACCAAAATGCTTCATTGTTTAAACACTTTAGGTAATGAAGGGTGGCATTCACAATGACCACACGTCAAGATGAATTCCCTTCCTAATATGGGACCATATATTGAAATCAAGGGGGTAGAGGGAGTCAAAGATATGTTCAGGAAAAGGATGCTGTGTGTATGAGAACCATACAGAAGTGAAGTGATAGGATTAAAGAGAGATTTGGGTGTGAAAATGTTTCACAATAATAGTATAATTTAGTAAGCACTTTTCATATAGTCAACATGCTCAATACTTAACAAAATGAGGCGACGTTAGGTTACCATTATTACAGTGGTATGGTATTTATGCTCATTTCATAGGTGGGTACATTGAGTGATAAAGGACTTAAATGACTTGCCCATGGCCACACAGCTGCCAAATGGTGGTTGGTTGAACCCAGACTGTTAGAATCCAAATGCCAAACTCTCAAATTAGGGATTCAGAGTACAGCAGAGGCAGGGCAGGGATGGTGGTAAACATAATTGCAAACAGAGATTCTTAAACAATTGGTGAAAATTGAGCAAATTGATGTCTCCAAAATAAATCCAAGTAAGTGCTTTTATTTAAATACATGAGATGCTGTGCAATTTTACCCTTTAAATTTATGTGCTCTTGTTTTTCTGCTTTCTTTCTTTTATGTAAATTAGGGCATTGATTTGAAATCCAGTTCACCTAGAACTAAACAGGCCTTGCTCGGAATTCCAGGATGATGAGAAGAGCTTTTGCTAAAAGCAGATTCTTTCTGCTTCTCATTTTGTATTCCTATGGCCTTACATTTGCTCCCAGAATTCTCAAATTTCAGGTTCCAACCATTGTTCACATGTTGACCCTTTTGCTTCCACTGTGAGAGTGACAGGTAGGTGACAAACAGGAAATGTGCAGGTGAGCTATTGCAGAGCTCCCTTTGAAGCATGTCACAGATTTTAGGAGAAAAATCTGAGCCTCTGTGTAAAATGTTACCAGGCTCTTTGATCATAGAAGCTTCTACATGATTGTTAACTCTCTTTATTAACCTATGACTGCAAATTTCATAGGCTAACTTTAATAAAAGTCTTAGAAAATGTCACCATCCCACCAACTCCCACCACTGCTCAGGAGGGTTCCAAACTTTCATACATTTATTCCAATATTGCACGATGGAAAGAACAAGAAGTTCAAGGCTGGGACTTCCTGCCACTTTGTATTTTAAAAGCCTTACAAAAATAGGAATCTGCATAGGGGAATTGAATTGTCTGCTTTTATTCAGTCATGCTAATGTAATGACAATAATGCTAATAGGTCGCATGTATTGAGTCCTTGTTATACGCTTCTGGGAACTGGGCTTAAAAAATACTTCACATTTATTATTTCATTTCCTCTTCACAACAGCACTAAGTAATAGTGTTCCTATCAGCCCCCTCTTACTGATGAGACCTGGAGATTTTAAATAGCTTCCTCTGGGTCAACCAGTTAGTAATAGAGTCTAGTCATAAAACCTGCAGTCTCATTCTAGGTCCTATATATTTTAGTGTCTAAGTAAAAGGCAAAAAGTTCAAGCAATTAGCTAGATGTTTGGGCAATGGGTGGGCTACTTGCTGTGTTAGTCTGCTGTGGCTGCCATAACAAAATACCATAGACCAGGTGGCTTAAACAACAGACACTCATGTTTTCACAGTTCAGGAGGCTGGAGGTCCAAGATCAAGGTTTCAGCAGCTTTGGTTTTTCCTGATGCCTTTTTCCCAGACTTGCAGATGGCCACCTTCTCTCTGTGTCCTCATTTGGCCTTTTCTTTGTGCATCCCTATCCCTGGTGTCTCCTCTTTTTCTTATGAAGCCACTAGTTTTATTGGATGATGGTCCACCTTATGACATCATTCAACTTCAGTTATCTTTTTAAAGGTCTTATCTCCAAATACAGTCACATTCTGAGGTATGCTGGGCATTAGGATTTCAACATATGAGTTTGGGGGGGATGCAATTTAGTCTGTAACATTTGCTATCATAGATCTTAAATATCTGAGAGACTGAGTTTTCATAATTATAGAGCTGTGTCAGCAAGTAAAGGTGAGCATAGGTCACTGCTTTATTTGTGATATTAATATAAAATTACTATCATTCATTAATCCACTCAGTTAATGTACAAAACAAACACAAAATCTCACGACATTGTTCAAGGAAGGAAAAAGAGAAAAAATGCCAAGAGCTAATCATTATAAGCTATGGGAGAAAGGATGCAAAGTACTTTCATTTCTGCAAAAGGTTTGGGAGTTTTCTTTTAATTCGATGATCAACCTTCATTAATGGTGTCTGATTTTCTTTTTTTTTTTTCTGATTTTCTTAAGTGAAATTTTAAAGAGAGTAAAAAGCCTTGAATAAGAGTAGAAAATTGCCTGCAAACTATATATTTTGACTATCTGAGCTATCTACTCTAGTTCTACCCATTCCCTCATCTCTGAAACTGGGGAGTTCATTGTTCAAATACTCTGGGCTGCATTTATGGAAAACAAGTCATTGTTACGTGAGTCCTAGGTCTAACTTAGGCCAACTGATAAAGTAAATGGTCCAGAGCAGTGCAATTCAGAATGCATTCTGAGGACGAGTTTTATGAGATGTTCCATAACAGAAGCTCTCGCATTAATACGTTTGGAAAATTGTACATAACATGTTCTCCTTTTGAAGGCTGACAATCCGACAATCTGAATACAACATGCTATTATTAGTTAGCTATTGTTGCAATCATGCTACATAACACATCACTCCAATACTTTGTGATTTAAAAACAATTACCATTTATAATTTCTCAAGAGTCTCGGGGTTGGCTGGGCTTGAAGAATCTGCTGGGCTCTCTCCTGCACTTGCAGTGAGCTGGCAGGTCAGCTGAGGGATGGCTGGTCCAGAATGCCTTCAGCTGGGCTGAGACTTGGCCCTCAGTTCTCTTCCATGTGGTCTCTCACCTTCTAGCAGGCTAGCCCACGCTGGTTCTCTAGGTGGGGACAGGCATCAAGAAGAGATGCACAGGGGCTTCCCTGGTGGCGCAGTGGTTGAGAGTCCACCTGCCGATGCAGGGGACACGGGTTCGTGCCCCCGGTCCTGGAAGATCCCACATGCCGTGGAGCGGCCGTGCCCCGTGAGCCATGGCCGCTGAGCCTGCGCGTCCGGAGTCTGTGCTCCGCAACGGGAGAGGCCACAACAGTGAGAGGCCCGCGTACCGCAAAAAAAAAAAAAAAAAAAAAGAGATGCACACAGCCTCTTGAGGCCCAAACTCCTATTTGATACACTGTCAGTTCTGCCACATTCTCCCGCCCAAAATGACTTAGAAGGCCAGCCCAGATTCAGTGGGTGGGGAAATAGATGCCATTTGGTGGGAAGAGCTGCAAAGTCAAGAACTAGATTAAGGTGGGGGGAAGAATCGGGACTATTTTCATAAATATTCTACCACACGTACCTTAAGACTAGTCCCAGTCCCTCCCTGGTTACCCCGCAGCAGATTCCAGGGCACCAATAAATCCAAGGAAAATGGAGTGGGGAGACCTGGCTTCTTATTTGGGGTCATAATGGGGCAGCTTTCCACCCTGTACTTGGGGGAGATCAACTGACTGAGCTCAGATGCCTAACTCTGGACAAGGATTAATGACACTCTTATTTTAACTTCAAAGCTGTTACTAAGAGTAAAAACAGAGAGCGATGCGAAGATCCCACGTGCCGTGGAGCGGCTGGGCCCCGTGAGCCGAGGCCGCTGAGCCTGCACGTCCGGAGCCTGTGCTCCGCAGCAGGAGAGGCCGCAGCATTGAGAGGCCCGCGTACCGCAAAAAAAATTAAAATAAAATAAAATAAAAAATGGTCAGGGGCCACACTTTTTTTCCCCTAATTTCGGATTAGGCAAATTATGAAAGCCATAGAATGTTGTATTTGGAGAAAAGACTAAAGAAACTGGAATAATTTAGACAATAAAGCACAGGATCATTAAAAACTATGCAAGAATGGGAGACCTTATTATGGAGAAGATGATAACCATTTGCAAACTGACAGGAGGGAGGACATTAGCAAGTAAATACAGACTGTAGAATTCAGGAATCTGGCTGGATATAGAGAAGAACCTCCCAGTTGTGAGAAATAATAAACCCTCTCTGACTGTCTTTCAATGTCAAGGATAGTGAATCACACTCTTTCTACAAATTCGAGATTTTGTTTTACTGGTTTGAGTCTGTATTTTCCCAATTCACCCATAATAAAAATGTAGTATGAAATACTTGCTTTTTTTTACTCTCACTGCTTCTAATTTGTTTTGTATGTATTTTCACATACCTTATTTCACTTTTTCCACAATACCCCAGAGCATGGGGGATCGGCTTTATCATTTCTTGTGTGTGTGTGTTTAAGATGAAGAACTTGAACATTAACATCTTAAGTATCTTGCCCAAGATCAAATAAATAATATTAAATCTGATGCTTTTAAATTAAAAATTTTGGTCCAATTTGCTGTTCAACTGTAATTTTGAGCTTGGAATAAGGACAGATTACTTGGTTGTTGTTTTTTTGTTTTGTTTTGTTTTGTTTTGTTTTGTTTTTTTGCAGTACGCGGGCCTCTCACTGTTGTGGCCTCTCCCGTTGCGGAGCACAGGCTCCGGACGCGCAGGCTCAGTGGCCATGGCTCACAGGCCCAGCCGCTCCGCGGCATGTGGGATCTTCCCGGACCGGGGCACGAACCCGTGTCCCCTGCATCAGCAGGCAGACTGTCAACCACTGCGCCACCAGGGAAGCCTCAGATTACTTGTTTTTATTCATGACTACTTGCAGGATTTTGTGGCATCCTTTTAGGATAATGTCATCTTCCTACACAGTAAATTCAGTGCCTTCTGTTTGCCTATCAGACAAATTCCAGACTCCGCAGCCTGGGTTCAAAGGGTTACAGATTCTCTCTCGTCCTCCTCTCCCAGTGTTCCATTTGCCAGCCTCCTAGTACAGGGCAGATGATACAGAATGTGAGGAATGGTGTATTCTTAATTCATATGTGTACTGCTATTAAAAATTATAAGGAATCCTCACCAAGAAGGAGAAAACTGTCTCGCCCATGTGCATCTTTGGAAGGGGCACTGATTTAGAAAGATCAGGGATGTCATTTTAATACATAGGTAATTCTCCAAGCAGCTGATGCTTCTCTCCCAGAGGGGTATTCATTACCTGGCAGCTGGAGAACCCTGCTTTCTTTTGTCTAAGCATAAATCTTGGCACGGGAGGCGGCAGGGTGAAAGTCTGTGCCCGGGAAAGATCATGGCTAGCTCCCTTTTATGCACAAAAAGATAACAGAAGTGAGTGTTTCATGCTCTAATTTTAATATAGCTTCTCCATTTAAATTGTCTCCTCTGTTTTTATGTCTTTAAACTCTACCTTATTGGGTAGGAAAAATAACAGTAGATTTAGGGTCAGACAAACCCAGAGACCATCTTGGTTCTACCATCTGCCCGATGGACAGTCTTGGGCACGCCTTTCCTAAAGTCAGTTTCTTTGCTCTCAAATGAATATAGTCTATTACCTACCTAAAAAGAGTGTTGTTAGGATTAAATGAGATACACTGTTTAGAGATGACCATCTACACAGAGCTTTTCCCACACATACTAGGTACTCAGTCAAAGGATAATTTAAAAAATGACAATATTTTTTGTTTCCGTTTTTCCAAAATAGCTTCATTTTTGTAAACACTCAATCTCCATTTCTATCTGTACTTTGGGCTTCCATCTTAGTGTATAGCAGAGCACTTTTCATATTAATAGATTAAGGATTTAAGCATATATTGATCAGCTTCTGCATATTGAACTACTTGCTATGGAGATGTCAATATACAGGCAACAATTAGAGTAAGAACACAACTTACAAAGCGCTAAGTGAGGAGGTGTGTATGGTAAGTGCAGTAGGATCCCCCCAAAGACTCTAAGTTATCATAGTCTAAGGAGACGTGATGGATGCAGGGTGACTTAAGTTGAGCTAGAAAGATGAGTGTCGTCAAACAGGGTACAGAAGATGGAGCCTTCCAGGGTGGGGAGTGGCAAGAGTGGAAGCATAAGTATCAACCCCTACATGGCTGTGCCATGATGAGACTGCTGTCTTTGAGCCAAGGATGTGTGTAAGGCACAAGGATGTGTGGGAGCACTTGTATCTTTTGATAGGAAGGGGAGATGCACACTGTAAAGGGCCTTCAAAACCAAGTGAGATTTAACTTTGATTCAAAAGCAGCAAGGAGGTAGTATAGGTTCAAGTACAAAGCAGTGATACAAATGAGACCTTCTGCTTGTGTAGAATAAATTGGATAAGAAAAGAAAAACTTATTTAGTAGCTTTTGATGCAATGCATATTGTGATAGTGAGAA
Organism: Phocoena sinus; assembly: GCF_008692025.1. NCBI lineage: Eukaryota > Metazoa > Chordata > Mammalia > Artiodactyla > Phocoenidae > Phocoena > Phocoena sinus. The sequence continues at coordinate 24,832,716 of NC_045766.1, forward strand.
TCTTTACTTGATTGTTTTCAGGATGAGGTAAGGAAGACGTTGAAAACAAAGGAGGTTGGTAGTGGGAAATTATTCACAGGACTTAGAGATACACGAGTTATAGAGGGAGACAGGAAGACTCCAGTGTTTCTGGGCTGGAAGGCAACCTAATAGTGAAACTCTCAAGTTGGGAAGGTCTGTGTTTTAGGAAGATCCTTAGTTAGGCTTTGAGAATGCTGAATTACACCATGAACTACCCACATGGAACTGTCCATTAGGAACTTGTAGCTACTGGAATCAGTGTAGTTTAAGGCAATTTTTTTCATGCTATCCTGAACCTGAACTGAAACCCTAAAATTTTGCCTCAACTCTAATTCTAACCCTTGTATCAATTTTATTCATTAATGATGACAAGAAACAACTGGCACAAGCAGAAAGAGAGAGGCTGAATCTTCAGCCAATGGAGATTGATTTCATTCTCTAATTGCTTCTGGCCAGCCCTTTCATTAATGGATTCAATCGTTACCAATAGTGACGGTGAAGGAAGGGTCTATTTGGTGTCTCCCTCTCAGATATGTAATAGCAATAATATTCCTTCAGATAAACATGAGTTTTGTAGGATCTAAGCTTCCCCCATCTTTCATAAACCATAAATTAAAAATGAGCACATCTTTCTGATTTTGATTCAACTGAGCCACTGAATAGAAAAAAACCCATGTTATGTCAAGGTTCTCCCTCCTCTCATATTAACTGAATTGTATCAATTGGTAACTGGTGAGTAGTTAACTCAGTAAAAAAACCAATCAAATTCCTCCTAATCCAACATATTCTAAGCCTTCATTCTATGAGGTTATGTGGCGTATCCTTGATGAGTTCAAGGTAAAGTAACTGTATAATTTGCGGCTGGCTACAAAAGTATCCAACAACTTTTATGCGTTCTCTACAACATAGCTAAGAGAAATATTACGTTATCTAGGTTCTACCTTCGTCTTCTTAAAACAAGTCACATGCTCCGAAGTGTTCCTTCATCACTCCTTAGTCTTCTCTCCTTTTTAAATAAATAGGACTTGCAGCAGGAGAATCTGAGATTTAGACTAGTTACTGGCCATTAAATTTGCTTTTGAGTATTGCCTTGATTTCCTTAAAGATCAACTCAACTCTTTCAAAGTCTGTAAGTACTTTTTGAGGGATAACACCTCCAGAATCCTGCTAAAGATGATACGTATTGAAAGAAAGGTAGAGGGGCACCTCGATAGCCATCATTCAGAGAAATCTTGATGGGGAAGTTTCTTAAAGAGAGGCTGGATAAAGCTTATTCCTCTCCTGCTTCTCAAGGAAAGGCTGTGAAACCCTTGTGACACATTATTACGGTGGATTCTGTCACTTACCAGTGAGCCTGACTCCCTCCAGCCAAACAGCTGCCCCACGTGCACAAAGCGCAGTATTTTTCTAAATTAAAAAATGATGAAATTGACCCTTCAGGTCATTGATGATCTCAGCAGTGGAGGGGAGTGTGATGTGGTCACCAGATAATTCCCCGATACCACTTCATGGACCAAGGAAATTATCTCCCTTTTCGTAACTTACAGGTGTCCCATCAAACCTTTCTTTTTCCTTCTCATATATAGGGGTGGGGAGGTGTTCAAAGAGGAAACTTTTATTTTACTTCCTCAGTTGAAAACCACACAGTATGGTGACTCAGTGTTTTCTTACTATTCAGAACCTGTTCCATGCATTATTTCTAGGAAACCATATGCAAAGATGGTTTCTATTTAAGAATGGTTGATGGTTTCTGCTGCTCATATGCTATGTATCTCTTTCTGATTGATGGCAGTGGAATAATTCCAGGGTGAATATGATATAAGGCTAAGAGATCAACATAATTTCCTTGGTGAATTGATTACTCTCCTCTGAATTTATAGTTCCTACCAGGACTGCAAATTAATGTGGTGGATGCGCTTAGTTATTCTGATTGTGCCTTACATTGAAATGCAGGCAGCTTAGACATTAAATGTTCCATGTTTATAACTCATAATCAGATGGTAGGTCCTGAGAACAAGCAGAGGTAATTGTATTATGTCTGAATAGAAAATGTTTTTGAAATAGTGGTGGTAACTATGTTGGATACTATATTCTGTAACATGAAATATATGTCTAGAGCCATCTATTATTCATTACATCAATATGTATTTAATTCAACATCTGACTCCCAGTTCACATTGAGGAGAAATGAACACATGTACCAATAGCTTAGGAAGGTTGTAGGCAGTATATATACACATAAGAAATAAATTATATATGCACATATGTGAAATTACTGTATGGGATTAATATGATTTAAAAATTGTGCTTATGAGGGCTTCCCTGGTGGCGCAGTGGTTGAGAGTCCACCTGCCGATGCAGGGGACACGGGTTCGTGCCCCGGTCCGGGAAGATCCCACATGCCACGGAGCGGCTGGGCCCGTGAGCCATGGCCGCTGAGCCTGCGCGTCTGGAGCCTGTGCTCCGCAACGGGAGAGGCCACAGCAGTGAGAGGCCCACGTACCGCAAAAAAAATAAAAATAAATAAAATAAAAATTGTGCTTATGTATATGTTATGTTTGTATACAAAGAAAACTTTTGCTTCTTCAGATGTACAGCCTTTCTATTTCTGAAGGTGAATTACTGGGAGAGGGGAAATTAATCGTAAAAGTTGTGATTTTTGGAGGAGGTGATTGTTGCTACTTTCGCAAGTTATGATATAACTTAACCTTCTCTTTACCCAGATATAGGGTTTTAGAACTAAGAAAGCTTCTGAAGTGAACTTCCCTAACCTTCTCAGATTGCAGGTCAGTCAGTGGAGACCCTAAGCACCAAATGACACAGGTGGGTCAGGCCACTCCTCGTTGGCGTTGGCAGAGCTGGCAGTCTGACCTAGTTTATTGCTTTTGATAATTTATGCTCTGTAGTTTCTTTAATCACAAATACCTGCAAAGTGGAATCTCAGTTCCTACAATCTGTGGCTATTTTAACTATGGCTGTTTTCAGGATTTTGAAAATCCTGAAAAATAATAAGGATAATTTATCAAGATTACCAAATAATCAAGAATTTGTTAGCCTCTATATTTTTCACCCTGAATTGTGATCTCCACACAAAAGCAAAAGAAGATGTTATTATGACTACATAATATTATTATTTTGAAAAAAAATTATTAAGGAAAAATGAGTGTGTTTGCCTTAGATCTGTGAATACAACTATGAACAAATGTTGGGTCGAATATACCTTTTCCTTTTAATATTGATCACCAAGATCATGAGACAGAAAAACCCCACACTGATACTATTGCACAGTAAAAACTTTTGTTTTCTCAGTTGCGATGGCAGAAAACACTCAAGTCAGGGTCCAGAAGTTGTCCTTTTAAATGACTGAAATCTGAATGCTATCCTGGGGCATATTGAATACATTTGGGGATTTGTTGAATGCGTAATTTATTCTGGGTATTTTTTTTTGTAGGGGTGTAAAGAAATGCCCTTTAACTCTTGAGGTAATTGATGTCTTTGGGGTAAATGTAATTGCAAGAGAAATGCATGTGCATATATTTAGATAGAACTTGACTCACTGGCAACTTTATTAGCATAGCAGCTGCAGGCTGGAATTTATCACTTTCACATGACTTGTGAAACATAGAAACTGCAAGATACTATGTGTATATTTTTTCTTAAATTGTTGATAGCTGACCTTTAAATGATTTTGTGTAGTCATTCTCCAGAGCCAAAAAGCCAGCTGTATATGGAGGTGGCACCTTGAACACCATGATACATTGTTTTCCACTTATCCCACTGTTTTCCAAAATTATATCCAGTAGTTACAAATCCGCAGTGTGCTTATCATCTGATGTATTACCTGGTCTTTACCTTTTAGGACATTATACATTTCTCAGAACTGTACAAGGAAGTACAGGAGAAACTAGTTTAACACAATAATTTACTTAATAGTCCAAAGTTACCATACGCTACCTTTAAATAATCTCACGTCTGTTTGCTTTCATTCTTTTTGCAATTTTTTACTCCAGAAGCTGCAGAATATCTTCTTACGCAATGGGATGATTCCAATCCAAAACGTATTCATTTGTTTTTCCAAAATGTGTCTCCAAAGAACAAGGTATTTCCTTAAAATATGAGGAAACTTATATTCATTACTTTGTCTTTCTCTGAGTTTTAACTTTTTTCTCCCTTTATTGTCTGTGCTCTGCATAGAGAAGCTGCAGTTTGAAAAAGCAGGATGTTATCCAGGGGTTCCTCATCAGTCATTGTAGAGCGAAATACTGGCAGAGGCTACTCTGCCACCCTCAGCAATGTCAGTCCTGTGGCACGGTGGATCTTCAGCTCCTGAATTTCTGCTGCTTCTGGCATTGGTTTTCAGTAGATTCAGGGCAGTAAAACAGGAGGGAAGAAGGCCTTTTCTTGCAGTCGAGGACTCTTGAGTACTTGCCTGGCTTCGGAGCCAGGAGTCTTGCTGGGAGCTTGGCTATCAGGGAGCCAATGCCCATGGTTGGTAACAGCTGCTGCACTTGGCTTTTCCCTGCACGCATTGAGAGAGTGATCTGTGTTCCTTGCGTTCCCACTCCACTGGCCAGAAATAAGTAGAAGCTGTGTACAAGGGAAGCAGCAGCAGAGAGGTCTCCACTCGACTTCCTTCTTCATTTCTCAAGTTCAAAGTCTCAGTTAATCTTATTAGAGCCTTCAAAGATGGTACGTTATATCTTCTCCCATTAATCTATTAGTCTTCAGGAAAATGCTCTGTATTATAATAATACTATTCCCCCAAGAAGAGAAAATATCTACAAACAGAAACTTTAATAATAAATATGAACATAGGATTTAGAAGTCTACAGAGTACTTCATATATGTTGCTTTGTTATATTTAGTACTTAACATACTTTGCAGTAGACATTATGATGAAATGGGGGCTAATATAACCTAAGTGATTCCTCCCCCCACATTCCACAGCCAGTTAAAAAGTGGATTTAGAACTTGACTCTATATAGATTTTGAATCCATGTAGACCCCAGATTTCAGACTTGATTCCAAGGATTATATTCCCTCCTGTGTGAACTATAAACTATGCATAACATGAAGATATAATGCATTACTATTTTTATTGAATTAAGTATCTTAGTTTTTCATATGATGCTCAAAGGTTATATTTAATGCAAGTGTGTTTTAACAAGTTTCTTTTATTTCTTTGTAGTTCTGCATTCTATTTCATTTGAATTTCTGTGTTTGGGATGTTGAAATGTTAACATCTTGTATAACACAAGCTGTGCCAGGTTTTATAGGTCATCTCAACTTTGGTTATAGTTAATCTTACTGTTGCTATGCAAAAATCTATAATAAGATCCCATCTGCTTTATAATTGCTCAAGAAAAATACATTATCGGTATCATTTGGATAAAGTGGAATTCAAATGACATCGCCTGATGAAAATTATTACTTTTTGGAGCTTGCTTTTTATAATCCTATGAATACCTGATTCAATATATTTTATAGCATATATAGTGCTTGTAAATTTAAATATGCTATCTGTATGTAAAAGAACCATACATCAATTATATATAAAACTTCTTTTTTTTTTAACTAAAAATGAGACATCCTGGTTAGAGAGAAGAACAAAGAAATACATATTCTGGTTTCTTTTCTCTTAGTGAAACTATCAATTTAAGAAGACTACAAGTAATTATAAGCAGAACAAACAGAACTCATAGGATTTTTATCAAAGACAACATCATTTTTACTTCCAATTATCCCTTTACTTAAAAATATATTACAGAAAGTATTCCTCTATCCCTGGAAAGGTAATTTTGTCAGATACAAGACATTTATGATCACTCTCAGGTTACTGAAACTTTTAAAGTCACTTTGTATTGCCAATATGGCCTCTGCTCAGAAATTAAAAGGGACAGTCCCGTGTAATAATGAGAAATTTGGAGCTGAATTTTAGTTAAATCTTCCCCCCTTCCTTGGCTGGGGTTATGCTGCAGGCTGGAGGTTGACAATGAGAGACAGAGAAAGGTTGCCTCTCTAGAAAAGCATTTTTTAAAAAGTTTAAAACATGACTCTCTTGCAATCATAAAATGAGCACATATCAAAAATGTATGTAACTCATGAATGAGGAAATCAGTAGGCTGATAAAGCAGGTTTCAGAGCATTTGCAGACTCAATATAGTCGCTCAGGAAAATAAAGCTGAATTAAGTTTCCTAAATTTGTCCTAAAACTGTACCTTTTGGGTTCTGTTTTCCCCTGGACAGAAATCTATAAGTCACTGTCAAATTCTAGAGTCTGGGCCCTAATCAGTAGAGATAGTAAGTGAAATAATGATTTCCCCTGGGTAAACCTGTTAGCCGCCCTTCAACGGGACACTGAAAGGATATGCAGTCTGTCTGTCTTTTCGCCTCTTTCCCAAGTTTTGGACATTTTTCCCTAGCATCTCTGTTCCAGGCTTTTTATTTTTTCCTCTTTTCCCTCTGTTGCTCTGTTTGGTTTCTGACTCTGAAGGCTGAGGAAAAAAGACGAGGAAGGGGGTAGGAAGGGTTTTCATGATTGCCTCTGTGGGCTTGGCATTTGTTTAACATGGACTCTCAGAAGGGTGCTTTTATGGGCTCCCAGAGGTCCCCACTGGGTGCATATGGTGGTACTTGCCCGATGTAAGTGCTGCTTTTTCTCTTGTTTTCTGTGGGCCCCTAAATTCTGGTGTTTCAGAGGTCTCTTCCCCCCAGGTTCTCTCTGTTGGACTTCAAGGGGCTTTCTACGATGGTTTTCTCTCAGGTCAGTCCTCTTCAGCAATTTTGGTTGGTTCTCTATTTTAAGAGCTCACATCTGGTCAACAGGAAACACTTGGGCACTCTTTGCCCATACAACTTCTGGGCGGGCAGACCAGTCCCAGTACAGAAGCAACCCTCATTCTCTGCATCATCAAAGCAGCTCTCTGGCCCATCCCTCCAGCTTACTAAGCCTCCTTTATAAATGGAAGGCAGACCCTAGTTTACTGCATCCTCCCTACTTACTCCTGTAGGGAGTGGTCCCTTTGAACCCTCCTTTCTTCTGACCTGAGTTGAAGAGGAAAAAGTTTTCCCTCCCTCCCTTTGGGGTAAATGGTTCCTATAGAATTCCTCTTGCCATACGAATTCTTCTCCCCAAATTCTCACTTGACTCTTTTATATTCTTAATTTGGATGTAAATAAAGTACATCTTTTTTTTTTTTTTTTTTTTTTTTTTTTTTTTTGTGGTACGTGGGCCTCTCACTATTGTGGCCTCTCCCATTGCGGAGCACAGGCTCCGGGGGCCCAGCCGCTCCGCGGCATGTGGGATCTTCCCGGAGCGGGGCACGAACCCATGTCCCCTGCATCAGCAGGCGGACTCTCAACCACTGCGCCACCAGGGAAGCCCTAAAGTACATCTTTAACCTTATATTTTACTTCACGGTTTCCTTCGAAAATTTCTTTGTCTTGTATCTTGCCTGGGTATCTGATATCTATCCTAATGTCTCAGATGAAACTTCTGTTTTAATAGACGATGATACTGGTTTTTGGAGACTGGGAATCTCCAGGGGACACGGTCTTGCAGGCATGCTGTACTCAATTGAATTTTTCTCAGAATGTTTTTATCTGCTTGTTTTTGGAAAACTATCTGTAGGACACAAAAAATGAGGGCACCTGTCTTGGAGCCTATGTTTGGAGGAATATAGGGGACAGATATGAAGAATGCAGGAGTGGGGAGAGGGCCCAGAGAGTCAGGCGCTCATGAAATATATTTTTTCATCTCCTGACGTAAAAAGATACATGAATTTACAGCATCTATGCCAACTCCATCTCCCCTTCTGAATGCAGACCTGTTTTGTCTTTTCTAATTCCAGTCACTCTCAGGATTTTGACCTGTTATCACAAAATACAGTATTCAGAGGGGAGAATTTTGTGTGCTGTATTGTAATAGTCTATAGATTTCTCTTCCCCCTAGATAATAATTTCCTTGAAGGAAGAAACTCTATTATTCTCATTATTATATCCCTAACCCTAGCTGGTACACAGTGTACAATCAATACGTATTTGCTGAATGAATGATTGAGACAAAGAGGGAGGCATGTAGAGTAAGATTTCCCCCAGGCCCTGTTTTCTAGAAATGGTTTTGTCTCTGTTTTTCCCTTTTAGAAGAGTTGGGATTCGAGAGATGGTGGGGAAGTAGAAAACCGTACTTACCATTGTTTGTAACAGTTGTTCTTCTACCAACATGAGTCCTTAATCATCTGTGCCCTATGAATGTGTGTAGGAGGAAGCTATAAAATTACATGTAAATTTTTTGAATAATATTACACTGCGTGAATATACACATACACGCTGATTTTTACGAACTGTCTGCCTTAGATTGAAAAGTTTTTTCTTAAGACTATAATGTCATCTTTCATTATAATCCATATTCATGTTCAGAATTCATTTATTCAGTTGAATACAATGACATCAGCTTTCCCTATGCTGGGCTTGGTAGGTTTGATCTCCTACTTAGAAGGATTATTCTTATTTTTAGTCTTTTCTTTAGCATGGCAATAAATCTTTTGAATGGTGCCCCCTTTATTCCTTCTTTTCCTTTACTAAATGCAAAAGAAAACAGCAACCCATATTTAAAAGGTAGACATTGTTATCCTTTATCGCAGTTTCCCTCTCTTCCAGAGATTAGAGTTTACTGTAGTACAGCAGCCCAATAAGATTGTCCTGGAAATGGATTTTCATGTAAAGTATTATGTGTCGCAAAAGGAAGGATCAAAATATTATAAAGAGAGAGAAGCTACATTATTATTTTTAATAGGATTGGTATTATAAATGGTCCTTAAAGAGCATACATCTGTTCCACTCAATGCTTTCTTTCTGAGTTTACCATGAAGTATGTTTTACTGATAAGACACAGCATTTTGATCCATTATTTCTCTAAAAGCCTTGTTAAGAGATTTGACCTACAAGATACTGCTCATGGTCTGTGGTACTTCTTTGAAAGTAAGAGTTTCCTTTCTGAAATTGAAGGAAACAAAATATATATTCTGCAGGTATATGTTTTTAGTGCCCCTTCCCTCCATTTGGATTATTAAATACTAAGCTTTAAATAAAGACATTTTATGTAAGTTTATATTTAGACAATATAGCTGCTTGTTTTCTGTTGGGAAAAGAACAAATTTAAAACTTCTCTAATAAAATGTTATGGAAAAATTAAAACGCATAAGTGACAAAATCATTGCAACCCTCAGAAAATGGCACTGCTACTTTTCTGAGAGACTAGAGAGAAATTTGAGTGGAACCAAGTTTGTTATTGAGTACGTGTCTCTCCCTGACTTGAACACTTATTTTTCCAAGGTGGGGTTGGATGTCATTTTAATTCTAGACTATGATTGAATGCTTGGTTTCAAATGGGAATTCCCTGCCCCAGAATGAATCGGAATGTGCTCATCAGTAAAATAAGGGGTGAGGGATACAGGTCTCCTCTGTGCACATCAAAGGCTCAAGAGAATATCAACAAGCTAGAGCAGGGTATGTGGCCCTAATCTTGCCTCTTGCTTCCTTTTTCCTGCCTGCTAGTGAACCTGAAGAGATCAGGATGTCCTTCAGCCCAGCTGGTGATGGCTCTCCTTCAAGGACGTGCTCCTGGAATAGCTGGGTGAAGCAATCCCAGGGACCACAGTGAGAAATGTAGGGGCTCCTATCTCCTAACTCGTATTGAGTGGAGCCCTCCTTGGACTCCATACATACATTTTGGAGAAATTTAACATTTTTGAAGTTTTGAAGTCCTGTCCATAAATATCATCTGAGCAGTTCTGAAATAGAACCTGGTGGACCATGAAGTATATTTTAAAACTGCATGTACAGAGTTGAGGCTGTTTGACTTGTGGATGTTCATTTTGAGGGCTGTTTATTATAACTGTCTCCCAAGTAATGTTCACAACCTGCCTCTCAGTGAATTCTGCTGACCCACTCCCTCTTACCAATACAAAGGGCCTTAGAGAAACGAATTCTGCAGTATTAACATTCAGAGATTTTCTGTGGGTTTTATGTATATAAGTAATAGAAATCAGCAACAGAAATTTAAAGATGGATAGTTCTAAATTTTGAATGTACGTTGGAGTAAGAAAATAAGTGATATTTACTGTAGAGATATTTAAAAAGAAAAAAAAGAAAGCATTTTGAGGCTAGATTTCATTGTACTTTGGTTGATTTTATATATTTAAAACATGTTTATAAAACATATTTCTAACTATTTTCTCTCTATTCATGTTTGTTTTCTCTCTCTAATCAGTTTTAGTATTTTTTGGTGTAAGGCAGGTTTCCAAGAGTGAATTACCTACTCACAGCATTATAACTATAGGAGATAAGAGTTTAATGTACAGTGCTTTGAATTGTGACTGTTGCCTGTGAGGGACTTACTCATAAAAATGAGATCACAATAAAAAGGTAATGGGACCAACAAGAAAATGGAACTCCTCATGTCTAAAAGGGAGCACAGGTCAACCATAATTAAATTCTAGAAAGTTACAAGTACATATAAATATAATAAAGGATGATAGAGATGGTTGATATGAAGACATCATCATTATGGGTTAAGGATAAAATTTTCATGGATTGTGTTGGCTCCCATTAAAAAATGGTTCAATAACTATTGCTCAGTTCTGATCTCATTTTGACTTCTCCCATCATTTTCTATTCAGCCAATTCTCTGTAGCCATTGAGAAGGAGCTCAGAAGAAGAAAATTCTGCTGTATTATGGTTGGAAAGGTGCCTGGTAAATAATGAGAATTTTGGTACAACGGGCTCAGATTTCTCAAAAATGTTGCAAAATCTTGACCGGATAATGTATTTTCTTATGTCACTTAATTGCAAAGAGTCATTGCCAAGTTCAGGTGCTTCCTATACAATCCTAATATGGCAAAGGAAGCAGCTTCTCTCCATTTTGTGCTCTGGACTATCTCCTAATCCCAAACTTCAAAAAATATATATTCTCCTGTTAATAGAAATATACAATTCAAGAGCACATTTGTTCTCATGAAATTTCTCCACGATTTTTAACTGCTGAGATATGAAGGTAATCTTTTTTTATTTTCCATCCTCCTTTTTTCCAAAGCTGTGTTTTTGTAATTAATATCTAATAATAAAATATGTATATGTGTTTTTTGACTCTATCTGATTGACATCTGAATTATATGTAACCTAGAGCTATATAATGGAGCCAGACTTCTTTTGAGCTTACAGTTTTGGGAGCTGATCCTAGTAATAATTATTTCCTTACTTTTCACTGCATTTTTGTAGAAGTAACTTAATGGAAACTTTTAATAAGAAAAACAAAAGGAAGTATTTTTTAATTCACAAATTCCAAATTCCTAACTTAGGGAGTTGAGAAATAACCTAGATCTGCCATCTCATTTGACACTTGAAAAGTAGGTCTAATGTTTTTGGAAGAAAAATCTTTGTGTGTATACATCATATGCATTCTCACAACTCTTAAGTTCATTTGGAATTTGATGAATTAAAAGATACTACCTGTTGTTTTTGTTATTGAGTTTCCATTAAAATATTTCTACCAAAAAAATGCAGGGAAAAGTAAGGAAATAACTCTTACTAGAATCAGCTATGTCTAGCTCGATTACCTATGTCTAGATCCCAAAAATGTCAGCTAAAAAAATTAAATATATATGTATATATGTGTATATATGTATATACACACACATAAATGTGTATACACACACACATACAATATGCCTGCTGAAAATATTGCTATACAGTTTTAATATGTCAATCTTCTGACTTTATTTGCTCATTTCAAGTAGAATATAATTTAGATGCAATTCTACATTAATTGTGTTTTATTCTTAAACAACCTATTATAAAGAACACATTGAATGGAGTCTTAAAATGAGATAATATGCACTCTGAGATCCTACAGAGAAAAAAAAAGAAAACCCATTTGTGGACTTACTGGATAGTAACTCTATTTTGAGACAATATTGCTAACATGTTTTTGTTTTGTTTTGTTTTGTTTTGTTTGACTGGGAAAAAAAACTTTACTTTGTTTGGGGCAGTGGGCAGGGGTCCAGTCTCAGAACTCCTGGAACTCCTTCTTGTTGCCAGCAGCTTTGGTCACCTGGAGCACATTGAAGCACACCGTCTTGCTTAGGGGAGGGCACTCGCCCACTGTGACAGTGTCACCGATCTGGACGTCCCTGAAGCAGGGGGAAGGATGCACGGATACGTTTCTGTGGCGCTTCTCGAAGCGGTTGTACTTTCGGATGCAGTGGAGGTAGTCTTAGAGGATGACAAGGGTTCTCTGCATCTTTACCTTGGTCATCACGCCAGACAGGATCCACCCTTGGATGGCAACATTACCAGTAAAAGGGCATTTCTTGTCATTGTAGGTGCCCTCGATGGCCTCCTTCGGTGTCTTGAAGCCCAGACCAATGTTCCCGTTGTTATGCGGGAGCTTCTCCTTGCCAGTTTCTCCAAGCAGAACCCTCTTCTTATTTTGAAAGATGGTCGATTGCTTTTGGTAGGTACTCTCCACCTGAATGTCTGCCATCTTCCCCGCCGCCTGAAAAAAGGTTAATGTTTTAATATTTAAGAAAGGAAAAGATTCAGAAGATTTAAAAATCTCTTGAAATCTTTGCTATAGCTTATAGATACGTGTTCTGATGGTAATTTCATAAGTTATTTTCAAATAATTTGTTCTAAGGTAACTTATTACATTAAAAAAGAACCCCATAAAAGATGTGTTTTATCTTGTACTTCACTCAGAATCACTTCTTTTCCTTGTTTCATTTAAATTCTCGGCTTTATATTGTCACAATGCTTGATTTTGTTTTACTTCTTGAAGTGCTTCGTGATCATATAACTGGGACTAAGTAGGGACCAAATGTACCTAAACTTAATGGTTGCTGCTCACCAACTACACAATTATTGTCAGGGTGGCTAAAAATGCAGAAAGTCTGTCAAATATAAAAGAAGCACACACAGGGAGCAGTGGTGGGGAAGATGGAAATCACAGCTGGAGGTAATGATTACTCTAAATGTCTTGCTACAGCAAACATAGCATTTGGAAATTCATGAACATTTCTTTTAAATGTGCAAAAGTCTTTGCAAAACAAACCATACATTAACTAAAACACTCATGACTGCACTGCCTACACACTAGGCCACCTGTAATTTGGGGGAAAGTTCCTTCTATGCAACATCAAAAGAAACAACCATAGATCTTTTATTTCAGAATTGGCTTTGGTGACAAATAAGTTGGAAGTAAAAATACAGATAGTTCCACTTGTCTGACACCCAATATTCAATGCTATGCCACAAAACTCTCCTAAAACAATAGTTTATTTTTTATGTGCAATATGTATCCAATAATCATTTTTAAAATGTGGCCATCCTTTGCTAAATAATGCATAGTAGATGAGTCTTTCTGCAATCTCTCATAAAAAATTAATCACCCCAGACCTATTCTTTAAAAATCCATTTGAGTTAGTAAACCCCTCTTTTGGGGAGAGGATTTGGCTTTTTTAGTAGAAAGGGAGGTTGACTCATATCCATTCCAGTTCATATGTTCCTCTGCTCTTCTAGTGCCACCATGAGCTACTGTTCACTTTGGTGCTGGCCACCCCACAGCTTCCTGGGACACAGAAGACAACCCCAGGACTGCAGTAACTGAGGGCTGAAGATGGAAAAATCACAATTTCCTTTATTCCTCTGACTCCTGGTAAGTGCTCAATAAATATTTTATGAATGAGTGAATGAAAAAACAAGAGAGAGAAACAGAGAAAGAAAAAAAGAAAGAAAGAAAGGAAGGAAGGAAGAAAAAGAATACCCTTTATTTTTCAAAATACACCCATGCAGTGCTACTGGGTTTCACTGAAGAAGTGGTATGAATGTTTGGCCTTTTCTTTCTTCACTTCTGCACTCCATTCTAAGTATAGTCAGAAGGCCTTTCCTGCCTGAGAAATGGGAGTCTATTGTAAAGCCCTCTACCCCATTGTAGTCACTGTAGTTCGCAGTCTTGGAACATGCTTTTGTCCTATAGTGAAGGTTACATTTTGCAGGAGGGCTGTGGGTAATCATGGTGCTGAGATGGCTCTTCTCCTTACTCTATTAACCATTGTTTTCTCAAGGTAACAGTTTTGCAGCAATAAATATCAATGTAATCTTCATTTTTAGCTGTTTGCAATTCTGTTGATGGTGTAGGAAAATGAGAGTGGGGAAGAGGTCAAGGGAATATCAGTTCTATCGAAGGTCTCTATTCTAGATCAAGACGCTGTTGTCCCTGGAAAGTATAGATGTCATCATTCTCTTTTCAAGAGGAGTAAATGAAATTGCAAAACTTGTATCAACAAGGACCTACTGTGTAGCATGGGGAACTCTATTCAATACTCTGTAATAACCTATATGGGAAAAGAATCTGAAAAAGAATGGATATATGTATATGTATAACTAACTGAACCAGCTTGCTGTACAACTGAAACACAACATAGTCATCTATACTCCAATATAAAATAATGTAAAAAAAAAGAAAACTAAAAAACAGTAACTTGCAAGGTCTTCAGGTTGATGACTTACAGGGTAAGGACTGGAACCCAGGAGTGTCTAACTAGTGTTATTTCCATAATATAGCACTTCTCCAAATCTTGAGAGAGTGAGGGAAGTAGGAGTCATTTGGAGCATAAAGGTAGTTACTGCATAGGGCTGTGTGGGAAACATGGGGAATTTTGGCCAGCAACTTTCAAGGAATTGACATCTTAGGGACATGGAAGCATGGCGTGGCTTTAGCCAGAAAAGATCTTGCAAACTGAGCAGTTTATGACGATTATTGTGAGGTCAGGTGATTTTCCACTGAAACCAAGTGCAGGAGTCTCTTGAGTGTTGTGGCTTCCTGGTGTCATTTTAAAATAAAACCCATTTCATGGAATTGTAAAGATCAGTTAAAACGTATTTGAGAGAAGAAATCTGAAAACAACAAGGAACCATTGAAACACTGTTGTTATTTTTTCACTAGTCTGGAAGGCTAGAAATCAATACCTACTGAGGTTTAGCCTCTTTTCAGAATATATATCAGGATTTGGAAATTATTTGAGGTCAGTGTTTCCCAAAGACTGTTCTAAGGAGGTTATTTCCACGTGATGCAAGTACATGTTGTGGTTAAACATGTTTGGGAAACACAGTTAAACAGCTTACGGAGAGCCTTCAGTTTGTTCATGTACACTCTCCGAGGGTAGGAGCCCTGTTTACCAGAATTCTTTGAACTTGGGCCCTTTATACTTAAAGAATCACTAAAGAGATAAATGCCTCCAAAATCAACAGAACTTCATGTCCCATATTCAAAACATTAAAATCTGAACTAACAAAGAGATTATTGGCTTCTAGAAACACCCTGTTACCTCTTTACTGATAACAAAACTTACTGATTAATATTTTACTGTGTAAATACTGTGGCCTCTTTCATCTGTATCTTAGCAGAACCCTTTCTAAATAGCCTTTTGTAATTTGCTGATTTATGATTACATAGTCCAACCTCACCTTTGCTGCTGAGAGCTGAGGGCCCTCCTCTCTGCTGACCATGGGGCAGAGATTTGACAGGGTTCATATGCATAAGGAATCCTGGTTTTGTTGTGATGAGGAACTGGAGTGTGGAGTCTCCAACGTTTGGGTGAAAAACGGTCCCCTTTGTCCTCTGTAACATAGGTCTTATAAGTGACAACATCTTTTTAAAAAAATCTGACAGTGCAGTAGGTTTTTCTACACCAAACAGGACTAGTATCCACAGACCTATCTTTTTTTTTTTTTTTGCGGTACGCGGGCCTGTCACTGCTGTAGCCTCTCCCGTTGTGGAGCACAGGCTCCGGACGCGCAGGCTCAGCGGCCATGGCTCACGGGCCCAACCGCTCCGCGGCACGTGGGATCTTCCCGGACCAGGGCACGAACCCGTGTCCCCTGCATCGGCAGGGGGACTCCCAACCACTGCGCCACCAGGGAAGCCCACAGACCTATCTTGAGAAATGCCATTTTATTCCAATGATACATCTTTTCAAATGAGAAAAATCAGTGCCAGAATAGGTAAGCTCTTTGATCAAAGAAGACAGAAGCTGGCATCTCTGTGGGGGAGTAGTTATCAGTTTGGAAGGACCATAAGAAGTTTCCTCAGTTTGCTTGTTCTTTTCCAAAAGAAAATCGATATCCTCATTACTTAAAAGAGAAAATGAGCTTAGAGCTTAAAGGATGAAATCATTATCTTTGACAAGCTGAAAATATCCAAACTGAAATTTGCCCAAATACAAATTTCTGAGCTGGAAAAGAAAAAAAAAAAAAAAAAAAAAACTGTCTCTAGCGGATTCTGGGAAGAATTTTTTTATATAGCTCCCCAAAATTTCTACCACCGTATAATACCACGCAATAAAGTTGAGAGTGTGTATAGCACAGACTCACGAAGGAATGTGAAGTGAGCACAGCCATGGCTTCTGATGCATGTGTTTGTGGGTCAGTAATACTTACAGGTCCCCATAGACCTGCAAGGGAAGCCCCCATTTATTTATTTATTTATTTAAATTAGTTTTACAATACTGTGTAAGGAAGCCTCCATTCTGAACACTATTGTTCATTCAGAAGAACTGATTATCTTGTTGAACCATATGATTTTTTTTTTGCATTCTACTAGTCTCTTTTTTATTTTCTTGCAGAGAAAAATGATCATGAAGTACCATGCAAACTCCAGAGTTCTTTGATAATTCACAATCGAAGGTTTCTTTCTTTTAGGAAATAGGACAGTAATATGATGAGCTGGAGGTTAGCGAGGGGGACGCAGTTGTTTCATGTGAAAATATTTAATTTAGCTATTTTAATAAGTAAGAATTTCCTACAGCAAAATTTTCAGGAAAAGGATATTTTTATTTTGGGGACAATGTTGCCCGCACTTCTCTCCTCCAGTCTGAGCAGCATCCTCATAGATGAATGATCAGTTTGGACGGGGCTTTAACAATAATGGGCACGTGTAAAAGACACATCCTTAAATTAGAACTTAAGCCAGTCCACCTCTTTACTCCCTTGGTTGGTTGATGATTCATGTTCATTTCATTATCTCAGTTTTAATGCACTCGCCGTCAGGAACTTTGTTTAAACTGAGCTCTGAGAAAGATCTGCCAGCTAAGTTGATTTCCTGACTCTGATGCTGAAACATCTGATGACACAAACAAAAATTCTCCGGGATATTCTCAGCCTGACAACACTAGGAAAGGATATTCTGTTGATATGTTGCGTTGGCCAAAAAGTTTGTTTGGGTTTTCTGTATCATCTTATGGAAAAACCTGAACAAACTTTTTGGCCAAGCCAATATTGTCTCCGAGGGCAGGGCTTAGGTCTCGAATTTCAGGACTTACTGCTTGATTCTGTGAGAAGACATTCTTCAAGAATTTGTTACCCTCTACAGCATCTCCACTCCTCAAGCCAGTGGTTTCTTTCTGTGGCACCACCATTCTTCCAGAGACACACTATGGGACCCCTCTTTCACTCTCCCCTATCTGCTATTCCATTTAGTTTGTGTTATTAGCTTATTCATCATACATTTGTTGAGAAGTTGTTACGCTCTCTAATACTGTTTCGGGCTAAGAGAAAAACTTAGAAATTAAGAAAACATTTTCAAGGACAGAATAGAGCAAAGACTTTGATCACAATGAATCAGAACAACTGCAAGTGTTTCAAGTTCATCCTCATGCCCAGCGAAAGTTCATTTAGCTTTGGTCCTGACCATTAGTACTTGATTTTTGGCTTCCTACACAGAACGTTAACCCTTTATATATTGAAATAGTCCTTTTGTATGATTAACTACTTCAGGTACAGCTAATTCTCAATCTTTTACATGTATCAAAGAAATCAACACTTAAAAGTTTTCTCTTACAGATCAAGAGGCAGAACTTATTTCATACATCCTTCTGGTTATACAAACCGCAATGTTAAGAAATAGAAAAACTTGAGTTCTTCTGCACTGAAATAAATAACACTGTTTAGTGCATTCTTCATGACCAGTGCTTCCTTAGCAGAATATTGTAAAACAACTCAGAACTCTTTGCAAACTGGGCTGCACGATACCATCTTAAAACATTAATTTTATTTTACAGATTAGTACATGACACTGTCAATTGCTCAAATTTCTATGGGTGTACAACACTAATGCCAATAGTAGATTTAGCCCTTAGAAATATATTTATTAGAGGAGAAATATTCATGAAACATTGATAAACTTTGATATTTCAGTTTTGAGAGTTATATTAATTTCTTATTCCAAACCATTATAGACTAGTAACTTAATTCAAGGGAATATTCTACATTATTCGTTGATATATATGAATTTATAAACCATGGGATGTCAGTCACAAGAATTTAAGCATTCTAACAGGTTACTATATTTTATTTGCAGGATCACTGAAATGTTAATATACTTATTAAGCACAATGAAACATATACTTTTATTCCTTGAGTCACTATTTCTTTGGGACTATAGCTATAAGTTTATATTTATTTTCAAATAGATTTTTTAGCAACTTTATTGGAGTATAATTGCTTTACAATGGTGTGTTAGTTTCTGCTTTATAAAAAAGTGAATCAATTATACATATATATATGTTCCCATATCTCTTCCCTCTTGCGTCTCCCTCCCTCCCACCCTCCCTATCCCACCCCTCTAGGTGGTCACAAAGCACAGAGCTGATCTCCCTGTGCTATGCGGCTGCTTTCCACTAGCTATCTATTTTACGTTTGGTAGTGTATATATGTCCATGCCACTCTCTCACTTTGTCCCAGCTTACCACTCCCCCTCCCCATGTCCTCAAGTTCATTCTCTATGGGCTTTTAAACATCGTCTCTCATTTTTACTACATTTCACTGGATAACTGCTCCCTTCCCCTTTTTGGATTTTCAAAAGGAATATATTTATTTTTATTGAGGTAAACTTTTTTTTAATTTTTTAATTTTATTTTTTTATACAGCAGGTTCTTATTAGTCATCAGTTTTATACAAATCAGTGTATACATGTCAATCCCAATCACCCAATTCATCACACCACCACCACAACCCCCCCACCGCTTTCCCCCCTTGGTGTCCATATGTTTGTTCTCTACATCTGTGTCTCTATTTCTGCCCTGCAAACCAGTTCATCTGTACCCTTTTTCTAGGTTCCACATATATGCGTTAATATATGATATTTGTTTTTCTCTTTCTGGCTTACTTCACTCTGTATGACAGTCTCTAGATCCATCCATGTCTCAACAAATGACCCAATTTCGTTCCTTTTTATGGCTGAGTAATATTCCATTGTATATACGGACCACATCTTCTTTATCCATTCATCTGTCGATGGGCATTTAGGTTGCTTCCATGACCTGGCTATTGTAAATAGTGCTGCAATGAATATTGGGGTGCATGTGTCTTTTTGAATTGTGGTTTTCTCTGGGTGTATGCCCAGTAGTGGAATTGCTGGATCATATAGTAATTCTATTTTTAGCTTTTTAAGGAACCTCCATACTGTTCTCCATAGTGGCTGTATCAATTTACTTTCCCACCAGTAGTGCAAGAAGGTTCCCTTTTCTCCACACCCTCTCCAGCATTTGTTGTTTGTAGATTTTCTGATGATGCTCATTCTAACTGGTGTGAGGTGATACCTCATTGTAGTTTTGATTTGCATTTCTCTAATAATTAGTGATGTTGAGCAGCTTTTCATGTGCTGCTTGTCCATCTGTATGTCTTCTTTGGAGAAATGTCTATTTAGGTCTTCTGCCCATTTTTGGATTGGGTTGTTTGTTTCTTTAATATTGAACTGCATGAGCTGTTTATATATTTTGGAGTTTAATCCTTTGTCCATTGACTTGTTTGCAAATATTTTCTCCCATTCTGAGGGTTGTCTTTTGGTCTTGTTTATGGTTTCCTTTGCTGTGCAAAAGCTTTTAAGTTTCATTAGGTCCCATTTTTTAATTTTTGTTTTCATTTCCATTACACTAGGAGATGGATCAAAAAAGATCTTGCTGTGATTTATGTCAAAGAGTGTTCTTCCTATGTTTTCCTCTAAGAGTTTTATAGTGTCCAGTCTTACATTTAGGTCTCTAATCCATTTTGAGTTTATTTTTGTGAATGGTGTTAGGGAGTGTTCTAATTTCATTCTTTTCCATGTAGCTGTCCAGTTTTCCCAGCACCACTTGTTGAAGAGACTGTCTTTTCTCCACTGTATATCCTTGCCTCCTTTGTCATAGATTAGTTGACCATAGGTGTGTGGGTTTACCTCTGGGCTTTCTATCTTGTTCCATTGATCTATGTTTCTGTTTTTGTGCCAGTACCATATTGTCTTGTTTTGTAGTATAGTCTGAATTCAGGGAGTCTGATTCCACCAGCTCCGTTTTTTTCCCTCAAGACTGCTTCGGCTATTCGGGGTCTGTTGTGTCTCCACACAAATTTTAAGCTTTTTGTTCTAGTTCTGTAAAAAATGCCATTGGTAATTTGATAGGGATTGCATTGAATCTGTAGATTGCTTTGGGTAGTATAGTCATTTTCACAATATTGATTCTTCCAATCCAAGAACATGGTATATTTCTCCATCTGTTGGTATCATCTTTAATTTCTTTCATCAGTGTCTTATAGTTTTCTGCATACATGTCTTTTGTCTCCCTAGGAAGGTTTATTCCTAGGTATTTTATTCTTTGTGTTGCAGTGGTAAATGGGAGTGTTTCCATAATTTCTCTTTCACATTTTTCATCATTAGTGTATAGGAATACAAGAGATTTCTGTGCATTAATTTTGTATCCTGCAACTTTACCAAATTCATTGATTAGCTCTACTAGTTTTCTGGTAGCATCCTTAGGATTCTCTGTGTATAGTATCATGTCATCTGTAAACAGTGACAGTTTTACTTCTTCTTTTCCAATTTGTATGCCTTTTATTTCTTTTTTCTTCTCTGACTGTGGTGGCTAGGAGTATGTTGAATAATGCTATGTTGAATAATAGTGGTGAGGGTGGACATCCTTGTCTTGTTCCTGATCTTAGAGGAAATGCTTTCAGGTTTTCACTATTGAAAATGATGTTTGCTGTGGGTTTGTCGTATATGGCCTTTATTTGTTGAGGTAGGTTCCCTCTATGCCCACTTTCTGGAGAGTTTTTATCATAAATGGGTGTTGAATTTTTTCAAAAGCTTTTTCTGCATCTATTGAGATGATCATATGGTTTTTATTCTTCAATTTGTTAATATGGTGTATCACATTGATTGATTTGCATATATTGAAGAATCCTTGCATCCCTGGGATAAATCCCACTTGATCATGGTGTATGATCTTCTTAATGTGTTGTTGGATTCTGTTTGCTAGTATTTTGTTGAGGATTCTTGCATCTATATTCATCAGTGATATTGGTCTGTAATTTTCTTTTTTTGTAGTATCTTTGTCTGGTTTTGGTATCAGGGTGATGGTGGCCTCATAGAATGAGTTTGGGAGTGTTCCTTCCTCTGCAATTTTTTGGAAGAGTTTGAGAAGGATGGGTGTTAGCTCTTCTCTAAATGTTTGATAGAATTCACCTGTGAAGCCATCTGGTCCTGGACTTTTGTTGTTGGAAGAATTTTATTCACAGTTTCAATTTCATTACTTATGATTGGTCTGTTCATATTTTCTATTTCTTCCTGGTTCAGTCTTGGAAGGTTATACCTTTCTAAGAGTATGTTCATTTCTTCCAGGTTGTCCATTTTATTGGCATAGAGTTGCTTGTACTAGTCTCTTAGGATGCTTTGTATTTCTGTGGTGTCTGTTGTAACTTCTCCTTTTCCATTTCTAATTTTATTGATTTGAGTCCTCTCCCTCTTTTTCTTGATGAGTCTGGCTAATGGTTTATCAATTTTGCTTATCTTCTCAAAGAACCAGCTTTTAGTTTTATTGATCTTTGCTATTTTCTTTGTTTCTATTTCATTTGTTTCTGCTGTGATCTTTATTATTTCTTTCCTTCTGCTAACTTTGGGTTTTGTTTTTTCTTTCTCTAGTTCCTTTAGGTGTAGGAGACCTACACCTAAGTTGTTTATTTGAGATTTTTCTTGTTTCTTGAGGTAGGCTTGTATAGCCATAAACTTCCCTCTTAGAACTGCTTTTGCTGCATCCCATCAGTTTTGGATTGTCATGTTTTCAATGTCATTTGTCTCTAGGTATTTTTTGATTTCCTCTGATTTCTTCAATGATATCTTGATTATTTAGTAACGTATTGTTTAGCCTCCATGTGTTTGTGTTTTTTACATTTTTTTCCCTGTAATTCATTTCTAATCTCATAGTGTTGTGGTCAGAAAAGGTGCTTGATATGATTTCAATTTTCTTAAATTTACTGAGGCTTGATTTGTGACCCAAGATGTGATTTATCCTGGAGAATGTTCCGTGCACACTTGAGAAGAAAGTGTAATATGCTGTTTTTGGATGGCATGTCCTATAAATATCAATTAAATCTATCTCATCTATTGTGTCATTTAAAGCTTCTGTTTCCTTATTTATTTTCATTTTGGATGATCTGTCCATTGGTGTAAGTGAGGTGTTAAAGTCCCCCATTATTATTGTGTTACTGTTGGTTTCCTCTTTTACAGCTGTTAGCAGTTGCCTTATGTATTGCTGTGCTCCTATGTTGGGTGCATATATATTTATAATTATTATATCTTCTTGGATTGATCCCTTGATCATTATGTAGTGTACTTCCTTGTTTCTTGTAACATTCTTTATTTTAAAGTATATTTTATCTGATATGAGTATTGCTACTCCAGCTTTCTTTTGATTTCCATTTGCATGGAATATCTTTTTCCATCCCCTCACTTTCAGTTTGTATGTGTCCCAAGGTCTAAAGTGGGTCTCTTGTAGACAGCATATAGATGGGTCTTGTTTTTGTATCCATTCAGCAAGCCTGTGTCTTTTGGTTGGAGCATTTAATCCATTCACGTTGAAAGTAATTATCGATATGTATGTTCCTATGATCACTTTCTTAATTGTTTTCGGTTTGTTTTTGCAGGTCCTTTTCTTCTCTTGTGTTTCCCACTGAGAGAAGTTCCTTTAGCATTTGTTGTAGAGCTGGTTTGGTGATGCTGAATTCTCTTAGCTTTTGCTTGTCTGTAAAGCTTTTGATTTCTCCATCAAATCTGAATGAGATCCTTGCTGGGTAGAGTAATCTTGGCTGTATGTTCTTCCCTTTCATCACTTTAAGTATATCATGCCACTCCCTTCTGGCTTGTAGAGTTTCTGCTGAGAAATCAGCTGTTAACCTTATGGGAGTTCCCTTGTATGTTATTTGTCATTTTTCCCTTGCTGCTTTCAATAATTTTTCTTTGTCTTTAATTTTTGCCAGTTTGATTACTATGTGTCTTGGTGTGTTTCTCCTTGGGTTTATCCTGTATGGAACTCACTGCACTTCCTGGACTTGGGTGGCTATTTCCTTTCCCATGTTAGGGAAGTTTTCAGCTAAAATCTCTGCAAATATTTTCTCTGGTCCTTTCTCTTTCTCTTCTCCTTCTGGGACCCCTATAATGTGCATTTTGTTGCATTTAATGTTGTCCCAGAGGTCTCTTAGGCTGTCTTCATTTCTTTTCATTCTGTTTTCTTTATTCTGTTCCACAGCAGTGAATTCCACCATTCTGTCTTCCAGGTCACTTATCCGTTCTTCTGCCTCAGTTATTCTGCTATTGATTCCTTCTAGTGTATTTTTCATTTCAGTTATTGTATTGTTCATCTCTGTTTGTTTGTTCTTTAATTCTTCTAGGTCTTTTTACAACATTTCTTTCATCTTCTCGATCTTTGCCTCCATTCTTTTTCAGAGGTCCTGGATCATCTTCACTATCATTATTCTGAATTCTTTTTCTGGAAGGTTGCCTATCTCCACTTCATTTAGTTGTTTTTCTGGGGTTTTACCTTGTTCCTTCATCTGGTACATAGCCCTCTGCCTTTTCATCTTGTCTGTCTTTCTGGAATGTGGTTTTTGTTCCACAGGCTGCAGGATTGTAGTTCTTCTTGCTTCTGCTGTCTGCCCTCTGGTGGATGAGGCTATGTAAGAGGCTTGTGCAGGTTTCCTGATGGGAGGAACTGTTGGTGGGTAGGGCTGGGTGTTGCTCTGGTGGGCAGAGCTCAGTAAAACTTTTTTCTGCTTGACTGCTGATGGGTGGGGCTGGGTTCCCTCCATGTTGGTTGTTTGGCCTGAGGCAGCCCAACACTGGAGCCTACCTGGGCTCTTTGATGGGGCTAATGGCGGACTCTGGGAGGGCTCACACCAGGGAGTACTTCCCAGAACTTCTGCTGCCAGTGTCCTTGTCCCCATGGTGAGCCACAGCCACCCCCCGCCTCTGCAGGAGACCCTCCAACACTAGCAGGTAGGTCTGGTTCACTGTCCCCTGGGGTCACTTCTTCCCCTGGGTCCCACTGTGCACACTACTTTGTGTGTGCCCTCCAAGAATGGAGTCTCTGTTTCCCCCAGTGCTGTTGAAGTCCTGCAATCAAATCCCA
The DNA here is from genome assembly GCF_008692025.1 of Phocoena sinus. Lineage (NCBI taxonomy): Eukaryota > Metazoa > Chordata > Mammalia > Artiodactyla > Phocoenidae > Phocoena > Phocoena sinus. The sequence continues at coordinate 24,857,222 of NC_045766.1, forward strand.
CTAGGCTTCAAAGTCTGATTCTCTAGGAATTCCTCCTCCCGTTGCTGGACCCCCAGGTTGGGAAGCCTGATGTGGGGCTCAGAACCTTCTCTCCAGTGGGTCAACTTCTGTGGTATAAGTGTTCTCCAGTCTGTGAGTCACCGACCCAGCAGTTATGGGGTTTGATTTTACTCTGATTGTGCCTCTCCTACCATCTCATTGTGACTTCTCCTTTGTCTTTGGATATGGGGTATCTTTTTTGTGAGTTCCAGTGTCTTTTGTCGATGATTGTCCAGCAGCTAGTTGTGATTCTGGTATTCTCACAAGAGGGAGTGAGAACATGTCCTTCTACTCCACCATCTTGGTTCAGGCTTTTCTCAAGGTAAACTTCTTATAATGTACAGATCTTAAGTACATAGTTCAATGAGTTTTGACAGATGTCTACACCCACGTAACCACTATTCCAGTCAGGACACAGAGCATTTCCATCACTCCAGAAAATTCTTTCTGCAACCTCTTGTCAATTCTTGCTCCCATAGGCATCCACATTTATGATTTCTATAGGTATACATTATTTTTGCTTGCTTTTGAACTTCATATAAACTGCATCATAAAATATGCATTCTTTCTTTTTTCTGACTTCATCTGTATAATATCTGTTTGTAGGATTCAAGCATGTTATTGCATGTATCACTAGTTGTTTCTTTTTCATTACTGAGTAACATCCTGTTGAATCAATATACCATAATTTGTTTTACCAGCTTCCTGTTGATTAATTTTTGATTATTTCTGGTTTTTGACTATTACAAATAAAGTTCATATGAACAGTCTTTTATAAGCCCTTAGGTATAAATACTTAGAATTGGAATTGTTGGATTACATATTAGGTATATATTTAACACTTTAATAAAGGACAGTTTTTCAGATTGATTGAGTCATATTACAGTCCCCTTGAGTGAAGTAGAGTTCCACCTGCTTCACATCTTTGCCAGTATTTGGTGTTCATGGCGTGTAAAGTGGTTTATCATTGTGAATTTAGTTTCTGTTTTTATAATGATTTAAGATGTTCAACATCTTTTTATGGGCTTATTGAACATTTATTTATCTTATTTTGGTGAATGTCTGTTCAAGTTTTACCCATTTTTTAATCGCATTTCATGTATTATTCAATTGTAAGTGTTCTCTATTGGATTCTGGATACAAGTGCTTTGTTGGACACTTGTGCTGAGAATGTTTTCTCTCAGTCTGGACTTTGGTTTTCATCTTTGTAAGAGTATCACTGGAGAAGCAGAATTTTTTAATTTGATGAAGTCCAAATTATATATATATTTTTTCTTTTTTTGTTTCTGTTTAGTGTTTTTGATATTCACTAAGAAATCTTTGCCTACCTCAAGTTTGTGAAAACATTCTGTGTTCCTCTGGGAAGCCTTAGAGGTTTAGCTTTTAAATTGCTTGTCATATCAATGATCATCTGAACATCATTTTGGGGTGTGAATTTTAACACTGTATTTTGAAGTCCTGTTATTAAATAAATCACTTTTAGGATTTTTAAAGTATTTCTGATGAATTGTCCCATTTATCATTATTTTTGGTAATACTTCTTTCTTTTTTTTTTTTTTGCTCTGAATTGTATACTTCTTTCTTGAAATCTATGTTGTTTGATGTTTCTATAGTCACACTCTCTCTCTACTTATTGTTTGAATGGTTTATAATTTTTGTCTTTTTACTTTTAATCTGTGTCTTTATATGTGGTATACGACTCTTATGTTTTTATTCAGTCTGACAATTTTTGTCATTTAATTATTTTGTTTATTTACATTTAATAGAACTATTGATATGATTCCATTTAAGGCTGCAGTCTTGCTATTTGGCTTCTCGTTCTATTTGTTTCTTTGATTTTTCTTTTCCTATTTTCTGCTTCATTTTTCATCACTCAAATAATGTTTTATTATTTCATTGTAATTTCTATGTCAGATTTTTACTTGTATGTTTTTGCTTTTATTTTTTAATAGGTTGCGCTAGGACATAAAATACAGTTTAATTGGAATTGATATGTATCACCTTATGTAGAATAAAAGAACCTTAAAAAATATAATTCCTTTTACCCACTTTATCCTATAATTTGCTTCTACAAATATTAGAAAACTCACAATGTAATATTATTTTTGCTGTAAAATTCAGTGTTTTTTTTAAGAAATAGAGAAAAAATAGACAGGCTTTTATATTTGCCCACATACTTACCATTTTCAGTATTCTCTATCTTTTTGTATCACCTTCCGTTTCCATTTGTTATCATTTCTGTTCAGTTTGAAGAACTTCTTTTAGAAGTTTTTAGAGCTCTGACCTGCTTGCTACTAAGTCTCTGAGTTTTTATTTTTCTGAAAAACATCTTTATGTTTTTTTTTACCTTAAGAGCAATGGGATGCTATTGGAGCGGTTAAGCAGGGGAGTAAAACCATCATTTAATTTTTCTAAAGATACACATTACAAGGATAGCTAGTCGAGCACAGGTTGGAGGTGGGACAACAGGATGCACCAGGTCAGGATGAGTTAGACAAGGCAAGGCTAGGCAAGGACAAGGGTAGAAGTGGGAGAGATGGATGCACAGCCAATTATGACTTGGGCTTATTAAACTGTCCTGAGGAGAGGATACAAACATTCTGGTCCCAAACAAAGTCTAAGCCCCCCTGTGAATTAACAAATTGACATTCTGACTTATCAGCATATTTTACATTTTTGGAAGTTAAACAAGTTCTAATCACATGTGAGTAAACAGACAAAAATCAAATGCTCTGCACAATTAAAGATCAAAGCCAGGAGTCGTGGTCTAAATCTATTCACCTTTTTTCCTTTGACTACAATAAATAAATTTAAGCTAGCCCTCTATAAACTCTGGCATAGGAATACTTATGCATTGATAGAAAATGAAGCATTCTGTTATGTGCCTGTTGTCTAACAATAGAGTCCAGGCCAGATAATAATTATTGTCCAATATTTACAATCAGTGCAAGAAATATTTATTCCTCTGGTAACTAATTACTAGATATTACCATTACCATTCATATGTAAACTTAGTGAGTTATATGAGTAGCATGCGTGTTAACCATAACAAAAAAAAAAATAGAAAATTTAAAGCATTTCTTCTTCATTTCTCTCTTATACCCTTCAAAGTGGGGTAGGAAAGCCAGGGAGTGAAAGTATCCCAGTTTTTCACAAAGAACCCTCTTGTCAAGGAAACTCTCATACAGTAAACCTCAAGTGTGGCTGATATTACCCCTAGAAAGTGTTTGGGAAAGTATAGAGGCATTTAGTTACATTAACTAGGGGAGGCTACCAGTATTTTAGTAGATGAATAACAGGAATCCTAAGCATCCTGGAATGCACTGGACTATCCCACACAGTAAAGAATAATCCTACCCCAAATACCAATAGAGCCCCTGTTGCCATGTAGGGTGGGGTGATGTTGACCTCTTCTTTGAATCCTCCACTGTACTTAGCACAATATTTTATACTATAGTTATTGGCTATTCTATTTTGTGTTGTATTTAAAAAATAAAAATAAATGAACTATTCAAAACGTTTGGGTAATGTGTTATGAAACATGCAGGAATTTATATCTCTGACCCAGTAGGAATATAAAGATTTCATTTTGGTTGGCCATTCCGTAATTTATAGTTAGAACCAATTCTTCCACCCATTTCATGCCCTGTTTAAAGTGAATTATTTCTCTTCTTTGTAAAAATGGCCTGATCCTTTTTATTTAAGCATGGTACATGCATCATAAATTAATGCTGGCCTTACCCAATATAGCCAAGAATACAATAGAATTACCTGAGTCTCTTTATTCTTAAGGAATTGCTATGTAATCAGTTGTATGGCTTAATATTCCATTATCCAAGTTATTCTTAGTGTCTACATTCATTAAGTAGAAGAAAGAAGAAGGTTTAATCTGTTCTGCTTCTCTTCTCCATATTATTCATGTACTAAAAAGGTAAAATACCCTTGGATATTTTTTTCTAGTTCATAAGTTTCCTTTACACAAGGGTACAGAGTAGCATATGTGGGACTGTGTAGGCTTAAAAATAGTTTAACTCATATAGTCATCTGTTTTCATTCCACAATCAAATATTGCATTTCTAGAATATTATAGATGTTCTGCTACATACTGGAGGTATACATACTATTAAGAGAGTTTCTACTCATAAGACCTTAAAATGTAAAGGGGGAGACAGGCAGTTGAGTGTGATAAAGAGATATGTGTTCTGTGAGAAGAATAGGCTCAGTTCCTAAATGAGGTCCGAGGAAAGGATTAGCCAGTTCGACCAAAGTGTGTGTGTGTGTGTGTGTGTGTGTGTGTGGTGGTGGGGAGACAGTTTTGGGAAATACCTCAGTGAGATGATGACACTTGAGCTGGACCTTGAAAGATGAGTGGATATTAAGTAAGCAGGGAAAGAGGAAGGAAAAAGAGGAAGAGGAAAATAGCTAAGCAAAGGCAAAGAGGCAAGAAGCAGTGAGGCACTTTCATGCATCTGAAGCCCATTTCTCAGATCTTGATAGTGGTGGTTAGGAGATATGGCTGGAGAGATGGGTTGACAAAGCCCTGTACACGAAGCTATGGAGTTTGAAATATATACTGTCAGCTACACAGTGGTTCTCAAAGTGTAGTTTCAATGTAACATCAACACCACCAAGTGGGAACTTATTAAAGACGTTCGTTACCAACCCCACCCCAAACCAACTGATTCAGAAATTCTGGGGGTGGGCCCCAACAATCGTTGCTTCAACAAGCCTTCTAGGTGATTGAAGCATGCTAAAGTTTGAGAACCACTGGGCTAAGAGAAGCCCCTAAACGGCCTTAAGCTGGTGATAATATGTTCAAATCAGTGTTTTAAATGATTACTTTAGTGAAAATTTGATTAGAGGGAGATAAAATGAACAGAGAGACCATTTGTGAGTACATGTTGACCATCACGAGACCTTTAAGACATGCAGGTATGAAATATCAGAAAGGAAAGAGAGAGGTGGAGAAGTTACAAAAGACATATAAAGAGGAAGAATCAACAGGATTTGATTCAAAGAAAAGAGAAGATCCTGATAGATACCATACTTCTTCCTTTAATGACTTGATGTTGGAGAGTGGTACTCTTCATAAAATGGAGAGTGCAGAAGGGGGAACACTTCTGTTTCAAATATGTTGAAGTTGAACTTCCTGCATCATAGTTGAGCAGAAATATTGAATAGGCGGCTGGGTATATAAGCATGAAGCTCTAGAATGAGTCCTGGGCTGAAAATGGAGATGGGGAAGTCTTTAGCTATTTTAGGTGACTGATGGTGTATGGGTAGGACAGTGTGTTGAATAAAAAGAGAGGATAAGCCATTTAATGCTTCAGGGTCTTTTATGGGCTAGACAGAAAAGGAAGCACCTTCTCATGTGACTGAGAATAAATGGTCCACTATTTGGTGAGATTAGAGGAGAACCAGGAGAGTGTGTAGTCCTGGAGACCAAAGGGAGAGAGAATTTCAGGAGGAAGGTATTGGTCATCAATGCCAAATTATGGAAAGATGAGAGCCCAGAAGAAGTTTTTTTGTCTTGATTTTAGGAGATCATTGGTAGCCTTGGTCAGGACAGTTTCTCCAGTGCAGAGAGGATAGTTTTTCTTGAATCTCTGGTCCAGCAAGGACAGCAGACTTCCCATTTTAGACAAAGTTGCCAGTTTTATATATTTCTAAAATCATTGAAGTGTTTAAGAAGCCAATGTTCAGCATTCACATGAAGTTGCCAACTGAACGAAGTAAAGTAGAAAAGATTTAATGTCTTGAGAAGAGAGGATATAATTCCCCCTAAATAGAAGAAGGTACAGTGGAGGTACTGGAATGTGAGATGTAGGGATGCGTGAGACTTACATCTTCACCAGGCAGAACTAACATCATAGCAGAGTGAACATAAGACACCAGCCCTTGAGTCACAGGAGGAAATATGAGATGCCTCTGCAGCTGGGGCTTCAAGCTAACAGGAAAAAGCTGGTAACAGGAAAAAGCATATATAGAGAAGGGTATTTGGAAGTAAAAGCAGGAATAATCACTTTTTCATTTGCCTATCTTATTCCCAAGGAGGAAAGGTAAGACTTTGATCTCTTCCCTAACAAGAGTTCAAAACCCTGGAATAAAGATGATATAGGTCCTCTAGTTGCTGATGCTGACTTCTGCCATAATCCTGGCTGTTAAATTTAAACTTAAATTAAATCTGAAAATTTCACTCTAGTCAAAACCTTAAAATACTTGTGTGACTGGAAGACCTGGATGGCCAGGAAGTTTGGGCTTTGTTGAACTTGTGCTCTTGGCCTATGGTGGCCATGGTCATTAACTGGAGTGAAATAGTGTCTGTCTTTTTTTCTTTTTTTAAACATGAACGATGAAAATGTATTGCACTTTAATCTTTGAAGTAAATGTTCTGAAGACAGGAACACCTCTCGTTGATTGCCATGGAAAGCCATAATTTTAATTTTAAAGTGCCTTTTTACCCTGTAATAGCTTGTACCCACTGCCCTAACCCCCAACAAGGGCAGGAATCAAGTTGATTAATAAACTGAGATGAAATAAAATAGTCTAAGACTGTTCTCTGGCTTCTTATTTTTAGGACTGGGTTAGAAAGAAACTTGTCCCTGGAGTTTGGGAGAATTAGTTCATGGTACCCAATAGCATTAAACACTTAATTGGCTTCTGTTCTAATTCTGGGTGTCTGAGACAGATTCTATTTAATAATTTAGGCTCCATTATTTTAGGATTGAATTGAAACGACCTTTGACTATCTGGGGTATGTATTTCCTAGAAAATCCCTGTATCTCTGAGCTTCAAACGTTCATACTTGCCATACCATACCGTCTGGCTCATTTTGACAATAAAGCATAATTTTCATTTATCATATTCCCCTGCCATTCCTGTCTTACTAGCATAAGTGGAAATATTCAAGTACCAAGTCACACAGTTTATTCCTCCTCTTAAGAAATTACTTTTTTATGGAAAAGTCATATTAATTTAGAATAAAGAAAGGATTTGGATTATAGAGAAGTTTTGGGGAAAAAATTCAGAGGAAATTCTACCAAGTTTTTATTTTGCCAAGAACTTAGTAACAAAGAGGATATGTTTATAGAAAACAGTTTTGTGTATTTCTAAAATCATTTAAATGATTATGAGACCAACGTGCATATGAAATCACAATCTTAAAAAGACATATCTCCATTTTAAAGAATGCATTTCTTATCTGATTTGACGTGCATATAGATAAAAGCCCTTTAGTTTATATTTTGACATGTATGTCATATTATAATGATAAAAATGGGCTCTACAGAAAAATAACTGAAATGATTAATAGAATTACTCAGTGATAATACAAATATTTCCTACCATTTGGTTTGATAGTATTCTTCCAAAAATTCAACTTAGCCAATAAATATTGTGTTTCTCTATACAATAGATTCTGTTATTCATTATTGAAGCTTTGGGTGCAAACGAAACCGACACGGTCCCAGCCTTCAATAAGTATGCAGCTTAATGAGAAAGACAGACAATAAGTAAGTAATTATGAATGTGACAGGTGCCAGAAGAGGCAAAAAAATAATAGAATGAATAGTATTGTAGACTTATCCTGATTTGGGGGCCAGGTCTTCCTGGAGAAAGGGAGATTTAGACTTCTACTTGAAGAATGCCCAAGTGGGCATTAGAGTTAGACTTGTTAGACTTGTCTTAGATAAGTATAAGGTCAGGAGGTGAGGAAGTTGACTCGGGATGAGGCACAGACTGGAAAGAGTCCAGTACAACTGGGACATGGAATGCAAATCAGAGTGGTGAAAGTTGAAGCTCTGGGAGTAGAGGGGAGCCAGGTGTGAAGGACCGTATACACTGTGTCCAAGAGATTTAATTTCATCTAAGGCCTAGGGGAAGCAATTGTTGGGTTTTAAGCAGTGGACATTTATGATTATATTTGTGTTTTTACAAAATGTCTCTAGATAACAGAATGGAGAAGGGTCAGTGTGAGTGGAAGTTGCAATACTGGCTCATAGGCCCTGCAGTGGTCCTGACAAGGGAAGATGGCAGCTTGGATGTAGGGCAGTGGCAGTGGGGATGTAGGAATGGGGACAGTTCTGATAGATAATTAAGCTACAGAAGCAACAAGTCTTGATGATTGATTGTGAGTGTGTGTGTGTGTGTGTGTGTGTATTGTGTATCACCACAGAGAAAAAAAGAAGGAAATTCTCCTAAATTTATGGCTTGAGAATCTAGATAGAAGGTAATGATCTTTAGCACGTATTACAGAATTGCCGATTGATTCCAGGGAGAATGAATTCCATCTTGTGTGATGGTACTGAATGATACAACCTACAGAAGTAAGCAAATTTAAAATATGTGTCATTGTATTATAATCCCCCAAATCTTCTCATGTACAGTGTAGTACTTAAGGAACATTACTTCCGCATGATTTATTTTGTTCACAGACCATTTTATGTAAATTAAAATCATTTTTATTGAACTTCCCAGTTAATTACAGAGAATTATATTCTTGCAGGGAGATAAAAGGCCAACAACAAACACACAATTTTAAACATAGTTCAAGTTATTCAAATTACACATTCCTCTAAATGAATCTTGGGACCCTCTCACAGAGAGCCTTTTCTATTCTTTCCTGACACTTGGCTTCAGCCTCTAGCAGGGGGAAGGGGCAGTCCTCTTCTCTCTGATCTCTCTGATTTTTCCTCTAGGAAGCTTACCTTCCGATATCATCCTCTTTTTCTCCCCAATGCCACGCTCTTGTTCTGTCTCTTGTCTTCTTCCAAGTTAATGACCTTCCGTGTGTTCAGGGCACTCATGGCCGTTCCAGGTCGAGACTCTTTTGTACCACAAACCACCCAACACATCCAAAACAGAATCCAGCCTCTGCTGCATTAGGATCAATTTCCCTCCTGAGCCTCTGACTCTCCTGGATTCCATCTAAATCTCTTGGAGTCCTCAGACTCCTTCTCTTCTGATAGAGTTAATGGAAGCAGGTAACATGAGTTGAGCACTTACTAAATGACACTCTAAGCTCAGAATTTCACATGCGTGATCTCCTCTGCTTGGCACACCAGCACCGTGCAGCTACTGTTGTGAGTAACCCTATTTCACAGGTGAAGAAACCGAGGTTTGGAATGTATACACAACACTTAGTGTCACACAGTTAACAAATGAGAAAATAGCATTAAACAATGTTGTTCAGACTCTCAAAGCACCAAGTATGTGCTCTCAACCACTCTGCTAAAAGGCCTTTTACCACTTAACTGGTCAGTTATCAAGGCATACTAATTTGTTTAGGTATTTGGGGTGAAGTCATCCTCGCCATTGTCATTCCTGTAGTCCTGGATCAGGTCTTCACACATCATCCAAGTATGAACGTAACAACCTTTGCGCCGGCCTGCCTAACCCAAGAATCCTTCTCTTTGAAGCATTTGGTATATTGATGCCTGAGTAGTTGTTTTAAATGATCGCTTTTATTATTAATTTCTTAGATAATTTTTGAAATTTCTGTGTCCTGGATAGGCCACACTTCATACAATCTACAAAGTCTTCCACCCCCCTTTCTATGCACAGCCCCCATCTACAAGATTCCTTCTGCCAATTTCTCCACGCTACAACTACCTTCTTCCCAAATTCCACTCTGTTCACTGGCAGCTGCTGACTAGATGGGCATCTGATCCAAGGATAGCCCATCTTCAGGCTCACAGGTGAAGGGGTGAATCCAAAGAATGGCTTGGAACCAACCTTTGCTGTCAGGATTTGACTGGCCATGTGAGAGGAGTCAGCTCAGTGGAGGTAGGAGAATCTTCATAAAGAGATTCATCAGAGAATGTGACCAGGTTGTCAGGAGAAAGAAGTACAATTAACTCTTGTCTCTTCAGAGCCCTGGAGCCTGAACCACACTCCAGTATGGCGATCTGGTTACTGTGAAGTCAGGTTGACTGTGGTTTCTATTCTCCGATGGTTTGTGGGTTCTTTTGAGACCTTGTCCTGCATTGCCTTTATTTCTGTGTTTACTCCTAGAAAACAAGCAACTTTATGTTACTTGAAGGAGTTGAGTACGGTGGTGTTTATTTTTTCCTAAAAGAGCCCAACACAGGATCTTTGCTTTATTTATTTATTATTATTATTTTTTTTTTTTTTGCGGTACGCGGGCCTCTCACTGTTGTGGCCTCTCCCGTTGCGGAGCACAGGCTCCGGACGCGCAGGCTCAGCAGCCATGGCTCACGGGCCCAGCCGCTCCGCGGCATGTGGGATCTTCCTGGACCAGGGCACGAACCCATGTCCCCTGCATCGGCAGGCGGACTCTCAACCACTGCACCACCAGGGAAGCCCGGATCTTTGCTTTTTATTACGTTAAGTCACATAGTAATAATAATAATTACTGACAACTATTACATGTACCTCACATGCCAGGAGTGGTGCTAAATTCAAATACATTGTCTTGTTTAGTCCTCACAATCTGTTTTTTCAATTATTTTTATTTTTTGGCTGCGTTGGGTCTTCATTGCTGTGTGCGGGCTTTCTCTAGTTGTGGCGAGCGGGGGCTACTCTTTGTTGCGGTGCGCAGACTTCTCATTGTGGTGGCTTCTCTTGCTGTGGAGCATGGGCTCTAGGCATGTGGGCTTCAGTAGTTGTGGCACGTGGGCTCAGTAGTTGTGGCTCGTGGGCTCTAGAGCACAGGCTCAGTAGTTGTGGCACGCGGGCTTAGTTGCTCCGTGGCATGTGGGATCTTCCCAGACCAGGGCTCGAATCCATGTCCCCTGCATTGGCAGGTGGATTCTTAACCACTGTGCCACCAGGGAAGTCCCCTTCACAATCTTTTTAAGTGGGTTTTCTTAACCTTCGTTAACAGATGAAGCAACTGAGGCACAGAGAGGTTTAGTAATTGGTTCCAGGTCACACACCTAGTAAATGGCAGAGCTGGGATTTGAACTCTTGTCTGTGTAATTCCATTAACCACATTGTTACCTATTCTGTCACTCCTTCTTTACATGGGTTTAAGGACTCCACGATTTCCTGCATAAAACTCTGTGCTCACTTGTTCTTCTGTTCTTATGAAAATGATATCCTTGTTGTCCCACTAAAAATCAATTTTATTTTATTCACTGTTTTCTTGTTGTTTTTTTTTTAAAGGGGTGCTGTTGCTCCTTCCACTAAGATTATCTTCTGATCTCATCTAATTAAATCCTAAAATTCTTTGAGAATTCCGCCTCAGTCCTCTTTAAAATTTTCTATATCTGTCCTACTTTTTCCACAGCAGGAACACACCATTTTACACTGTTGAATCTCCCATTCCATTAGGCAACATTACTTAAGTAAGTAGGTATTTTCTCCCCATTTAGGTTAATTTGGTATCTGGAGTCATGTCTCATCTTCTCTATTTCTATGAAAACACCTTTGCAGTGCTGAGATCATGGTAGACTTCACCACATCAAATACCTAATTTTCTGTTTGATTAAAAGAAAGTAAATATATTAAGTAATATGTATAAAATATATTTTGCATTTAGTTTTACCCTGAAAGATTTGGGAATAATGAGTCACTTCAATCAACCTTAAACAAAGTGATTTTTGTCACATGACAATTAAATGACTCTTTCTTTGTGCATCCAAAGAATGTATGTCAGTTTAGTTTGATTTCGAGTCTAGATAAAAAAGAAAAGATGATAGTGGACATCTTTGTCTTTGCTACCCAGCAACTATTCTCTCCTCTTGGTCATAAATCCACAATTGTCTTCTAATGAACAACACCCTCCTTTATTCTCAGTGCAGAAATCTTCACTTCTGGCTCCTGGCTCATTGGAACTGTAGTGCTCTGGTCACTGTGATTCAGGGTTGGTTAGAGACCCAGTCAAGGAAAATGAAATGCAAGGAGACTTCCTGGATCCATTGACAGAAAGGCATGGCTCTTGTCTCCTTGATCTTATTAGTAATGAGAAGGATGTAAGCCAGAAGCTACGGAAGGCTACAGGAGGAGCCTGGAAATAAACCCTACAGAGAAATCAAGTCCAGATGATACCGAATCCATTCTTGGATCAACCGTAATAAGAACCTGCTCTAGTCGCTTCTCATACCTGACTCAACAGAGCTCTTCTTTTAGCTGAAGTTAGTTTGAGCTGAGATTTCTATCGTATGTAATCATAGGAGTTCTGACTCACCTTCTTTTACCAAATAAGGAAGAGATTAAAATGTTCATTGCCCATTCCTTCCAAAACAAAAAGTAAACTCCACACGTTCCACTCACCCTTTAAAATGTAGTTAGCCACGGTTTGCCCCCATTCTACCATAACCAGTTATTATCTAACTTTCATTATAAAAAGGATGAAGTAAGGTCTGTTAATAGGTAAACTATACAGACACCAAATCCTGATTCTGCTAATTGTACATCTTAAAGAATTTCTGTTTTGTTTTATTTAAGTCAAATATATACTCTACTTTTCCCTGCTCTGTGTGCTTTGTCTTAGTACAGATAGGTAGTATTTATCTTTTTTTAATTTAATTTTTATTTTATGTTAGAGTACAGTTGATTTACAATGTTGTGTTAGTTTCAGGTGTTCAGCAAAGTGATTCAGTTATACATATATATATATATTCATTTTTTTTCAGATTCTTTTCCCATATAGGTTATTACAGATTACTGAGTATAGTTCCCTGTGCTACACAGTAGGTCCCTGTTGATTATCTATTTTATATATAGTAGTGTGTATATGTTAATTCCAAACTCCTAATTTATCCCTCCCTCCACCTTTCCCCTTTGGTAACCATAAGTTTGTTTTCTGTGCCTGTGAGTCTATTTGTGTTTTGTAAATAAGTTCATTTGTATCTTTTTTTAAATATTCTACATATAAGTGATATCATATGATATTTGTCTGACTTACTTCACTTAGTATGATAATCTCTAGGTCCATCCATGTTGCTGCAAAGGGCATTCTTTCATTCTTCTTTATAGCTGAGTAATACTTACAATAGCCATGACATGGAAGCAACCTAAATGTCCATCGACATAGGAATGGATAAAGAAGATGTGGTATATATAGACAATGGAATATTACTCAGGTAGTATCGGTGTAAAATAAGAGTGTTAGGATGAGGAGTCTTGCTAATTCACCTGAAGTGAACAGGACTGTTTAGGCATGGCTCTATGCATAAGAGGTGCCCTACATATTTCTATACTGGCTGGATAAGTCCTCAAGGGTACACAGACCCAAACTCAGCAATACACATCAATTGAGTTTTGAAATAGAAACTTCTTCAATTTCTGTGTCATAAAATAATTGAAAGGTTTCTAGCTCAAATGTCTTGCTGCTTCATTTGGAAGTAAGCTGATACAGTTCTTCTCTCACAGAATTATCGACATGCATTACACTAGAATATTTATTAGCAGTATTCGGTGAGCTGTAAATCACCGGGGAGGTCCAGGATTAGCAAGATATTAATGTTTAACTGCACAAGATTACCATTAGTTTTATCTTTCAAAGTATTATGGTCTATAAAGACAGTCACATAATTTCTGTTTAAATGTCCCTTAAGTCATCATTTTATTATAACAATCTTGCTGTTAACTGGAACTTTATAGAGAAAAAAACAGATTGAGAAATACAGGTGTTAGTCTGCTGTGATTATGATGAATACTGTATCATTCAGGAAAGACCTTAGACTTGGTAGATCTAGACTATGTGGAGAAAATTACATGTCTGTTAGAATGTTTTCGGCTGCAAGTAAAAGAATTCCAAACTTAAAGTGACTTAAACAATAAGGATTTATGGTCTAACAGAAAAAGACGTCCCGAGTTGGCAGGCCTTGGGTTTTTATCTTCTGGCAGAGCAGTTTAGGGTCCTTCCATCTTTGGTGATTTGGCTTTAGTTTTCAGGTGTGTCCTCTTGTGGCTACAAAATAATCTCCAGACAACAGGCGTATCCTCACTTAACACTTTCAAAGGCAGAAAGAGGTCTTTTTTTTTTTTTTTTAGGGATGAAAACCTTTCCCAGAAACCCCCAGTGGACTGGCAACAAGGTTCCCTTGACCAGCACTGGTTTATAAATCCATAACCAGGCTGGAAGGAAGGACCAGGAAGTAAGAATCTAGTATTTTCAGCATCTACAATGGGTAGAGAGCAAAGAAAATGAACAGGCGAACCACCCATGTATACCCTGGCAGACGATTCTGCCATGTAATTACTTTGTAAAGAGGCAAAAATTTAATAGCAGCAGCAGCTGTTGACCAAATGAAATAGTATATTAGAATCCCAAGTTAAATGAAGATTGATGGATTTGCCTTTGGGAGGGGTGGAAAGGAACTTTCCACTCAAATCCTTCCTTTTTCTTTTCTTTTTTTTTTTTTAAGCATCATCTTTTATCTAACATTGAGACTCTACCCAGAGGGTGAGTTGCTATGCCAAAGAAAACCCTTCCTGCTGCTGTCAATAAAGGCAGCATTTTGCATTATAATGGATACTATGATCTTAAATAAATGGGCATGCTTCCTTTTCGTTCACAGTAAAGTTTTCCCTTTGTGCTCTTGCTGTTGTCAAAGGCCTATATGTGTTTTATAAATGGAGCTCTGGACTATTGTGCTGTGATGGAACATAATTATGTTGTTTGAAATGATTCCTGGACACGCTTCTCTTCCCAGTAGTTTTTTTGTTCTTAAAGCTGAAAAGGTGTATAAACACACACACAACAAAACACAAGATTCTAAAAAACAGGCAGGCCAAAGCCTGTTTAAATTTTATATATAAATATTGAATGTTTTCTTTCTCCTTTTATCTTTGTTCATCATTGAATGGTCTGTCTGCTTCTTTTGAACATTTTAAATTCAATTCAATTAACGTTTACTGAGTTCCTAACATAGAGAAGTCATTATACTAAGCTCTGTAGGAACACTACTAAAATACACTTATTTGTAAAGAACTTATCATCTACAGATGAGACAAATCAATATGTAAATGAGTATAATGCAGAGTATCAGCCATTCACTTTTAGCTGAAGTTTAAACACTTACTATGGAAATAACCAGTCAAGCCTCTGCAGGATCTGGGAAGGTTTTGTGGAGGGCTTGTCTACAGGTTTCCTTTTTAAGATGGACAAACAAGGCGAAATAAGACTCTGTGGGATCTAAATAAGAGGGAAGATGCTTTAGGGTAGCGGTCCCCAACCTTTTTGGCACCAGGGACCAGCTTCGTGGAAGATAATTTTTCCACGGACCAGTGATGGGGGGCGGGGGAGGGGATGATTCAGGCGGTAATGCAAGCGATGGGGAGCGGCAGATGAAGCTTTGCTCGCTCGCTGCTCCCCTCCTGCTGTGCAGCCTGGTTCCTAACAGGCCGCGGACAGTACCAGTCTGTGGCCCAGGGGTTGGGGACCCTTGCTTTAAGGGGCTAGGAAATGTTGAGCAGTCGAATGATTTGGACTACAGAGTCAAGTTGGCCTAAAGCAGACGAGGGACCTGAAAAGATGGACTTGAGGTAGACTGAAAGCCACAGAAAGGAGTATGGAAGCAACTGATTATTCCTGGTCAAGGCATGAGCTCCTCTATGCTTGAGAATTTACATGCTTCTGTTTGTAAATCACTGACATTTGTGATTTATGTGATGTTGTGATGCTATGTTCTGGTCAACATTCTAAGTACTTCAGACATACTAACTCATATCATCCTCACAACACCCTATTAATTTCTTATTACTATAAGTTCTTTTTATATATCAAGAAATTTAGACACAGAGAGGTTAAGCAACTTGCCCAAGGTCACACTCTTAACTACCACCTCTGTGAATGGGAAGAAAAACACAGCTATTCCTTTTTGGAACATATTATTATTTTCATATTTCTATTAAAATTAAAAAGGTCACACATCAAAGTAAATATATCTTATTTTTGAATTTGTCTGATGGCTTACTGTGGCAAATTTACAATATAAGCTTCAATTCCTGTAATTCTCTGGACAGGAAGATATCTCATAGAAAAAGTAAAAAAAATAATGCATTAATAATCATAAATCTTTCATCTGGAAGAAAGGAAGCCATTTAGGGTATTACAGCATTTACAGTATTTATTATTTAAAACAAAAAGGAGAAGGCTTTATAACATTCATTTAGTAGATCCATGGGACATGGGAACTAAAAGGCACCTTGATCATCAGCTAGGCTCATTTCAGACTGGCTGCCCTCAGATGTGATTTATTTGGCTTCCACAATGATTTTTTTCTCTGTTTTAATTGGATAACTCGTCAATTTCAAAAAACATTAGGAAATTTAACCTAAAAATATACATTTCCAGCATCTCATAAAAAGTGGAATACAGGGCAACAGCAAACCCACATTCCTATGATAATAATCAAGTAGAGCTGAGTAGAGCCTGGTTAGTTCAGGTTGGTCCTGTAAAGCCTGGTTAGTCACAGACAGTGCATTACTTTTATATTGCCGCACAACAAATGATACCCATTTATTAGCTCACAGGTCAGTAGGTCAACAGTGCATCAGCATGAGTGGTTTTTCTGCTAAGGGTTTCACATAGCCACGGTCAAGGGATAAATTAGTCACATGACTTCAATGTGTAATGGTTTAAAGCTAATCCCAATTTATTTATTTACACAGTGACGGGACTCTTCTTGCCAATCTTCCTTTCATACTCAAGGCAGTTGACTTAATTTTGACTTTGGATATTGCCTTCATGATTCTCATTTTCTATACCAACTCCATATTGACTGACATTCATCATTCTTCTGTATGCTCATAACTTCAGCTTGGTTATAATCGAGTTTATAAGCCTGAAAGAATTTCTGTTTCTTTTGTGTGACTTTGCTTATCTCTGCTTGATCACCTCTGAGTGTATTTGCTAATGGGGTTCCCCAGTATGATCTGTTTCCCTTATTTTCAAACTCATTTGACTCGTCTCATTTAAACATCCACTAATTGACAACAGCAGGTGTTGTTTGGATAATAAGGACAATGTTCATACATTCAATTTTTTTTAACAGCATGTTTCTCTATAAATGTAAGCAAATTGCTATTACAAGTCATGCAAAGCACTTGCCAATTATAAAAATTTGTCCATTTGTGAATATTTGTTTTAAGTTCCTTTCATTTTTCCCTTCACAATTTATTTCCATTTGGCACAGATGTTTTGTGAAGAGTTACGGGAGTTCCTGCAGTTTTTGCAAAGAAGATGCAGTCGAGGTCTATATCATCAAACATTCATTGATTGCTGAAAATATAATCATGAGACTCAATCAGTAAATTTCATTAAAAACCATACAGATAAAACAATTTGACTAACTCTCCTTTGAGCTCCAGAGAAAAAGAACATCTATTTAAAAAAAAAACAACCTACCAACCATGAATAAAGTATCTTGTCTTTATTCTGGTGTTTTTATATGATTGTCTCTAAGTTGTAGTTATTCATTCTGGGAAAATCTGTAGTTTGATTCTAAATGAGCAGATAAATTAAGTATGATAGAAACTTTGGGAATTTAAAAATGTATTATTTGCTTTTTATTTCTCCTTTTATAATGGCTAAAGGAAGAGGAAAAAAATGATTTCACCATCTCCTTGCAAAAGCTGTGATACAGTCTTACACTTTCTTTGGTATTCTGATGTGATTATTCAACTTCTTATATATGCTGAGGTGACAAAGGAATCTTTAGAGGGTCCTACTGTGATCCACATAAGCTTCCATTTTCTTTGAGCTTAAAAATTAGGCAAATTCTCTTGTTGGTTTTGACCTAAGATGAATATGTGTAAAGGATCTCATTTTTGCAGAAAATTAAAAGGTCAGAACAATAAATCAAAGAGCCACTCCTAAAGTTAAACATAATGCATATTATTCTCCCAGAAATGTAAAAAGGTGTCTTTTTCCAGCTATTGTGATTGATTTGAATAATCTCAAAAATAAATATTACAGCTAAATAGAATAATACTAACATTGAAATTCAGCATTCAAGATCAGACATCTTGATTAGCTCCCTCAACATGCATTTATTGAGTTTTTCCACTGTGTAAAGGCCAGAGAGGCACAGAGGGTAATAATGAACTGTAGTCCAATGTATTGCATGTCACCCCACGTAAGGAGCACAGAATCTACGGAAATAAACATAATTCAATTGCAATGCAAGTCAAAAAGAGGAAACAAATAACATTTATACCTCCCATTTTTAGCAAATGAGAGGTACAAATAATAAACATCGTAGATGATCATAGGAGTGAAGACACTTTTGTTTGTTTGTTTGTTTTTTGCAATACGCAGGCCTCTCACTGTTGTGGTCTCTCCCGTTGCGGAGCACAGACTCGGACCTGCAGGCTCAGCGGCCATGGCTCATGGGCCCAGCTGCTCCACGGCATGTGGGATCTTCCCGGACCGGGGCACGAACCCGTGTCCCCTGCATCGGCAGGCAGACTCTCAACCACTGCGCCACCAGGGAAGCCTGTGAAGACACTGTTTGAAGGTATTCGAGCTTAGGTAAAAGTCACAGGTCAGCAGTCATTTTTAAGGGGCATCATAACTACAGAACCTGCATCTGACACAGTGCCATGAGGCTTCCTTAAGCAGGGTTCCTTCAGGCAGTCAGGAAAGTCACAGCTCGTTCTGTAAGAAATAAGAAAACTTGTTTATTCCCAGATCCATCCAAGCTGGGCAATGAGTAACAATTTGTTTTGTCATTTTACAATAAAAGACACCTTGGAAGTGTGTAATTTTGAGAACATTGAGTGGGGTATGTGCTTTGCTCATTTGTTTGATGAACCGCTATTTCAGGCAACAGGAAAGAGTTGAATTTAGTACTTTTTTTTTTTTTTCCTTAGGTCACTCTCAAAAACTTCTGGTTGACAGAAAAGAGTTGCCTAACAAGTTCCATTTTGGCAAAAATTGGGTGGTAATAGTAGGACAGAGGGAAAACTCTTACATAAGATGTTTGTTATATTGAAATATATGAAATTGCCTATGTAGACCATCCATATTCAACCTCAAACATGGCAATTTAAAATTTAGCAACCTAGTAGACAGAACTTTTGTTTTATTTTTGGCTGAAACCCCTCAGGCCGGGAATAATGCAATCAATGTCAAGTAGGCCAAAAGTTTCAAAGAAAGTTGCTACACCTTTTAACCAGGATGTGTTGAGTTAGTTAAATTGATCGTGTCATATTAGTGATCACTCACCTCCAACCACAAAAGCATAGAGGTAGAAAATGAATGAGGGAGATTTTCTTTAGAGAGAGTATGGGCCAACTGTGTGTTCTCCCTTCTATTGGGGTAAGAAGAGAACTGATTCCTTCCAGACCTAATGTCACATGAGAAGAGTCTTAGATGGACCTCCCAACACATCCATCAGGGGAGAGCCTAAGGGGAGCCATCTTGGAAGGAAATCCATGCAACACAATTCTGGGTGACGTAGCCCAGAAAGGGCCTGACAGTCCGTGGGTTCTGAGGCTGGGAATGATACAGGCACCCTGTGCATTACCGGTATTCTAATAAGAGATCTTAGAGAGGGACTCTCAAAGACCCCCATAACAGCAATTAGGAAAAATTCAGCTTGGAACATGTGCCAGTGTCGTAGGACAGGGACATGATTTCACAAGTTATTTGACACTGCCTTGTCTCTCTAACCTTCTCTCCCCTTGGATCCTACCCCAGAGAAGTCATCTGTTTGCATTTGTCGTGTATGACACAACGCGAAAACACAATAATAGCACAAGATGCATCAATAATTGGCTTTCCAAATAGCTCTTATATTGTTTTCTCTATATGCAGAATAGATATCTACCTAGGATGCTGAGTGTGTGTGTGTGTGTGTGTGTGTGTGTGTGTGTGTGTGTAGATAGACACACAAGCACAAAAGGTTTTTAAATTTCAAACAGGGCTTCCCTGGTGGTGCAGTGGTTAAGAATCCGCCTGCCAATGCAGGGGACACGGGTTCGAGTCCTGGTCGGGGAAGATCCCACATGCTGAGGAGCAAATAAGCCCGTGCACCACAACTACTGAGCCTGTACTCTGGAGCCTGCGAGCCACAACTACTGAAACCCACACCTAGAGCCCGTGCTCTGCAACAAGAGAAGCCACCGCAATGAGAAGCCCGCACACCACAACGAAGAGTAGCCTCCATTAATTAAAATGGGATAAAAGGGCTTCCCTGGTGGCGCAGTGGTTGAGAGTCCGCCTGCCGGTGCAGGGAACACGGGTTCGTGCCCCGGTCCGGGAAGATCTCACATGCCGCGTAGCGGCTAGGCTCGTGAGCCATGGCGGCTGAGCCTGCGCGTCCGGAGCCTGTGCTCCGCAACGGGAGAGGCCACAAGGGTGAGAGGCCCGCGTACCGCGAAAAACCCCCCAAAAAACAAAAAAAAAATGGGATAAAAAATTAAAAAGTAAAATTTCAAACAGAATTTTGCTACTGGCATATATCGAAGCTGTCTTCATGTAGCAACAAATATTTCTGTAAGACAGGAGGAATTGGATTGCCTTGTCTAGAGTCTTCTTTCACTCTCTCTTACTTTCACTCTTGCTTTCATTTCTGTTCTTTTTCTCTCCCTCTCTCACTATTGCTCTTTTATTTTTCTATTTGTTTACTGAGCCACTTATAAGGTGACCCCTTCCTTTGGGAGGTTTAGGCTCTGAGCTGTTGATCACCCACTGCCTCGCCTGCCACTGCTCTGGCCAGGCTGTTAGCTTTCTAACAGATGTCCCAGCCTTGCTTGGGTTTGCTCCTTCTTCACCTTTTCCCTGGGAATTCCTACTCCTCCCATTAAACGACTCCCTCCCCATCTCCTATTTCCTCCATGATCTTTGGAGGGAAGAGTTCTTACCTGCACAGGAACTCTTTATCTTTTCAGAAAGCTTTGCTGGACTTAAGTAAAACAAAATACTCATTAATTGAGATGACCTTTTGGAATGGCCCAAGGAATATCCAGTAGATAGAAAATAAAGGTAACATTTACAAGGCTTCTGAATGTATATAGGTTCCATAACAATACAGTTCCACATGAGAAACATAAAGTGATTTCATCTGTTGAGATATGACAGTGATCCCTCATACGAGTTCTTTGACCTTCACTTCTGATTTATTTATTTATTCATCTGACTGATTCTTCACATCACATTGAATTTCACCTTCCCTGTGATTCTTCGTTGCCATGACTGCAACACATCTGAAAATCGTCTGTGCTGAAGTCAGGCCGCTAAAAATAGTCATAGAAGACACATACACACAAACACACACATACAAACACACACACAACAAATAGCCTAGAAATTCAGGAGAATATGGTTTCACAGCTGGAAGCCCGGTTTATTTACGGGGAAAAAGGCAAGGGCATGAACAGCTACTTTTATGAAGAAAATGATCTTAACAGAAGCTATCTTTAAAGTGTCACTCCCCAGTTTTTCTTACATAATGCCTGGAGGAGATGATAATTTTGTCCCTGTTCACTCATGCACGTGGGAAAGACTGCTCCCGAAGTGTCTGCACCTTAGCACATCTGTAAGTCACTCCCAGCACTCAGGTTTGGAGGCTCTGCTTCAGGGATTTTTGTCAGGCTGTCTTCATTTAAGGTTTTTATAAGTGATCAGGAAGATGAAGTGCCCAGTAAAATCTTCAAGTTCACAGATGACACTAAGCTTCTCTGGGTAATTAAATGTCATGCTGATAAGGATAAACTGTAGAAAAATCTTTCCTTCTTCTGTGTGAGGTCAGGACACAAAGATGGACTTCACCGTGGATGTGTGAATGTTGTAGAATAAGAAAAAAATAATACAAACCAAATTTTATATGATGATAACCCTTGAGCATCAATGATGACCCAGGATAAAGATTTGAGAGATATTACTATCTTCTCCTCCTGGACTTCTACCTGAAGTTTGTGGTGACAAAAACAGTTATCACAACTCTGTGAATCGTCAGAGGAGGCCATGCAAATGACACAGAATCATCAGTAGCAATTCAAACACTTTTTATACATGTTATTTTGTTTAGTGCTCAAAACAAATCATACAGTTATTATTACTTTTGTTGTTGTTGTTGTTGCGGTACGCGGGCCTCTCACTGTTGTGGCCTCTCCCATTGCGGAGCACAGGCTCCGGACGCGCAGGCTCAGCGGCCATGGCTCACGGGCCCAGCCGCTCCGCGGCATGTGGGATCTTCCCGGACCGGGGCACGAACCCGTGTCCCCTGCATCGGCAGGCAGACTCTCAACCACTGCGCCACCAGGGAAGCCCACTGTGTGATAATTTTTAATGCCTTTTGCAAATGAGGAAATTGAGGCTCAGTAAGTGATTGGCTGTTGTATCAAGGCACAGGCTTCTGCAGTTGGCTCTGGATGCTACCTCTAAAGAAAATGAAAGTGGAAAATGTTCAGAAATGGACTTTTCAAATAAGGATTGAGGAATCGGAGGGAAGAACTAAAGAAAGAAAGAGATTTCTATAGAAGCATATATTTTAAAAATAAGGAAGCTTTGATATGGAAAAATGGCTTGAATACTGAATGTAATATGGGTTGAATGAAGTTTTAGAATTCTAGATATAACTAGGAAAAGGTATGATGCTTAAAAATTGTATATAGTTTGCTAGGGCTACCATAACAAAGCACCCAAACCGGGTGGCTTAGATGACTGAAATGTTCTGTCTCATAATTCTGGAGGCTAAAGTCCAAGATCAAGGTGTCAACAGGGTTGATTTCTTCCAAGGGCTATGAGGGAAGGATCTCTTTCAGGCCTCCTCTGCCTATGTATCTTCACATTTTCTTCCCTCTGTGCATGCCTGTCTCTCTATCCAAATTTCATTTTTATATAAGAACACCAGTCATATTGGATTAGGGCCCACCCTCACACCTCATTTCTGTCTGCAATGACCGCATTTCCAAATAAGGTTGTATTTTGAGATACAGGGAGTTAGGTTTAATATACAGATTTTCGGGGGACACAATTCAACCCATAGTAATTGGCAAGGAAGCACTGCACAGTGGGTGATACCTTTATGAAAGTTATTGCTCTGAATAAGAACAAGACCTCAAGACTTTATATGTCAGATGAAAAACAGAGCATCGAGAAAGCATTAAGCCAATAAAGAGCTGTGGGTGGTGGTGGGAGGGGAGATGGTGACAGAATCTTAGCATCATAATATTGGAGACTTGTGGGAAGCCACAGAGATCACTGTGTTTTTACACAGCTGCACAGCATCCAGAAGGAAGAGTCTGCTCTCCTTGCCCAACAAAAACATAACCAATTGATTTCACCTAATAGGGCATTTGCATTGCTATTTATTTATGCCAGATTTTTTTCATCCCAGAAAAAATTAAACCCCAAATATTTTAAAATATGGTTTACCAAAAACCCAAATAATCTCAACTCTTTAAATATATAATGAAAACTTCAGGTTTGGTTTTCTCTTTCAGATTAAAATCAAAACAAACATTTTAGGCATGTTTATACTAGATATATTAACACAGTTTTTAAAATGAAACTCAACCACATTTCTCCATGAAACTGAAGAAGCACTTCAATTAAAGTTTATTTTATTCAGGGTGCATCTAACCTTATGTCATAATGTCACACGTTATATATGTCACAGTGGACTAAGAGATATTTTAAGGTATGTAATGTAATAATCTTTAGAAATAAAGGAAATAAGGGCTTCCCTGGTGGCGCAGTGGTTGAGAGTCCACCTGCCGATGTAGGGGACACAGGTTCGTGCCCCGGTCCGGGAGGATCCCACATGCTGCAGAGCAGCTGGGCCCGTGAGCCACGGCCGCTGAGCCTGTGCGTCCAGAGCCCGTGCTCCGCAACGGGAGAGGCCACAACAGTGAGAGGCCCGCATACCGCAAAAAAAAAAAAGATATAAAGGAAATAAGACATGAAATGATAAAGAAAGGTAAAAATAACATTTCATTTATTTGTTATTGTATCCATCCTCTCAAGGCAGTATCTTTATTTAAACATGACCTTTAATATAGTCTTAATCATAATGATACCTTGTGCATGGGCTTCCGCTGTTTTTTAAGGTTATTGTCCATGAATCTATGGCACTTACAGTGTATCCACAGTTATTTTCAATTTATACTGATCCTCTGAGTCCACAGCTGAATACATTTGGTCATTGCCTTCTTTAGCCTTACATCTCTTGGCTGGTCCCTGGAGAACCTGGTAGCTGGGAGTTGACTGACAGCTTTGGCATTACCAGGCAAACCTCACCAGCACCTGGGAAGTGGTGGTATGTAAAGGAATTCTCAGTTTTCAAATGTAAATATCCCTGGGCTTCTTTTGCTACGTGCAGCAGGTAGAAAACTGAAATTGTGGATCCTAGTTTGCAGTGTCTTCTGAAATAGGAGTGATGACTTGAGCCCATGCGCTGAATGGTATTGATATTTGGTTTAGAATATCTGAATCTAAGGGTGTGAAATAGAGAGGACTGAACTGGGCAAGGAGCAGTGCCATCATCAAGGGTCAAGGTGGAATGGGCTCTATGCCCACAATAAGAAAATAAAAGATTTTCCCTTTAGACATCTAAAGTAGAGGTCCCCATCCCCCAGGCCATGGTCCAGTACTGGAACTGGGCCACACAGCAGGAGGTGAGTGGCGAGCAAGCGAGCAAAGCTTCATCTGTATTTACAACCGCTCCCCATCGCTCGTATTACCGCCTGAGCTCCGCCTCCTGTCAGATCAGCGGCGGCATTAGATTCTCATAGGATCGCAAACCCTACTGTGAACTGCGCATGCGAGGGGTCTAGGCTGCGTGCTCCTTATGAGAATCTAATGCCTGATGATCTGAGGCGGAGCTGAGGCGGTGATGCTAGCGCTGGGGAGTGGCTGCAAATACAGACTATCATTAGAGAGAGGTCTGACTGCACAGAGACCATAATAAATCAGTTGCTTGCAGACTCATATCAAAACCCTATCAGTGAGTGGCAAGTGAAAACAAGCTCAGGGCTCCCACTGATTCTGCATTATGGTGAGTTGTATAATTATTTCAGTATATAGTACAATGTAATGATAATAGAAATAAAGTGTACAATAAATGTAATGAGCTCGAATCATCCCGAAACCATCCCCGCCTCCCAGTCCACGGAAAAATTGTCTTCCATGAAACCGGTCCCTGGTGCCAAAAAGACTGGGGACCACTGTTCTAAAGGAAGAAACTTTTTGAAACTCTTTGAAAGAGCACATGAAATGCTATTGTTATTTTTTAAGATATGATTAAATTATATTCCATAAAATTGGAATTTAGAAAGAATAAAACAATATTCTTTATTGTCACAATATATTGTTACCAGTAGGTATACTATCCAAACACAGCTAGTTAACATTTTGATCAGTTTCTTTCCAGGCTCTGTGTGTGTTGTATATGTTTGTGATTATGTGTTTCTCAATAGTCTAATCAAATTATCTAATTTTTTTAAATCTTGATTTTCTATCAAGTAGCTAGTATCTTTTAATGTTCACATTGTATATATAATCATCTCTGAGTACTTTTTAAATGTTGATATTTGCCAAGATTTTGTTTTTGACTCTTTTTTTTTTCCTACTTCCTATAATCTCCTGAGTCTTTCTCAATTCTTTTGTTAGAACAGCTAACACCTAAACACTTACAAGTCATAAATCTATATTTCATGTTTCAAACTCACAAATATAACTCTTAACCATTTAGGTGTTCATTAATTAATGAATTATTTCATAATTAACGAGGTAATTAATTCATTAAGATCTTAGTATGTGTTGGCTGGTGTTCTGAGTACTGGGGGTTTAATCTGGAAAGTGGTGGTTGGATACGATGGAAGATGGTGAGAATTGAAGCAAGGGTTGGAAAGGCATGAAGGCATGAACCATTTTGAAGTTTCTAAAATACAAATGTTGGCATTTGGACATTTATTCCCAGTATATATTATGTACCCCTATTAACATGGGGGTGGCACGCTGCTTACAACAATCATCAGAGGTGTAGTTAATCAGTTATTGGAGTGATTATTTTGTTTGGTGTCTGTATTAGTTTTCGACTGTATCTGTGACAAATTACCACACACTTAGTGGCTTAAAACAACTCAGAATTCCTATCTTATAGTTCTGTAGATCAGAAGTCTGATGTGAACCTCGCTGAGCTAAGATCGAGGTGTTGACAGGGTGCCTTCCTTTCTGCATGTTCTAGGGGAGAACCCATTTCCTTGCTTTTTCCTCTTCTAGAGCTGCCTGCTTTCATTGGCTCCTGGTTTCTTTCCTCAGTCCTCAAAGCCACAACATGGGCCAAGACCCTTTCTCACTGCCTTCTCTCTGGTTGTCTTTTTCACTGTTAAGTACCTTTGTGATTACCTTGGGACCACCGAGATACTCCAGGATAATGTCCTTATTTTAAAGTCAGCGGACTGGCAACCTTAATTCTATCTTCTGCCTTAATTCTCCTTTGCCATGTAATATTTATAGGTTCTGGGGAGTAGAATGTGGACATCTTTGGGGGGCCATCATTCTTTTCACCACAGTGTTTATCACCCTCCCCCCACCTGTAAATTTCATGTAGGAGATTCTGTACTCACTCTTCCTTTCTTTCTTAATAACAGAACTTGGTTTTATTCAGTGTGGCTATTTCCCAGCTAACAAAATTCCGTTATCTTGGCCTTCACTGTAGTACAGAGGCTTAATGTAGCACTCTTATGATGAATGAGTTATAAGGGGGAAGTCTGCTGAGTATTTCCTGCAGAGATTTTTATTTCCTGATAAGAAATATCACCCCCTTTTCCCTGTACCCCTGCTTTAAAGTCTATAGAACAATCATCTTACGGCCAAGAATGACAGGAATGAATGCACAAGGCTCCTGCATTAAGAATAAGAAGTAAAAATATGGAAAGAACCATGGAAACACTGATGACATTGTTTAGCTGACACCGTATCAGTCCAAGGCTTGCCTCTTCTGGACTTTTTGTACTTGAGAAGAAATATTCTTTACACACTTAAGCTAGTATAGTAGGGTTTTTAATAGCCTACATGAGAGCAGGTGCCTTTTCTATCTTGTTTACTCCTGTACTTCCAAAGGCCAGGACAGAGCAGAATATCTGTTAGGAACTCAATAAATGTTTCTTAAATTTCTGTTGAGATTTTGCCTTTTGACCTGCATTTAATTCATAAGTGCATATTAACTAGTTCAAGAAGGAAAGGTGAGTAGATCATCTAAAACAAAGAGTATTTGTTAATGTCCTAAAGTGGGAGTGAGCTTGTATGTGGGAAAGTGGTATGACTGCAAAATAATAGGGAAGGAGGGAAGGTTGCTAGATGAACCCTGTGAGATCAGTGGGCACAGGGTCACCATAGACCATGTTAATATATATATATTGAATTCTAAGAGCATTAATGACAGATTGACAGATTTTAGTTGAGGTTTATCATATTTGTGTTTTTGAAGGCTCTTTGAGGCTGCTGTGTGAAGAAAGGCAGTTGAATGCTTTGAGAGAGATTAGGAGGGTATGGAAATTGTCTAAGTAAGAGATGATGACAGCCTGATGATCCTAGAAAACGGAGAGAAATGGATGGATTGGAAAGACATTAGGAGGTTAGGTTGACAGGAGCCTAGGTCGGATGTGAGGGCAGGAGGGAAGGCTCTGGGTTAGGTCTTAGGTGTCCGATAGCGTGTGTGTGCAGGAAGACTGTGCGGTTTTTGCTGCTGCAGCAACATCCTGCCATTGCTCTGTTGAAGATACCTTACTCAGGAATTTTTGTTGAATGTTTACTATGTAGCAAGTTGGTAAATGTAAGACTAGAACATAAACCTGTATTTGAATACTTCAGAGCCTAGGATGAGGTAGGAGTTGGGGCTGGTGGCTGGAGACAATGCAGAGCTCAGTTTCGAGTTAGGGCTGTGAAAGGCTTTGCAACCCACCTTAGGGAATTTTTTATTTAGTTTTTTACATGTCCTTATTGAAGACCTTGTTTCAGGAGTTGTGGACACAAAGATGAATAGCCTGCTCTCAATGAGCCCAGAATCTAGTGCCGAACTTTTTCGTGTGATGCATGCATGGGTCACAGGTAAGCTGAGCTAGGGACCACTCCCCCAGCTTTCAGGGAGCCCAAGCGCCTCCACTTACACCAGTGTGGGGTGCACAGGTATGATTTTCTATGTGTGCTCTGTGGAAAATTTTTAGGTTTGTACTAGTCTTGGAGACAAGTTAGACACATAAATAAGGGTAATAAGAATAACAACAATACAATGTAATTATGGGACAAAAGATTATAAAATAATAATTTTTAAAATTGCTGTAATATAATGATGTAATAAGAGAATATAAGGTAATAATAAAAGCTTGCTGGGGAGATGGTTTGGGTGACATTTTCAAAGCAAGCATTCTCCAGGAAGCTGGAAGAATTGGTACCCATCCTTCTGGAGGCTTCAAGCCTGAAAATTCTGGTAGAGTTTCAACTATAAAATTTCTCATTTGTTTCTTCAGTAACTACCTACTTTTTCAGGCAAAATGACATGAAGAATCTTCCATCCTATTTTATCAGCTGATGCATTTTGAAAATATAGTACCTAGAGAATGGATGGCAGTGTAATGATTTTTCTCTGTACTATTTTCCCCTCTGGGTAAGAAATGGGTATGGAGACGTGATGTAGCTTCTTAATAAGTTGAACTTGGGTGTTTCCTGAAGTGATGTCATACTCGTTCAATTATTTACTCCCCTCAGCTTATGAAAGTTTAAGTTATAGCTCTCTGAGAGCTTCCAATACTTTTTAATAAAAGAATCATCATTTTATAGCTCCTAAAACTGAATGTTTGCCTATTAAAAAAATTATCTTGCACCACAGATTTGCTGTACATATCAAATAACATTGTTTTAAATTTTTTGGTACATAAGCACTTCACTAAATCTGTATGATTGTATTGTTTTGCCTCTCTTTTTTGTTCAAGGAAGCATTTGGAAGGTCAAATAAAATGGCCATTTGTTAAACCCAACTTCCAATGCAACCGTTCTGTGAAACTTTCAATAGATTCCAAGAGGTTTTAAATCGTGATTTGGAGTTGAATTCAAATAGATAAGGGAATCTCTTGGAGAGTTTGCAACAACTGAACTTGAAACTGGGTCTAGAAACTCATTGGGTTTACTGAATCACTAAATGTGAAAATAAATGTGAAGCTATTTACAACATAATTAATAACATCCAGCTATGTTGAGCTGTTCTCAAACCCCTCCAAATCTGTTGAGTCAGCAGTTTGAAACAATGTCAAAATCTGTTACTACCTTTTCCAGTGCCACAGATGTATTATTACCCTGGTGGGACTTTAATAATGAGGGTTCAGCCTGGGCCTCAAAGCCTGTGTCTGAGTGCCCCCCCACCTCCCGTCCTTCCTCAGGGTACTTAAATCACAAATGGAGATTTTCTAGACTTTTAGTGTTGAACACAAAAACCATTCTTCCGTTTCCCAAATGTACCATGTAGGCTCTTCTACACAATCACTATGATAGAACTGCTAACCACATCAGCCCACTGTTATAATCAAGCTTTTTGTCATAAGAGTGTTTTAAAACCATCTTGACAAATGCTTATAATTATAATAGTTATCATATGGAACACTCAGCATCCTCAAAGGCATTTAAGTATATGATAGAATATTCCTTTTAACAGAGTTTATCAGCCAGCAGATTTCCATTCTTATATATGGAAAGTGCATTTTAGATACATAAAACCACAATAAATGAGCTCTTAACTATGTCAACCGCTGTAGTAATCAAGCCCCTTTCTTTCCGAAGTATTTAAGCTATCTCATTAAGTATACTTCTAGAGGATATAATGACATTCCTCCACATAAGCAAGGAGAATGTCTTGTGTTTATATCCTTTCATATTAGACTCCAGAGTTTTAGAAGTTTGGTCACTGGGATAATTAGGCCGCCAGTCCTCCTCAACCCCCTTTGCCTACCTGTCAACTCGAATGGCTGGAGAAAATAATTTGCCAAATTGAGAAGGTTGCTTGAGGCTGGAGGGGAGTGTAGGACAAAGTAAGCAGATTCACAACATGTCACCTTTAAAGGCTCTGAGGCATAATTTATGAGCTCTCGAAGCTAATGTCAGTGGCATGGTCCAGAAACATGGGCATTTCTTACGTAAGTCCTAAAACATTTATCTGATGATTTAAAACTATGGCAAAGCTTGACCAGAATGTTCCATGAAGACTCTCAAGCAGCTTTTGAGGAAGACAGGGCATGCAGTGTGCAGGCACTGTTTAGCTTCTGGCCTGGGTGTATTGCAAGTTATATATTGGATGTTGGTCCAGCTTATCTTCCAGCTGAATTTCAGAGTTTGGGGGTCTAAGACTGTCTTTCATATCTTCTGATTCTTCCACTGACATTTACTATAGCAGGTAATAAATGCGAGTTGCGATCAAAAGAATGAGACATCTGTGTTTTGTAGAATCAGACATTACTTTTTTGCTTTATTTTGACTTGTCGGTCTTTTACTTCAAACTCCACTAGAGATCTCTTTCATATATATATAGATCCATGATGAGCGATGGAGTAAAACACTTTAAAAAGCCAAAATAAAGCAATAAAGTAATAATGATTATATATATCCGTACATTATATGTATATACTACATGTATTTATATATTAGATGTCATACGTATATATATGTATGTACGTACACACATATATTAAAGGAATGGCTATACAAGCTTAAATAATAAAAGCAAATTTTAAAGTGCCTGTTCATTTTCATTCTCAATGAAATATAAAATAATTATAAATAGTGAGAGAAAGATGAATGTGTCTTTTTTGTAGTCATCTTTTCATTGTGATGCTCTCACACTCAAAAATCAATGTTACACTACTAAGCTTATGATGTAGTTCCAGTAGAATGTAAGTCCTGTAAAGAGAACTGCCCCCTCACATCGAGTCTGTTACCTTCTTTGTGTGTGCCTTTCAGGGAGTGAGCTTATTTACTGCAAATAGCAGTGGCACAGCCATAAATCCGTATGACTGCTTTGCTTTTCACAATCTGGGAAAATGGCAAAATCAAAGCCAAATGAATTGGGTGGTACTGAGATGCTGATGGTATTTATAAAGGGCACAAGCATACTTTGTTGTGCTGAGTAATGTGTGGGCGGTTATCTGGTGTCAGGGCTGCTGGAAGACTGATGTCTTTTCATTGAGAGCAGTTTTTATCCTAGGGGAACCATCAAATTGAGAAAATCAAAAGCCTCATGCAAGTGGAAGCCACTTCTCTTGAATTTCATGAGGTGTGACGTCACTGTAGGCTGGGTTAGCATTTCTTCTCCTTACTATATGGAATATTCCATGCAGTTTTCTTTCTATATAAGCACATTAAAATAGTCCAGTGTGCACTTTTTTTTTTTTTTTTTTTTTTTTTGCGGTACGCGGGCCTCTCACTGTTGTGGCCTCTCCCGTTGCGGAGCACAGGCTCCGGACACGCAGGCTCAGCGGCCACGGCTCAGGGGCCCAGCCGCTCCGCGGCATGTGGGGTCTTCCCGGGCCAGGGCACGAACCCGTGTCCCTTGCATCAGCAGGCGGACTCTCAACCACTGCGCCACCAGGGAAGCCCAGTGTGCACTTCTAAGTTCTTATTTTTGCTATTAGCTGCCTCTGGGTGGAACACTATGTGGTCTTTCTTGTTTGATTGCTCTGGGCACATCAGCAGACAACTTTCTGAAAACGTAACAGAAGCCTGCTCTTTTGGGTATCTAGAGGCGTAGATACTGGGGAGATGAGTCTCCAAATCCTCAGCACATCTCAATTTGATGTCACTGCCAAGTCTTAAGTCCACGTTGTCATCCCTGCTAAGCAGAATCCAAGGGCAGAGCCCTCAGTGTATCTTCTATTTGTTTCTTGGCCCCAAGACTCTGCTAAACCTGTGTACTTTCATTAGGTTCATTTCACAGAATTAAATTCCTCCTTGTAATACTCAGGCTCTTAGCTGTCAGGGCTGCCCTAGAACTGAGAGCCAAGTGTCCAGTGACCGTGCTGCTTGGAGGGAGATAGACAAAATGATGTTAAGAAATTGTGTGGCTCCATGTTATTTGGCGTCAGAGCCTTACTGTGATCAGAACTGAAAAGTGTGTCAGCGTTTGTCCTCATTCTGCCCATCGGCATAATGTTTCAGACAAGCAATGCTTCATCACAGAAACAGATTTGAGAAGGACTTGTGTAGTACACTGTACATCCATAAATCAAAGAGCAGGGCTGCCCAGGTCCTCCTGTTTAGAAATAACTGAAATTGAAAGTGAAATGCCTAGTAATGAACACTTAGCTGAAAAGGTTAGCAACTGGGACAGGGAGTGGGAGATGAGAGAATGAGGACTGGGTGATTTATTAAATTGACAAAATCCCTAATTTTGCAACTTTAACACAATTTCCCTTTGTTCTGCTCTCAGTAGAGATGGAGAACAGCTGGTTAGTACCACCTGTGTAAGAATCCATCATATTCTTGAATACCATTAATAAATTTTCCCACAGCCTTTTCGGCCTCAGAAAAAGACCAGTTCCTTTTATCTTTCCAAAGTGGTAAATCATGGCCCCAATCCAGGAATTCAAAATGTTTCTGAGGATGGTTTGTTTCTTAGGCTAGAGCCCAGAACAGAAACTTTCTCAACTAAATGGTAGGGTGGGTGGGATTGGGGATCTACAGTCTGGATGGATGTGGAAATGACAAAGACAGGAATTCCAGCTATGCTGTTAGGCCTTGTAGGGGACTAAGAAAACCCAATCCATTGAGCCTCATCAGAAGCACAGGAATGCTAGTGTCTACCCAGGCTTTTGGGGGATGGGTACTGAAAGGCTATTAAGATCCCAAGCCACTCTGGGTGGATTATCATGTAGTCTTTGCAGCAGCTGAGTTTGGGGATCCTTTATGTTTCTATGCCATCAATATTATACAGCTCTTAACATAATTTATCTACTTTTATCTGCAGCTGCTTCTGTGTTTCACTGAACAAATGTTTTTTCATTTGCTACTAGTAAAATTTCCAAAGCGTTTGTGATTGGCCAAATAAAATTTTGTAGACCATTGATCAGATTATACGTTGAGTATCCTTTCGTCAGATGTTCATCCTGGGTCCAATCAGTAATGAGGGTCACACGGTATAGAACATCTCCGCCAATAACTGGGGCTTCTTAGGGCTCCTTTTGCAGAGTGGGACTGACAGCTAGTCAAGAACTTAGTTAAGCCAGTCTAATAGGGTTGGCATAGATGGTTAAAAGTTGGGGGAGAACAACTTTTCTCTGTTGCCTTTCCTTCTAAAAGACACCTTAAACTTCTCTGGATCAATGGCTATCTCACAACTAAACAAATGTCAAATACTAGGAACTGGGAGTTTGGTTTATTTGTATCTCTATACTTGAATTGCTTCTTCTCACTTTAATGACCTCTGTGAATTCTGAGCATTTGAGATTTTCCTGTTGTTAAGCTTCTCAGTTTCTTACACAGCATTTGATCTATTTCAGTTTCCTCTATCTTCTGGGATCTATTTCAGAAATTTGTGTTTTGCTAAAAAAATCTTCCACTTCACTTGAATTTTAAATGCGTTTAGATAGGGTTTTGCAAAGTCCTCTCTTATGCTGGTTAATTTTCCCACTCATCTTGGGTTTGTTTATCAATTCCATAAAAATGTTAAAGTTATTATTTCTTCCCTCCTGTTTTTCTTAAGTTATTTGTGTTACTTTTAAGTTATTGAATTCTTAATTTATTGATTTTTATTTCTTTTACTTATGAATGAGATTTTTTTTTAATTTATGAATTTGTCAAAAAGAATAAGTTAAATCTTTTTAGTCCCGGAGGGATGTTCATGGTGTATCGTGAAATAAGAAAAGCATGTTTAGGGGTTAAACATTTAAAGTTAGGAATTCTATTCTGTGTCATTAAAACGTTAGCCATACTTACAAAGCAATCTGATGTTGCTCACAAGCCTCATGAGATGAATAGGGAACAACTGATATGCATGGAATTATTTTCACAACAACAACAATAACAACAGATGCCATCTTTATCAGACATGCCCTCTTTTTTGTTAAATTTTTATTTCATATTGGAGTATAGTTGATTTACAATGTTGGGTTAATTTCAGGTATACAGCAAAGTGATTCAGTCATACATATACATATCTCCATTCTTTTTCAGATTCTTTTCCCATATAGGTTATTCAGAATATTGAGTAGGGTTCCCAACAAGAATCTACTATAAAGCACGCCCTCTTGACTTTTCGTTCATTCCGGATCTGGACCATCTCCCTTTAGACACTACGAGTTCAAGGTCCAGCTTTTATGTGAATCTAGCTGTGAGGCCTTTCAGAAACACTCCCAGACCCAGAGACTTTCTTCTGTCTTCATCTCACATAAACGTTGGTGTCTACATCTATTTGATATTTTATCACATTGTGTCACTTTTCTTTGGTAATTTTTATTTTTAATTATTGAAGTAAATGCTCATTGGAGAAGTGAAAATATAAACACACAAGAAAGTTAGTCAACTGACATCACCTGCTAGAAATAACTTAATAGATTGGTGTGTATCATTACATACCTTTCTTTGTGATTATATAAATTTGAACCAATGCATTTATATTGATAATGATGATGATGATGGATTGTAGTAGAAAGAGGAGTGGAAGAGGAAGAGGAGGAGGATGCCTGTGATATGTTCAGTGCGGTTATATGTCTTGCATTGAACCGCTATAATGCCCTGTGAGGTGGTGGTAATTATAATCAGTGCTTTACAGATGAGGAGACTTAAGCACAAATATGTTTCATAAGTTGACCAAGGTCACATAGATAGCAGGTGGAGGAGCTGGGATGTAAGACCAGGTAGTCTGGCTTCAAACCTTTAACCCTGTTCTAAACTGCTTCCCAATCAAGTGCTTTTCAGACATAATTTCCTTGAAATGTGGATACAATTTTAGATAGAATGCCAACACGCCAAAGTTTATGGTTTTCCAAATTCTTTACCTCAGGGAACTAAAATCTACCTGAAGGCTATCTTCCATGTGTTTCAGAAGTAGCTATACAATTATTTCATTTACCACCATTGCTTCCTCGAGGCCATTATTGGAATCATTGCTTCTGTAGAAGATTTAGAGTCTTGTCTTTTCTTTAGCTCAGATTACCTTGATCAGTCCTAAATTCTGGAAGCTTCTATTAAGTTGCTCCTTGGTAAAAGGGAAGTACTATATATTTTGCTGTAAATGTTGTTAGGAAAGTATTCTCGAAGCTGAGGAAATGTTCAGTCTACTTGTTCTTTTTGTTTAATCATTGTGGTGTTTACTTTAAGCCATTGAAATAAAACCATAAACAATCAAAAAAATTTTGTTGGTTCGCCAAAAATGGGATTGTGAGATACTTAATATTTTGTTACTTGCTTGTCTCACTTAACAATACAACATGAGGGCTTCCCTGGTGGCGCAGTGGTTGAGAGTCCGCTTGCAGATGCAGGGGACGCGGGTTCGTGCCCTGGTCTGGGAAGATCCCACATGCCGCGGAGCGGCTGGGCCCGTGAGCCATGGCCGCTGAGCCTGCGTGTCTGGAGCCTGTGCTCCGCAACGGGAGAGGCTGCAGCAGTGAGAGGCTCGCGTACCGCAAAACAAAACAAAACAAAACAATACAACATGAAATCCCTTTAGCTCAATAGTTATGACTAACCTGTGATTTTTTTCTTTAATTAAAATCATTTTTAATTTTTTCTTGAAGTATAGGGTTCACAGTACTAAGTATGTTCAAATTATTGTGCAACCAATCTCTGGAACTCTTTTCATCTTACAAAACTGAAACTCTATATCCATTAAGCAACAACTCCCCGTTCCCACCTCCTCCAAGCCCATGGCAACCACCATGCTACTTTCTGTCCCTATGAATTTAACTACTCTGGGTACTCCTCATACAAAGTGGAATTGGAATTATACAGTATTTGTCTTTCTGAGAATGCCTTATTTCACTTAGTGCAATGTCCTCAAAGTTCATCCACGTTGTAACCTGTGTCAAAATTTCCTTGCTTTTTAAGGCTAAATGATATTTCATTGTATGTATATGCCACATTTTGTTTATCCATTCAACTGTCAATGGATATTTGAGTTGCTTCCATCTTTTGGCTATTATAAATAAGGTTGCAATGAATATGGCTGTACAAATATCTCTTTGAGACCCTGCTTTCTTTCAAGTATATGCTCAGACATGAAATTGCTGGCTCATATGGCAATTCTATTTTTAATTTTTTGAGGAGCTACATTACTTTTTTCTATAGTGGCCACACTATTTTATATTTCTACCAAGAGTGCACAAGGGTTTCAGTTTCTCCAATAACCCATCTTTTGGACAGATCCATAATTATTATATTGATTTTGATTATAAATATATGGCATGTATGCGCCTTCTTTTCAGCACACTGTGAACTCCTACAGGAAGTTTGTGAAGAGATAGTGCTGTTTGATTTGGGCCTTGAAGGACAGCTGAGATTTCATCTGGGGCGATGGAACTATAGGGCCTCACCCCTTCTGCCAGTGCAACTGACCCTCCACTGACCCCTCCTGGCTCTGGATAATGGGGCACTTACAGATTCAGTTGCCACAATTACTATGCTTCCCTTGAGCTGTCTCTGAGCCTGATGTCAGACTATAACAAATTGTCTAGTTCAGATTGGATCTTTTTTTTTTTTTTTTTGCGGTACGCAGGCTTCTCACTGTTGTGGCCTCTCCCGTTGCAGAGCACAGGCTCCGGATGCACAGGCTCAGCGGGCATGGCTCACGGGCCCAGCCACTCCGCAGCATGTGGGATCTTCCCGGACCCGGGCACGAACCCGTGTCCCCTGCGTCGGCAGGCGGACTCTCAACCACTGCGCCACCAGGGAAGCCCCAGACTGAATCTTAAACTTTGAAAAGAATCTGATTAAGATTATGTTCCTCTCCCTAGAAAAATGCACATATGCAGTCAGTATTTATCTTCAAATTTGGAGGTTTTAATGTCCTCTCAATTTCCTATGGATACCCTCTTGAGACTCCCTGGGTTAAGAACATGGGCTCCAGGATCTGACTCTTCCGCTCTTTCACTTGGATAAGCAGAAACGAATCAGCTCTTTAACCTCCTGCTTCATCACACTACTCTTTCTCTTGCCTTATCTTTATGCTAATCTTTTTTTTTTAACATCTTTATTGGAGTATAATTGCTTTACAATGATGTGTTAGTCTCTGCTTTATAACAAAGTGAATCAGTTATACATACACATATGTTCCCATATCTCTTCCCTCTTGCGTCTCCCTCCCTCGCACCCTCCCTATCCCACCCCTCTAGGTGGTCACAAAGCACTGAGCTGATATCCCTGTGTTATGGGGCTGCTTCCCACTAGCTATCTACCTTACGTTTGGCAGTGTATATACGTCCATGCCTCCCTCTCGCTTTGTCACAGCTTACCCTTCCCCCTCCCCATAACCTCAAGTCCATTCTCTAGTAGGTCTGTGTCTTTATTCCTGTCTTACGCCTAGGTTCTTCATGACATTTTTTTTTCTTAAATTCCATATTATGTGTTAGCCTACGGTATTTGTCTTTTTCTTTCTGACTTACTTCACTCTGTATGACAGACTCTAGGTCTATCCACCTCATTACAAATAGCTAATCTTGATCCCCATACACTGCCTCTTCTCCTCTTCATTGGTCAGTGTTTACAAATTGTAGAACGCCCTCTTTAATTTATTCTTGCCTTGC
Organism: Phocoena sinus; assembly: GCF_008692025.1. Classification (NCBI taxonomy): domain Eukaryota; kingdom Metazoa; phylum Chordata; class Mammalia; order Artiodactyla; family Phocoenidae; genus Phocoena; species Phocoena sinus. Next base: position 24,894,899 of record NC_045766.1, read on the forward strand.
TAACATACGGTGTTCATTCTGTCTGTTATCTAATAATCCTCAAGATATCTCCAGAAGTTGGGAGGGAATCTCGTATCATCAATCAATTCCCATAGAGAAAGCACAACTGTCTCATAATGATGGCCAATAAAGCTTTAGCCCTAAAATATTCAATGTGACCAGGCGGCCTTGAATACTATCAGGTTTTTTTGGTTTTCAAAAAAGTCACATTGGAAGAGAAGTGAGACTCCAACATCTGGGATCTGGGGCATGGCATCGTGAGTAAAACAGACTTGCTTTTTGTGACCTAGTTCTGAATAAACTATTTAATTCATTTAAAGAGCATTTTTTTCTAAGAAAATAGAATTTACATTAGAAAAATAAGAAACAATGGTCATAAATAGTAAAGTCTATGAATTTTCAGCAGATTTTTAAAAGTAGCTCTGGCATGTTAGTATATTTTATTATGAAATGACTTGTCAAAATTAAAAGAAAAAATGTTGAGAGACTTTCCAAGGTAGTGATATGTGACACATTTAAAAATGCATTTGCATTCCAGTTTTTACTCAGTCTTTTTTTTTTTTTTTTTTTTTTTTTTGTGTGTGTGTTACGCGGGCCTCTCACTGCCGCGGCCTCTCCCGCTGCGGAGCACAGGCTCCCGACGCGCAGGCCCAGCGGCCACGGCTCACGGGCCCAGCCGCTCCGCGGCACGTGGGACCCTCCCAGACCGGGGCACGAACCCACGTCCTCTGCTTCGGCAGGCGGACTCCCAACCACTGCGCCACCAGGGAGGCCCTTTACTCAGTCTTATTGCAACTCTTAAAATCTACATTTGTTCCTAATTTATATTGTTATAATCCTTTAAAATGTATCTTGTCAGCACCTTTTCATTTAAGGTTTAAATTCATTCACTCTAAAGAAGAAGATAAATGCAAAGTGCTATGTGTTTAAAATTAATATTCAGTCCACTTTTCAAAATGTTTAAAGATCTTTTTATGTTTGGTAAAGCTCAGGAGAATTTTTCGTAAGATTCTGCAGTCTTGAACATAGAACATAAAGTTGTGTTTTGTGATGAATAGATAAAATAAAACTTTAAAAGATTTAGATGATTTTAAATCTTAGGAATTTTAACAAGTTCTACATTTGGCCAAATATATTTTCCCATTTTACTTATCACTTTCATAACTATTTCTTTTTGACGGTTAATTATGCAACAAACAGATTAGGATAGGCTTACACTTCAGTACCAGGCAAACAGAGAATCTCAGTGGTTTAACACTTAGTATTTATTTCTTCTTGTGTAAAGACAGCTGTAGGTCAAGTAACTCTCCAGCAGCCTGTCTACCAGTCCAGTCTCCTTTGACCTATGGCTCAGCATCTCAGTTTTCGATCTCCAAGGTTCCTATAAATGAGAAGAGAACTCACACCTGCTTTTCAATGCTTAGCCAACCTCTGCTCACAGCACATTGACCAAAACCAGTCACATGGCCCTGCCTAAATGCAAGAGGTGAAGGGGTGTGGAGAACACACGGAATATTTGGTTTGCGATGCTATCTCTGCAGCAAAAGATAATCCTAAATTTGAGTTTTAGAGATAGAAGGGACTTGTGGGTTGATAGCTCCCTAATTTTATAAATAATGAAGGTGAAGTCAGAAGCTAGATTAGCTCACACAGCTACTTATCTTAGGGAGTGTCTTCATAATGCTTTCTTTAGTACACTGAGAAGACCATTCAAATAATCTAGTTATAATGCTGTTTTACCTTATCTTGCCATTCTTGAAAGTCATTCTTAGACATTTTGAACTTGGGTTCGTACTGAGATAAATGTTGTGCATCTTGTTCAATAGTTCGTTATGTTGTGGATGGTTACAGAATATGTCATAAGAGAGTAGCACCTTGGAATATAAAAGGATTCTCCTCCAGAAGTGAACTATGCTGGACCTGCTCTGGGGTCAAAGTAGGTATGGAATATGGATTTTACCTACAGATAAAATGGCTGGAGATTCTCCCAGAGCTTTGATGAGTTTCGCTATAGGATAAACCAAAGTGAACTGACTTTCAAAACCAAGCTGGATATCAGCTCTAGTTTGCAGCCAAGGAACTGCAAATCAAAACACAGAACTAAATGTTGTATTTACTGGTAGTAATGCCTGAGGAACAAAATACATTTTATTATTACAAATACAACATGTAGAACCTTCAGCTTAATTTCTATACTTACCTCATCGGAGATCAGTAAGAGTTTTATGACCAGCAACAATTCATGGACCATAATTTGTTACCACTGAAATGGAGATTATACAGTGACCAGTGTAGAACTAAGAGCTAGCAGATAACTAGCTGCCTCTGTCACATTCCACAGTAGGAATTTGGGATAATTAATACAAGTTTCCCCCACTATCCAAATGTACAGCATTCCTATGAAATCTTTCATAAGCCTAAGTGATGTAAAATGAAGAAGCAATTACCTTAGGGACACATCTTGCTAACAGGTACACAGAATAAATCAAGATGAAGCACAGATGCTCACAGGCACAGTTCAAAGCTATGGAGTCTTGACTCTGGGCTGCTGGGTATAGTCCCCAGGGAGGCAGCTGGGAGCTGCCACTCTTGCTGCCCCGGGCAAGACCTGCCGCTTATAAAAAAACTCCCTGTAAAACAAATGCTGGGTGCTATTTTCACTCTGCATCTTTTTTCCTAAAACTGAAAATCCTCTTCAGATTTCTTTTGGTTCACAAAAACAGGTACTAATGTAGGTCTTTCATAAATGTGAAGTGGGCCTAAAGCAAACTTTCGAAAAGCAGGGAGTACCTGCATCTTGAACTTGAATATGTACTTGTATGTTATGTCTCATTTGACTGCATAACCCTTTGTGTATATGCTATTAGGCAGAACGCTAGAGAGGAGAGCAAAATATTTATAATAACCTTTGGGAGTAGTTATTATTTGACTTATTTTATGAATGAGAAAAGCCAGGGTTCAGAGAGGGTATGTACCTTGGCTGAGATCACACAGAGTAAGTGGCAACCTTGGAGTCTCCTTTCTGAGTGTCCCTGACACAAGCGCTCATGCTTTGCCACCGATTAAAATGACCTGAGTTTAACTACATGTATTTGTTTCCAGTTGGTGCCATAACAAATTACCACAAACATAGTGGCTTAAAACCATACAAATTTATTAAAGTCAGAAGTTCAAAACCTGTTTCAGTTGACGAAAATCAAGGTGTGGCAAGGCTTTTTCCCTTCTGGAAGCTCTAGGGGATAATCCATCCCACTGTCCTTTCTAGCTTCTGGAAGCTGCCCCTATTCCTCGGCTGGCAGCCCCATCCTCCATCTTCAAAGCCAGCAGGGTAACATCTTTCAGTCTCTCTTCCTCACTCTCAGCCTCCTGCATATCCCTCTTAGAAGGACCCTTGTGACTACATTGAGTTTACCTGGATAATGCAGGATGACCTCCTCATCTCAAAATCATTAATTTAATCACTTCTGCAAAGTCCGTTTTGCCATGGAAGGTAACATGTTCACAGGTTCCAGGCATTAGGATGTGAATATCTTTGGGGAGCCATCATTTGCCTGCTATACAACAATATTTCTCTTGACGTGCATTATAACAATAGATTCTAGGTTTTTCTACTGTGTTTTGGGGGTAACACAACATATTTATATTTGGACCTTAAAACTATACATAAACAAATAATCCATATTTTTAATAAAAAAAGTGAACTTGGCCCATACTCCCTACATCCATAAAACAGAAAGAGACTTTGATGGGTATCTCATAATGGCGGAGAGATCAGAGCCTTAGCATAACAACATACAGGGATTATGCCTGGACAAATTTGGCAATGTAGATTTCAGTTGTCTTGGAGAAGATTAAAACTGAAGCTGGGCAGGACTGAGTAACTTATCTGCACGCCCTCTTCTACCTGCACGGGATGAAGATTCACTCCAGCTGCCTCTATGGAAAGCCCACCTTTTCTCCTCCTCTTACGGCACATGCCGTTTGGTCAAGTTGAACCATCCATTGGAGACAGTGGATGGCCTGACACGAAGAGTGGTGCTGTACATCCTGGTGGACCACAGACCTTTATTTGTGGTCCTACAGGCTACTGTCTTGCCTTCTAACTTTATGGACTGTGAATCTATGCACAGTCTCCTGCTGATTCCATGCTCCCCCTTGACTTGACTGTCTGCTCCTCCCCATGGGGACCTCTGCCCTTGCTCAGCCAGCCTCACCTTTTGCCCAGACCTCTGCACTAACTGGGTTCTTCCCGCCCTGCATTTCCCTCCAGTGTACTCAGCACACACCAAACTATGCTTGTTTTAAGATGTAAGTTGGATTATATCACTCCACTCAGAACCTTAATGGCTTTTTGCCATCTTTAGGAAAATACCAGAAATCCTAAACAGAGCCTCCATGCTGACCAGCCTCCCCCTCCAGCTGCCTGCCCTATCCTACTCACTACACAGTGGTCACACGGGTCTACTTTGAGGGCCTCCATTGAGCCAAGTGCTTTCCTACCTCAGAACCTTCAGACACCTTGTTCTTTCTGTCTGGCACATCCTTCAGCTATGACTGGTCAATGCATTTTATCCCAAACAAAGTTAGGTCCCCCTGTCAAACACTTCATAGAACTCTCAACTTTTCTCCTGAACTTCTCATCAGTTTCTTTTTTTTTTTTTTTGTATGCGGGCCTCTGTTGTGGCCTCTCCCGTTGCGGAGCACAGGCTCCGGACGCGCAGGCTCAGTGGCCATGGCTCATGGGCCCAGCCACTCCGCGGCATGTGGGATCTTCCCGGACTGGGGCACGAACCCGCGTCCCCTGCATCGGCAGGCGGACTCTCAACCACTGCGCCACCAGGGAAGCCCCAGAGTCTGGAATTTTTGCTGCTTCCTGGCTGTGTGAACTGGGGAGAGTTGTTTACCTTCCCTGAGCCTCAGTTCTTTTATATGTAAAATAAGAGTAATGGTTGTAAAGATTTTTGTGAAGATTAATGAGAGGATTCACATAAATTACTTGGATTTTTTGTAAGTACTCCATAAATATTAGTAATTATTACAAATAGATGAAGATTTACCTTGATTAATAAGAATTTCTCAACCTTGAGTCTCAGTTTTTTCATTTAAATCAGGAATCTATTTAATTAACAGATATTTACCTGGCTCCTGGCACTGGACTGCAAAATACTGGTGGCTACAACAGAGAATAAAATTCAGGGAGTTAATAACACCTACCTGCAGAATTTGTGTGAAAATGTAATGAGATAATGTATAATTGAAGTATTCCTTATGCTTTCTGGCATACTTTATTCATTAAACAAAGGTTAATTTCCTTCCTTTCTCCTTTTTTAGTTAGTGGAAGTGTCTTATTTCCCTTTTCTATAAAGTCTAAATGTAGTCATTTTTTAACACTTCAGGAGGGCGGCCAACGGAATAAATCATTTGCTTTCCTTTTACTTTAATCCAAATGGTATGTATTGATGAGATATGATTTATTAGACAAATCACATACAACATGCTAAATTAGTTTGAATTAGATCTGTGTAACAGAAAAGAATAGGAAAAAACCCGACAGAAATGTCTTGTTCTTATGGAGTGTCATAACCATGTGTGTGCTTATTCTCCAGTATGGAGTTGCATTAAAGACTTGTAATACCCAAGAACAGCTTTTGGCATCTCAGCTATTGCTGCTCGATACAGCTGCTCAATAGGGATTGGAAGACAGTCATAGATGCGAAGACAATCATCTAAGAAACATTTAAGTGAAGAACCTCCTAAATAATACAAAGGGAATATCTTTTGGCTCATTGTTCCCTCATCCCTGCTACCCCCCTTCCATGCCCTGTCCTTTAAAAAGGACTGAAGGGGGCTTCCCTGGTGGCACAGTGGTTGAGAGTCCGCCTGCCGATGCAGGGGACACGGGTTTGTGCCCTGGTCCAGGAAGATCCCGCATGCCACGGAGCAGCTGGGCCCCTGAGCCATGGCCGCTGAGCCTGTGCGTCCAGAGCCTGTGCTCTGCAACGGGAGAGGCCACAACAGTGAGAGGCCTGGGTACTGCAAAAAAAGGACTGAAGGTTAATTCAAGTAGGGGTGACCCGATCACGGCGCCTGAGTTCCATATAACTGGGAGCTGCAACAGGGACTCAACATATCGGTGACAGATGCTAGGGCCAGGGAATGAGAAAAACAGAACCCCTACCAGAGAGCCTGGATCCAAATATGGAGGAGATGGGGCACTCTTGAGCAGGTACGCACCAGTATGAAAATACCCCTTTGTTTATGACCAGCGTCTGTTCTGGTAGGTTGAGGTTTGTGCTGTATCAATTCTTAAAAATCTTGAATAGTTACATAAAACTATATGTTCCTAACCTGAGAATTGTGCAGAGTGCTAACTATCAAATTGAGAAGGGAATTAGGAGGAGGGAAGCAGGATGGAGGTGACAATGGGGTTTAGAAATAACAGATTAGACTCAGCGAAACCAGAATTGGTTAAATTGAGCTAGAAGCAAATTGAAGAAGAAGACCTTGCAGTCTGGCTTTGAGTATGGGGTATCATTTGAAACTTGTCTTTTGGGGTTCATTTGAGGAGGAGACTAAGTAAGTGGTTGGCCTCATTAAAGTATGGGTGACAAAGTCCTAGTGATATATCTATATCTAATTTATACTTAACTGTAAATGTTTCTGGCATTTGGAGAATTATTTCTTAGGTCATTTCCACCATTTTTTTTTTTAATATTTCAAACTGATCCTATTAACTTGAAATGAAAATAATTCTACAATTTTTATTAATGCTTTAGGAAAGACTGTATAACGATATATTATAATACAGAAATTTCTTTTATTTTGGGCGATGATTGGACTGAATTCCCTAAATTGTATAAGCTTCCCTATCTTTTACTGAATTCCTAGAATACATTTAGCTCGTGTCAGCATTTTTTATTTTTTGATCTTATGCATTTCTAATATCCTGACACCTCCCAGGTAAGGTAAATGAGTTTGTGTGGGTAAGATAATGATGGTAGTTTCAAACTTCAGTCATCTTGAAAGGTTCTGAAACCTTGTTTTGGAAACAAATGCTAGTATTTTAAAATACACTTAATAGCAAAAACAATTTTTAAGTTGAAATATCTGGAGCAATTCCAGTTATGCAGTATGCAGCGCTGAATAACTCTCTTCTGAGATATTGGGACATTTATAAGTAAATTTTTAAAAAATTTAAAATTAAAAAAAATTTTTTACAAGTAACTTGTAAAATGTGTAAAGTATGCTGACTCTAAGAGCAATCCATATACCTGATACTTATAAAAATTAATATAGTAGTATGCTTCTAATTGACACATCCCTTGTGCAAACATGAATCAATACAGTTAAAGTTTCAGATGCATTTTAAAAATGGTGACCTTAGTCTGTAATAACCACTCTTAGATTTATAGGGCAGGGTGTCTAAACCATTCCAAACTGTGTGCCTCCAACTGAGTTCTCTTAATATTATTTTAGTCTCACTTATGTTTTAGAGACCTGTTACTCATAATATTTAGTAATTATGTATAATTGAGGAGAAGGATACACAGGTCAGGCTGGAGATATAAACACCTCACTTCCAAATGCCACCATAGTCTCCTTTATCCCAACTCTGCGTTTGTTTCACCTTCGGCTCTTATCACAGTTTATACCTGTAGTATAAACAGTTTAACTGTAGAAGTTAGAGTTCTATTTGTTTTATTTTAAATATAGATGATCTCGAATTATGGGAGCACCACAAAGCAAGCTCCCTTCCTCCCACCCCCAGAAAAGACTGTGAATACCAAGGGCACTGAGTCTGCACAGCTGGACTGTGCCTCGCCATGTCTCAGCATATCCAGAGGAGACGTGTACGAGGGGCTGCTGGCAGTGAATGGGCGGGATGGGTGTGCCATCACACTTAGAGCAAGTGTGGGTCTTTCATACTGCTCTTCATGTCTTCTGTGTTTTCTCCAATTTTTAAAATAAAATTCTTCTATTCTGTGTCTTAGAAAAGAAGATATGGTGCTCAGTGATATGCTGTGGAGATATGACAGCAAATCCACTCAAAAATGAAGAAAAACCTTACTTCAGAAATGAAGGCTGGAATAAAGGTGAAGGAACTAACTTCCGAGTTCAAATTATCTCATTTGGGTATGAGTACCATTTTTTAGAACAAGGGAAAGTATTTGAAGAAAGGAGAAAATGCTACGTCAATTCCATCGATGGTGGAATGAAAATGCATTGGCTGAGCAATGAGATGGAAACGTGTGTGACTATGTGGATGCCTGGTCAGAAAACGCCTATGCCTCTGAAGTTTAAAGTCTAAACCAATTGATGAATTTTAGCATACGTGCTTGAATCAATAAAGGAATGGTGTGATTACTTCCAGAAGAGAAATTGTTGGCCCAGCATCAGGATTTAAGGGAAAACTTGAAGCGTGCCTATAGAAGTAGCCAAGACTTTTTCAGAAAATTTTATTTAGGTCATTGAAAGGGAAGGCAAGTATTTGCAATTTATATATATATATATATATATATATATATATATAAAATATAAATAAATTAATTAATGTTTGTCTGCACTGGGTCTTCATTGCTGCGTGCGGGCTTCCTCTAGTTGTGGCGAGCAAGGGCTGCTCTTCGTTGAGGTGCGCGGGTTTCTCATTGCAGTGGCTTCTCTTATTGCAGAGCACGGGCTCTAGGCGCATGGGCTTCAGTAGTCGTGGCTCGCGGGCTTAGTTGCCCCGCAGCATGTGAGATCTTCCTGGACCAGGGCTCGAACCCACATTCCCTGCACTGGCAGGAGGATTCTTAACCACTGAACCACCAGGGAAGTCCTGCAATTTATATTTAAAGCTGAGGAAGCAGGGCTTTGGGGAAAGCCAGGACCCTGCAAAACCACATTCTTATAGAAGGAAATAGTACTGCTGGTTACTGGGAGATGTGCAGGCCTCCTTTATGGAAGCTTGGTGATGAAAGGGAAGAGCACAGGATCAAGAAAAATGAAGAGATGTCAATTTTGTTCATTAATGTATCCAAAGTGCTTAGAACAATACCCAACATGTAGCGGGTGCTCAGTACATACTTGTTAAATAATGTTTGAAGAAGCCTCAGCTAGTCTAGTTCATACTAAAAAATAGCCATAACATAGATTTTATAGGGTGTCAGGTCATTATATTGCATTTTTTTTTTGGTTCCATTAATTTTGTAATCATAGTTTGGCATCTAATGGCTTTTCAGAAAGCTGAGTTCATAACATGGCCTCAGTAGGAAGAAAACGGGGTCAGCTTATGATGGCCAGTCACAATTCTCCTTAGGAGTCAGTTAAGTTTGCCTACAGTCATTTACCTTGTTCTTTTCTTTTTCCCTCTTCTTTTTCCCAGGGGCTTCCAAATAACTGTCTTTATATTTTACTGTTGTTTTCTGTTTTTCTTTTCAGGTTGCTTTCCCTTTATATCACTCAGTTTGTTAGCTGAGACCTACTGAACACAACCGGTCCCCGACCCTTACCACCACCACCAAAAAAAACCCTACCAAAAATAAAATGCCCTAATGATATTTAGAATGCAGTAATAGTCTTGGAGGGAGACTAGACTATCTTAATATGTGAAGTGATATTATATATAACAAACAGCAGTGCCACTATCTTCAACACCTTTGAAAGTCACTGGCTGGCACTTCGGACCCTCCAGAGATGTCCTATTTTATCTCCTCCTCTTCTCATTAAACTACTCTGCTCACAGTAGAATTGAAGATACATTTTAAAACTTATTATTAAGCATTTGTATTTTGGTTTCATTTAGTTCTATTATTGCAACTGCGTGTGAATCTATTTTAAAATTGGAATGCTGCAATAATTCAGCTACTTGCTTAATACATATTTCATGTGATTGCCAAGAAACCTAACCATTTGCGGCATTGTTTCTAAGGGATAAATGGACTTTTGGATCATATCCTCATTATAAATAAGAGGCTGCCTGTACACTTAATAAGAATGGGGTTTGGGGGCTTCCCTGGTGCCGCAGTGGTTTAGAGTCTGCCTGCCGATGCAGGGGACACGGGTTCGTGCCCAGGTCCGAGAAGATCCCACATGCCGCGGAGAGTCTGGGCCCGTAAGCCATGGCCGCTGAGCCTGCGCATCCGGAACCTGTGCTCCGCAACGGGAGAGGCCACAACAGTGAGAGGCCCGCGTACCCCAAAAAAAAAAAAAAAAAAAAAAAAAAAAGAATGGGGTTTGTACCAGGTGTTGCATAGGAAACATTAGATGGAAAACTATAGACCAAATGATTTTTGCTGTGCTAAATTTCAAACGTAGAGAGATCTTGATTTGCTTCCTAACTCTGTCACTGTTATGCTGTTGATTTTAATTTTAATTAAAACTTTTTGCCCATTTTCTTGATTCCTGGAACTCTAGAATTTTGGAAATAACAAAGCATATAGCTGTCTTTTCTCCAGATGTATAGAGCTTTAGGTTATAAAGGTCCTTTAAGTTTAGCACACAAGTTAGATAGTACACTTCATTCCATGGTAGTATAGTTTCCTTACTTGCTGAGTTAAAACTGTGATTTTTGTCTTCTTTGAAAGAAGAAATAAATTTTAAGTAAAGAAAACAAACAACCAAACTTCAAATTCTTATCAGAAAATCATCAATATTACTTTGGACTTAATAATTCAATAAAAGAGAATATATATCTGAATTGTCCTTACTATTTTTTCATAAGCATATTACCACACATAACCATGCTTTAAACTGCCCAACTTTCATGAACAAAGCAGAAGAGGATCTGAGCCAAACTGAGAGTGAATTAGATGTGTGAATATTGAATACAAATTACCAGTCACTGTCCAGTGTTTAGAATTTTTATCTGTGCCCCTTCCCGTTCACAAAGAAAATCAAGACACTTCCATGGCATGAAAGTGACGTCATTATCTTGAAATGATTAAATTTAAAATCTCAGTTAACAGACAAAACATTTCTTTCTGTCTGTCTCACTGAAACATACCAGATCTACCTTCTCTTCTTTTGCCTTCAACCATTTTCTTGAACAAAAGCAGAAAGAATAAAAGATCCTGGCTTTTGTGTGTTCTGTGTAGTTTATGTGCTAAATGGTAGTCAACCATATAAACGATAGCAGAAACTTCCTTTTGGAAGGTCTTTCATCTCTGAAAGCAGCTTACTGTAGCCATCACCGTTAATTTTATTACTGGCACTCAGGAATAAACCTAGTTAAACTGCAGCTTCAGAGTATATTTGCACATAATGACTATCCTGGGAATTCACAGTTCTGGGGTAAATAGCCCGTTTTCCACTTTGATGCCTCGGGGTGGTTTGAGTTTTAAAGCACTAATAACACTGATGGACAATGGGCAGTTCACAGTTTTGTTTCTTTATTTCCCTAAAGTACATCAAAGGGGATTTCACTGGCTTAGCAGTGATTCACACTAATAATACCTAGAAATTTCACCTGACCATAAGGTCACCGGAAGTCAGGCATGTGATGTGGTTGTCAAAAGCAAACGTGTTTTGGACTGTCTTAATAGAGCAAGAACACCAGTCACTGTACACTGGGCTGGTCAGATCGTTGCAGTCCTAGGTCAGATGGAAGGTCCCACTGTAAGGAAGGCATTGCCAAAATGCAGTGTCTTCAGAGGATGCTGTGGAATCTGTTATGTCCAAAGCAACTGGAAGCATTACTTCAGGAAGTTAACTTGCAGTCCGTAACCTGAAATCCCTGAGAAATGGGCAGAGAAAATGCTTGCACTTTTTCAAAGCCAGGCTTTGTCTGAGGAGTGATTTGTTTTTTGTTAGAGGCTGGATGTACCACTTCATACATTGACTCCCAAGAAGGCTTTAAGAGTTGATATGCCAAACCTTGTGACTTTCTTTACACCTAGGAAAAAAAAAATCTCATTCACCAAATATTATCCTTAAGCAACATTTTGACACTGTCATAGCAAACTTTCTCAAGGCCTAGAGGAATGGAAACACCAGTGTGGAGGCTTTTTTCAAAAATATTAACCTTTACAAAATGAAATGGCATTTGGATTTAACGACATGGAGCTCTACTATATACACAAACTCCATGAATGCCTTATGTCCGCAAGTTCGGTTCAAACTTCAATGTTTCGGAGTGCTTGCCTTGACCAAGAGAGAAAACCTTGACATTTTTCTGCTCTATACTTTACGGTTTATTACATTTCTTGTAACTATTTTTTATTGTTTATTTTCCATTGTTTTCCATGATATATATCAGTTTTAAACCTTGCAGGATTGGGAAAGAATTAAGGTTTTTAAATAATTATACTTTATATTTTCTTCAAGGTTTCCTAAACCAGATCTCTTTCTTTGCTCATTTTTATCTAGATAAAATTTCACCTGCTACAGTAATGTAGAGTGACTTGATATAAGGTGCTCAGAATAGTTTCAATCATCCTTAAAAAGAGTATATTTCTTGAACATGTTAGTTTTTATTCAGTATTTTAGCAGTCAGAATGGCTTCACTGGACAGTGTAAGACTTGATGCTGTATTTGGTACATTCCCACCAATATGTAAGACCTCATTTCTAATAAGAATTTAGGAAAAACAAACCCAGGAAAGTAGATGGTACTCTTAGAAACACTTCTAATGGATTGTTCTTTTCAGATAACAGTTTGAATGTCATTTTCTGTAAGTATACCCTTAATTAGTGGGAAATTTTTCAGTGTATTAATAAATTAGCTTCAGAAAGATAAGGTTGGCAAATATTTTAGATTATTCAAAATACTTAGTGGAGCATCAAATTAACATTTGCCTTGTCTATAAAGGAAGCACTAGCAGTGCAGAGTGAAATTATTTTACCTAATAATGATGCTGAATGGTATCTCTTTTGATTTCAGTTTATCCTTTCATATTTGACAGTTTGGAACAAGTAGGCATGGAGTTTTGCATTTCTTATTAACCCAGCCCTGATGAAATGGATTGTCTTGTGCTAGAATCTATCCTACTTGAAAAAATACATATATCGTTGTCCTATATTGCCAGGAAGGCCACAGTAGCCAAACGGAACGCTCATTCTCCCCCATTTTCACAGCTAAATAAGAATAAAATATAATCCGTAGCTAATCACCAAGCAGAAAACATGTACCTTGATATGGGGAAATATATCTGACTTAATAAGCTAATATAAAGAACAGCAATGGTTTATGAATTATGCCATATGCATTCATTATAAATATTCATCATACTTGAATTACCAAAATGAAACTTAATCTTTGAGAATCCAGATATAACATTCATTTACTGGCATTATTTAGGGAAATTTCAGTTAGGGAAATTAAAAGAGAAATATATTCACTTCTATATGTACATCCACAGTGATCAATAATGTCACTAATTTGTTTTTGCTATCGTTTTAATATCATATTGAGATAATAGGTTCACAAACATTGTGCCTCAGGGGAGCCTCTTTAGAGTGAGTCTCGTGATGGCTTTACCTTAGTGAAGTCCCTGTAGTCCAGGGTCAGATCACTAGAGTACCTCTCCTGATGTTGGGTCATCAGTAACTGATTCCAGGAGACTGTCACCAATCTCACAAGGAAACTGATCCGTTTACGAGGTTGCCTTGGAGTTAAATTAAAATGAGGCATACAATTATCATAGAGACCAGAGGAAGTAGTGTTGCCCTAGGAAAGCCACATGGGAAACCAAATTAAAATCAGAATATTGCTTGGTGAGCAGTGAGTCAGAACAAGAGGAGCTTGTTGCATGATTGAAATAGCTAATAGTGCCAACTTATAATAACCCAGTACATCTGCTGCCGTCGTTAGGAATTGGCTGCCACGGGAGCCACATAGTTGAGTTTGATGTATTAATACCATGAACACTTTGCGTGGTAGCCAGCTTGTGGACTGGGAGCCACTCTGCTTCCCAGAATGACTTTTGCTACAGTTTTATTACTTCCCTTTTGAAATGACTTTACAAGATTAACTCTTAATATCTTGGAAAGTCTGCTGATAACAGCACAGCATAGTGATAAAGAACACAGATACTGGGGTCAGACCATTCTATGTTTGATCCTAGTTCTGCAACTTACTACCTCAATTGTTAACCACCGCAAGATCAAGTTTTTCAAATTTGTAAAGTGGAAATGATAATATTTCTCTTTTAAGGATTAAATATCATCGGTGTCAGCTCAATAAACGGTAGAGAGCATTGCATGGTGTTTAAGAGATTGGGTCTGAAATCAGATAGACCTGCCTTTGGTCCCAGATCTACCATTACTTTCTGCTCTTAGCCTCATTTTATTCATTTCTAAAATGTGAGAATAAAAATTATGCCCCAGAGAGTAGTGTTAGGATTAAATGAAACAAAAATAAAGCATTTATTACAGTTTCTCATTAATGCATGCTCAATAAATGGTAGCTATCCATATAAGTAAGAGCACGATTTAGTATTCCTTCCATGGCTAAGAATGAACAGCACTGTAGTGAGTATGTCTTGAGCCACAGTCAATTAGAAAATAATACTCAGTTTCTCATGATCCAAGGGATCATCTTTGGTCTGAAGAGTTTTCACTATTCTTGTCAGTCATTCAGATTCTAATGAGCTTAGGTAATCACTGGAAGCGATTACGCTTGAAATTGATGGGCCCTTGTGAAGGGACTCAATCAGCTTGCTTTGTCAAGTGCAGCATCAGAACTGCCCCTGATTAACTGGGGCCTCCAGGATGTCTAAGGCCTCATTGCCTTAGTATCCCTGGAGCCTAAGTTCGTTCGAATGACCTTTTTGGCCAACCCAATATATACGGGAAACCTTATTTCTAGGACAATATTGTTTTGGGGATTATTTAGAAAATGCTGATTTTCCCCCAGCAAGAATCTGGCTGCCTTTTCTCTGGAATAACCTGAAAACCTTTCAAAAGAAAAATATTAGAAATTATATGTAGGGGAAAAGCTTTCAAAGAAGAGCAGGTTGTGGTGGTCACTCTTTTCATAAGGCAAGAGATGAGACATTGATGGAAATTAAGATGAGATAGAACTTGTAGAAGTGACATTACAAAACTGATCTAATTTGAAGATATGATGAAATGTATACTACAAGCCCTAATCATGATAAAACTGAGACTTTTTGCTGCAGGCAACTGCAAAATTAGAAAAATGTTGAAAGAATGAAGTATTTTCTGGCTTTGTCTGTCATGAGACCATCGGGTATATATAATGTGGTTATTTAGTATATACTGTTGAAGCAGATACTGCAGTTTCTGTAGAAGGTAACTGTCAAGTGGCCACTATGAAATTTGCCTGGAAAATAATTCCTCCAGGTGATTTCTGGGGTGTAAGCTTGATTCCAACCTAGCATTAAACAGATCAGAGTATCTAAGACTCCTTGAAGTCACTAGAAACACTTGTGCACGAAATTCAAAAGGCTCAAACACAACACATCTCAAACGAAAACCTTGATTTCCTACTCCCCGCCAGACTTGCTTTTCCCATCTTCGCTGCTCATGCAACGAAGCATCATTACCTTCAGGATAAATCTGCATGGGCTCAGGCTGATGATTTTTCTTTCCTGTGTCTCTGTCTCCTGTGTTTTTAAACCTACTTCCTCTGCTGTTCTTCTGGGCTGCCTCCCAAATGTGGGTCCCCCTCGATCAACTTTATTTTTTCTATTGCCAGCTTTTCCATAAGCAATGCAAAAAAAAATCGTTTCAGTTCTTTGGCAATAATATAGCATTTTTAAACCTTTTTTAGAACATGGCTGGTGAGAATACCTGTTTGCACATAATTCTTGAGTAATAATACCTCTCTTTTTCAGTACAGATAAATATGACGATGTACTCTTTCTGCAGTTGGGGAAGAATGTCTTCAGTTGGCCACCTGAACAGCCCAAATGGCCATTGGGTAAATGTTCAGCCACCCTAAGGAAAAATAGAGTCCAGGCACGCAAGCTGGGTACAAGCTGTCTGAAGGGGGGATTTTTCATGAATAATTATAAATAAAAATGATTTCATAAATGTTTCTGTGAGATCCAGAGCCCAGAGACCCAGGCATTGTGGTCCCTCAATGTGTCTGGAGTAAGAGAGGGAAGCGAAGCCCAAAGACACTGTCACTATAGTGCATTTCATGGATGTCAAATTGGTCATACAGCCTGGGAATGTAGCTAAGCCACTTCATGTCTGGAACAAAAAGAGAGTGAGTGCTTCAGCAGCCAAAAGGTTTTCACCACAGCAGTTAGGATGCTGGGAGCCAGGTAGTGCATGTAACTGTGTAAGCATAATTTACATTTTCCTAATCTTTCCCAGTATCACTGCTCAAATGCCTAGGAATCCATTGTTGTTAAGGTTTCAGCCAACCATGGAAAGTTAGCGGATAATGATTTAATATGTGAATCTCTCTCCATTTTTCCATAGCTGAACTCTTGAGTCTAAAAGATTTTATACTCTAAAGGCACAAACTGCTATTGGAATAAAGAAATCATAAATAAAACTATATACAAATATTCCAAATCAAAATGGTGACTTTAGAGGGAAAAAGTCAAACTGTTCCTTGGAGTTGTATAGATAATACAGCAGTTCAACATTGTATTTTACATTCATAAATGAATTATTTTTAGCCTTTCTAAACCAAGGTTTGGGGAGGTCCTCAAGAATGGGAGCATTCTTATAAATTTGGAAAAGGAAATATATGAACACCAAATTAGGACAAATTGCATTATATGCCTCATATTTTGAATGAAAAGATTTTATAAATAGTATAATTTTGTCTGTGACTGTTTCCTAAATAATTTGATCTATAATATTAAATATTTCCACCCATTAATCTTTCTAGCAAGGAACTACCTTATAGGCAAAGTCTAAATACTGGTGGTGCTATGGGAAATGAAAGAGAAGGTCTGTTATATTTGTTGAGAACTACATCGTACAGGGCACTGTACTAGGAGTTATAAGAGTCATCCCATTTCATCTAATGAATGATACAAATAAGCAAATCAAAGCGGAGAAGAGAAGTTCAAATTTGTGTGATTAACAGTATGATTGATGTTTCACAAACAAACTTGTGTGGGAACATAATTTTGTTGAAAATAATCATCAGTAAAGATTTCTTGAAGAAAGTGATATTTAACTCACCTCTTGAAGGATGAATATGCGTAGGCCAGATGAAGGAGGAGAAAAGAGTTTTCCAGGCAAATGGAAGTCTATATGGGGAGGCTTAAAGTTGGGTGAAAATATGGTATGTTTTTAGCCTTTTTTTTTTTTTTTTTTTTTTTTTTCAATACGTGGGCCTCTCACTGTTGTGGCCTCTCCCATTGCGGAGCCCAGGCTCCGACGTGCAGGCTCAGTGGCCATGGCTCACGGGCCCAGCCACTCCGCGGCATGTGGGATCTTCCCGGACCGGGACACGAACCCGTGTCCCCTGCATCGGCAGGCGGACTCTCAACCACTGCGCCACCAGGGAAGCCCTGGTATGTTTAAGAGATGTTCAGGCTAGCTGAATAGCAAAGGGTGAAGGTGAGGGAGTGAGTGATGTTAATAGAAAGGTGTCGTTACAACTGGCTTTTCCATAGCACATATCACAATGTATAATCATTTAATGTGTTTACTGTTCTTTGTGAGACACTGCACATACTCAACTGTAACATTCACATGGCGTCTGTTGCTTAAAAGGTGCTTAATAACTACTTTTTGAATGAATTAAGAAAAAAAGGAATGGTGTCAGATGAGGCTATTTCACAAAATTTTATTTTATCATAAGAGCAATGGGAAGCCATTGATAAGTTTTAAGAATCAAATATGATCATAGTTTCACTTTCAGAAGTATTTTAAGGCTTAGAGAGGGCAAGGACCAAAAACATTGTTACAATATGTATAAATTACTTTATAAGATTTTAGGACAATCACTGTGATAGTATGTACGTGCCAGTTAGTTTAGGACCTGATTTTGGCTCTGGTTATCTGACAGAACATTGAGGGTGCACAGTCAAAGGGATATCAGCTCCCATTCTATTAAAAAGGGGCAGCTACCCAAAGCACTCCTTTAATCCTATCTCTGTCGACAACAAAGTCTTTGCTAAGAGGCATACTGAATGTTAGAAATACTGCTTACTGATGTGACTGGAGGCCTGTCAGTTAGCATGATGAATGAGGAAAGAGATTATCGTTAGTTATATTAAAGGTTTTCAATACACGTAGAATGGCTAAAACGTTGTAGACGTGACTACCAGAACAGGGTATAGGAATTTGAGTCAAACCTATTTTCCTTAAGGATGATGCCTGAGGTTTGAGCTCTGATTGATCCAACACTCAGGCATTGGTGTAGGAGGATTTCTGATTGCGTGATGCCAACTAGAGGCAAGGGTTGAATTTTACCAAAGGCTATCGGTTTAATATCTATAGGTTTGTCAGAATTTGGCCTGAGATTCGTTCGTATTAAAAGTTAATAGCAAAGTAATGAGAGTGTAGTTAATCTTTGCTATCTGAAATTCCTTGACAGCTATTATTATCTACCAGAAAGAACCTAAGCATAAGGCAGGACCAATTCAGCTTATGTCTGTCCACAGCAGACAGCATCACCTAACACCTCTCCCACTTCTACAGGAAGCATGAGAGTGACCTGAACAATACATTGGAAATGGTGGCCAGATTGACTTAAGAAATACATAGGAGGTAGATACACTAGAATATGGTAATGATCAATAAGATGGGGAGGCTGAGGGAGAAGGAAGAAAGAAAAACCATATCCCATTTTCTGTCACCTGCAACTGGGTTGGGGGAGTTTTCATCCACTGAGACAGAAAACAAAAGTAGAAGGCAGATGTAGGGAAAGATGGCGAGTTCAGCTTTGTAAATATTGAGTTTGAAGAACCTGGAACATTCAGTCAGAGTTATCTTGCAGTCGATTAGACGTACACACCTGAAAACATGCAGGATCTGTGCTGTGAATGAGGCAAGGGACCCAACCCTCCGAAGTAAGGGAAAGAGAACAGCAGGCAACCTTACTTACAGCAGTCACCCAGCCAATGAACAGTGCTATTTTTCAGTCCCAGATTTCTCACAGGTGACAAAATTTAGTGGGAGAACATGAGACATAAGGCCAATATGTAACTATACAATTTATTGGCACTGGTCAAAAAATAAAATTTTGTGAGAAACAATAGGTATGCAGTCGCTAGAAGCTCCCAATATTCTGGGTCAGTTTAACTCATTTTTATGTGCTCCAAACTCTACTCCTCCTGAGACCTTCACCCAAGGTAATTAGACCTTGAGTTTCCTCACCTCTGATAACTATTTGTTTCATTGATGTGGGCTTTCCTCCCCCCATTATACATTATTAGTATAAAACATAGCCTCTATTTCAAAGGGAAATGACTGAACATGGAGAACTGAACATGGAGAAACTTGTGGCGACTGAACCTGGAGAACCCTGCTTGCAAACTCCTACTTCTTGTCTTGTCTTTTTTTCTATGGTCAAAATAATATAAACATTCTGTATTTCCCCATTTGTTTGTTTCTTAAGCTCTCGATGACATATTTATTCCTTTGAATGCACTGAGTTCAGATACGTTATTTCTGCTCACTGCCTCTGATACATTTTCCTTATTTTATATAATAAATTATGCCTTCAGATCAATATTACTTCCTCAACAGAGTTTGCTCAGGGAGAGTGAAGAGTCAGAAGAAAAGTCTCTGAATAAGACTGAAATCGAACAAGCAAACAAATAAAACAAACTAGGATTTTAAAAAGCAGCACAGAAAAGAGAAATTCGTAAAAGAGATGGAGAAGTAGTGGCTGATCCGAAGGAGAAAATCCAGGAGACTGTGTGTGGATTTAAGATGAAAAGAAAAGAGGAGTTTTCTGGAAGGAGGGTGAACGTCTCTTGCCTTTAGCTACAGTAAAGGTAGTGCTGATAGTTTTTGAGCAGTATAGGGGAGCCGTGTAGAAATAAGCTCAGAAATCAGTTGGCTGGGGAGCTAGTAAGAGTTGAGAAACTGGAGAAAATGAGCTAAAACAACTCTTTTTGAACTGTTTGTCTCAGTGATGGAAAGAGAGTTAGGATGGTTATTAAATGAAGCCAAGGTATTGACACTGATTTTTTTTTAATATAGAAGAAACATGCTAAACTCTAGTTTATTAATTCAAATGAAAAGAAATACGCAGAGAGGGAGAGGATGAAGAGAATTAATAGGGAAGAGTCAATTGATCAAATTGCCTGAGAGGACAGAAAGTCATGGGTCACAGAGAACAGGCTAGGAGATCAGCTGTAGGCATGAGAGAGGCTTTCCCCCTGTCTGAAGATAAAGGGAGGAAATATGTCAATGACAAAAAGGTTTTGAGTGCTTATCATGTGCTGACCACATTTCTAAGTGCTTTTCACATACTAGATCAGTAGTTTCCAAACTCTGGTTCCTGATGCTGGGTTGCAAAATCAGCATCGCCTAGGAATTGTTAGAAATGCAAATTCTGGGACTTGATGCTAGGTCTACTGAATCAGAAACTCTGGGGATGAGCCTCCATTGTGTTATAACAAGCCTTCTGGGTGAGTCTGATACTTGCCCAAGTTTGAGAACCACTGCACTAGGTCATTTCACAGTACAATGGCTTTTTAGGTTAGATGTTGGGATTGTGCCCATTTCACAGATGAGGAAGCTGAGGCACAGGAAGTTTAAGTAATTTGCCAAAAGTCACCCGCTGTCTGGATCTGAAACCCACGCTTTTAAGCCATGTCTTGTGCAATCTCTAAGGGTTGTTTGTAGAATTGGTGATGGGATGTTGAACAATTTTCCGTTCAATGATTCTGTTATTTGTTGTTTTCCCTGTAATTCAAGAAGCAGAGTCAATAGATTGAGAGGGGGTAAGTGGTGGGATTAGCATAAATGTTGAAGGTTTAACATTGTTTCTGTAGAAAATTAGGTACACACTTGAGCGGAGCAAAAGGAAGAACTGCTGTTTAGCCTTAAGTCAGTAGATAGTAAATAACCATGAATTTATGCGGGCAATAATCTGGATGTTGTTGGTTTCCTCCAGTGTTATCTAGCAACAAAGAAGTAAAACAGTTGAATTTATCCAGGATTGAAGGTCCCGCAGGAAGGTGACACAGGATAGAAAAGCAGTAAAATTAAAGAAATTGGCAAGAGGGTGGTTATAATGATAGAGAATATTATCTAAACTGGATGAGAAAGGGAGCAAAATCTGGAAGAAGATGACAGGAAAACACAGTAGGGAATGAACATGCATGGATACTAACACTGTCTTCCAAGCAACACAACACAACAATAACAATAACAGCAACACTAAGAATAATACAAATTAAATAGCCAGGGTGTAAGTGCTCAGCAAATATAGAACTGAACGTTGTCTTCTTGAAATAAATTCTTTCCTTGGTTTCCATGACACTGTAATCTTTCTTTTCCCTTCTATCCTGTATAGTCACTACTCATTCTCCTTTACAAGTTCATCTTCCTCCACTTAGCATTTACATCTGTAAATGTTGGGATTTCATAAGGCTCTCTCCTTTGCTCTTTCCTCTTCTGACTCATTTTTTAAAATATGATATCATCCAGATCTGTGATTTCAGTTTTAGATAAACCAAAAATCTAAATCTCTAGTCCAGACTACCTCTGAACTGTAAATCTGTATACCCAACTGTTTGTTCGAAATTATCACTTGAATGTCTCAAAACACCTCAAAGTCAACCCAAGTCAAACAGAACATGTCTTTTTACCCACTACATTTGGTGCTCTTCCAGAGTTTCCAACTTGACTGAGTGGCGCCATCCTCCATAAAGCTGTGCAGGACAGAAACATATGAGTCGTCCTTAATACTCTGCCTTCTTCGTATACAATGCATGGCCAGGTTAGCCGATTTGTATCTCCTAAATATTTATCAGATTTGTTCTTCTGTTCTCTTTTTGCCCTACTATCTCTTGATCTCTGTTGCCAAGATCTCTTGTGTGAATTGTTGACCAGAAACCTCCCCCCTACCCTGATCTAGTTTCCACATTGTAATAAGGCAATATTAAATATATATATAAATATATATAAAGAAAAATACTTGTTTATATATATAAAACAAATTTTTCTCTTGGCCTCTTTGGATAAAGGAACGAGGTCTTTATATGGCATGTCCAGTCCCTTATTTTTCAAACTGGGCGTGTGACACATTAGTGGGTCATAAAATTATTTAGTGGATAATAACTGTTTCAATTATTTCTGTTATTTCTGTATGTAAGTATGTGTCTGTATGTGCACTGGTTCTTGGTATAAAATGGATTTCTTACCATGGGTCATGGTTACAAAAAGTGAAAATCACTGTGCTAGTTTCTCCCACTCCTCATCTCTTACTATTCATTTTAGCTACATTGGCCATCTTTCAAATCCTGTCATAGGGTCTTTGTACAATCTCTGAGCATGGAGAGATGGGTATTTCCCTCTTTATCTACCTGAATTTAATTTATATGAAGCCCTGAGGTAAATTATGACTTTCCTAGGAGAGCCCTCTTCAGGGTTAGATAATGTCAAACCTTCCTACAGCACACAAAACCATGCCAACTCTTTTGTAGCAGAGTTGAGCTTTTGCATATATGTATTATTATTTGACAAATGCCTATATCCCCAACTGAAAATTTTCATTTACTCACTAAATATTTACTTTTCTACTATGTGTAAGTTTTTTCTCAAGATATTGGGGACCCAGCAATGAGTGAGATAGGGCAGGCCACTTGCCTTCATGAAACTTGTATTGTAGCTTGGGAATATGAACAATAATCATGCAAGCCAATGAATGAACACTGTATGTTCTGATAGTGATTTGCTTAAGAAAACCAATAAAGCAGTGTTAACATGACCCACTGTGAATGCACTACCTTTCATATAGTGACCGACTGGGTGTCTTTGAAGGGATGATATTTGAGTTGAGAACAAAGTGTTAAGTATAGACCAGGCATACAAATCATCTGTGAGAACTGGATTCAGGAGTGTGTTTGTTTGTCAATGGGCATGTGGATATTTCGCTAAATATACTGGTGCTAAAAATTATATTGCTGAATAAATGTAAGAATACACGGATGAACGAGTGACTTTGCCACAGGACAGAACTACAGTCTCTAAAAACAAGAAAAAATTATTTTATGATTATGAAATTGAAGATGTTGCAATAAGATGAAGTAAGTACATATTCAGATGATGGAGTAGATAAGCATGTTTTTTATCCTTCTAAAGAAGTACATAGAATTATTACCTTTAAAAATATTCAACAAAACAAATGCAGTCTGCTTTTCTTTTGAATGCCCATAGAATAGTAATTTGACAAGGTAATGTTTTCATTTTGCAAAGTTATTTGTTAGTTATATATTTGGCTTAGGGATAGAATTACATAATAAGACAAGAGGTAGATCAGAAATTAACATTTGTAACTCATTTTCTGACAAGATTATACCTTCATATGAAACAATATAGTCTTTGTTGGAGGGAAATGATAATAAGAACAGATGGTACCATTCTAAGATGAACTCTCAAGCCCCTTTTAGATTCCTAAAATGATAGTTCAAAAAATAATAACTTGAACAAATTTCTAGCCCTGTCTCTATTTTTTGTATGTCCTTCAGATGGAAAAAATATCACAAACACACTAATTACAAACTAATGACACATTTCTGTATGTTTATTTTTATACAAATATACTCAAGTTTACCAACCTGTTTCTTTTCAGAGAAAAGAGAAAAGTTTTGGGCAGGAATTCTAAGATTGTTTTTTTGTTTGTTTGTTTTCTTCCCTCAAAGCAGTGAAGGGGAAATGGCAAATCTATCCAGGGATCAATTTTGTTAGGCTTGAGAAAGTTCACAGATTGGTTCACATTAATTATATCTTCAAATGTTAGATTAGCGATCATAAACCTCTTCATTCATTGTCAGCTCCTTCTCTAGGAATAAGGATACATTAGTTTGGCAAAATCTGTACTATGATTATCAAGGCAACAAGTGATAATTATAGATAGGCTAATTATATCTGTAAACATTGTTATGGAAATAATTTGGGGGATTCCATTTTGAGACAGTATATTACTACTTTTTCACTTTTAGAATGAGAGATGGAAGCCTATCCCTAATTTTTTTCTCAACAGATTTCTCTCACTTCCCAATGGTTTTCTTCCACCTTCCATTACAATGAGAGCTCCACCTGAGAATCAATGGATTAAAGCTATATGGAAGGAAATGACATCAATAAGACAAAGTAATTCATTCTTTATTTAAGAAATCCTTTGATTGTTTTCTACTTCCAAACCCAAGGTGGCATAGAGGTTAAAAATATTTTTTTTCTTTGTCTTTGCTTATGGAATATTTACTTTCTTTTTCTTTCAAGAAAGAAGCTAGGGCTTCCCTGGTGGCGCAGTGGTTAAGAGTCCGCCTGCTGATGCAGGGGACACGGGTTCGTGCCCTGGTCCGGGAAGATCCCACATGCCGCAGAGCGGCTAGGCCCGTGAGCCATGGCCGCTGAGCCTGCGCGTCCGGCGCCTGTGCTCCGCAATGGGAGAGGCCACAACAGTGAGGGGCCCGCGTACCGCAAAAAAAAAAAAAAAAAAAAAAGAAAGAGGCTAAGTTTCTTTCAAGAGAATATACTGCAATGGATGTACTGGAACAAAACAAGAGCACTGGCTTTAGAATAAACACAGGCAGCATACTGATGTGATTATGGTATTAAAATCTTAAAAATCTAAAAACCTAGTACCTAGTAGACAGTTGGATCTGATGAATGTAATAACAAGAGTAAATATTTATTGGGTGAAAATTATGTCGCTCAATATCACACTTGTTACAAGAATCCTGTGACATCGGTCCTAATATTATCTTCTTTGTATAGATGAAAAACTTGAATCATAGAAGAGTAACTTGTTTAAATACATGTAACTACTAAGAGGTAGAATTAATTTAATTCAAGGTTATTTTTAATCACTATACTATCTCTCAATATAAAATAAAATAAAGTATAAAGTAAATTGGGTGAAGAGTACCAATATCTTTTATAAATTCATGCTACCTCTTGATTACTTTAATACCATGCCCTAGATTCATTGAATCAGAGTGTCATTTATTTATTTGGTTGCTTAACGAATGCCATTATCTCCCTATATCCTATTTGCTACATCCCTAAGACACTGGGAATATAGCAGCATATAGCAAAGGATTTGTGTCTGGATGGAGCCCATATTCTAATTAATGTATAGAGTGACCTATTTCACAACAACTAAGTCTTAAAGGGATAGTACTTGTTATTTGTAAGTACAGATAAAACTTTATCTGTAAGCACAGAAAACGTTTACAGTAGATGTAAACTGAGGTAATGGCCAGGCTCATAAGGATTTTTCCAGGGCAGGTATTTATGCTATTTACTCTCTCTCTCCCCACTTGCAAACTTCCCTGCTTGGGAGGGATCTGCTCCTTTCTTCCTATTCTCTACTCTGGCATGTGCTCTTAAAGGGAGTTGGATGACCTGCCTCTCTGGCCACAGTAATTGGAATGAATTCATAGTGACTCTATATCCTGATCATACTGATTTATCCATGGACTAGGCATGTATGACTCAATTTGGGTAATCAAAAGTCTTTGCCTGGATCCGTAAAACTAGAACTGACAAAGAGAAGCTCTTTTCTCTCTGCTCTCAAAACCCAGGATAGGATCACAGGGGCTACTGGTGGTCCTGGTTCCAGTGGGGGTGGTCAATCTGATAGAATGAATTTGTCATGCAGAGAAAAGCAGAGATAAGAGATGAGATGAGACAAATAGAAGTCCTGAGAACATTCTGAGTATCAGATTCTAAGTCCATACAGAGGTTTGAACCAATAAATTTACTTTCATTGCATTTCATTTATTTCATTTCTTCTTTTGTTTAAACTCAAGTTGGATTTCTATATAAGTTAGGGGCTTAGTTGCAGGTAATACTCACGAATTCCCACTAGTTTAAGAAGAAAGGCAGTTTCAAAAGGATATTATAAATCTCACGGAATCTCTGGGCTGGCCAGAGAGCCATGCTTAGAAACTACACATCTAGGATCAGTGCCCAGAATCACACTACATAATTGGTCTACTGAAGACACCTCAGGGGCTGTCCTTGGACACACACACACTGTGGGTTTGCAGTTGACAGTACCGAGACTCCGATGCTCCTGCCTCTGGAAATTGGATGTCTCTGACACTTTCCTTGCCAAAACAGAGTCTTCACAGAGAGTGTTTCTTTGCACCACTGGCTTCCAATTCTGTGTTTGGCAGGAATGTCTCTGATGACAGAAGTTACATACCTTCATCCTTACTGCAAAGGAGGCTGGGAAAACACATGTTGGACTTCTATGGTGAGTATTAGGCAAATATCTTAAATAGCAGGATACTGTTCAAAGACGTTTGGTCAGAAGAAAGGATGACAAATATTTACTACAGTTTATGTTACTGACATCCAAATATGTCCTCAGTAACACAACTTAGCAGTTAAATTGTGTCTCCTAAAAGATATGGCAAAGTCCTAATCCCTGGAACCTGGGTGTGTAACTTTATTTAGAGATAGAACCTTTGTTGATGTCATCAAGGTAAGATGAGGTCATACTGGGTGAGGGTGGGCTCTAAATCTAATATGACTGGTGTCCTTATAAGCAGAGGGAAATTTGTAGACAGGGAAGAAGGAGGCAGAGATTAGAGTGATACATCCGTAAGCCAAGGAATGCAAAGCGTTGCCAGCTACCACTAAAAGCTATTAGACGCAGGGAAGGATCCTCCCCTACCACATTCAGAGAGACTGTAGCCCAACCGACACATTGATTTCAGAGTTCTAGTCTCCAGAAATGTGACAGAATACATTTTTGTTGTTACAAGTCACCAAGGTTGTGGGTATTTGTTTTGGCAGCTCTAGAAAACTAATATGCAGCTTCCTTCAGGAAGTGATATCTGAGTAGACCTCTAGAGGAGTAATTGGAAGCAGACTGTGATTAGTGGGCAGAATGTTTACTAGAGAGAGTCCTCAGGATCCACATTTGTGGAAGAAAGAGAAAGGAGCAGGATTCAGCAGAGGGAGAAATCAAGCTGTGATACAGGTCTCAGCTGACCTCACCAGGAGCTCCAGAGCTACCATGTCCCATCAGAGCTGTCCTGTTATCCTTCACCTGCATCATTCATTGTTTGTGGTCCTCTCCAAAAAGGACATGACCTTGGCCAAAAAAGTTCCCTGCAGCTGAGGCAATCCCTGAACTGGCTAACAGTTGAAGCTGTCTGTCAACTGTATTCCCAGACATTGTGACAACAAATTCCTTCTTGAGGGGACTTGGGTGTCATGTCTTTGTGTCACCATAGGAGTCATCAATTAGGTAAAGGGAGTGTGAGGTGGAGACAGAGTGCCAGGTCAAGGTGATGGCATGTACGAAAGCCCTAGGGTGGGGTGGTGATGAAAATGTTCTCAGCAACGAAAGAAAAGGGAACACGGATAGTAAGAAAGGACAGCAGGTCAAATTAGACCAGTGAGAGAGACCAGAGGTTGGATCATGCGGAGCCTAAGTATATTCTAGCTTTATTCTAAGAAAATTGGAAGGCACAACGGTGTTTAGATAAGTCTGAAGTTAACATGATTGGACTCAGATTTTAAAATATCAACAAAGTCTACGGTGTGTAGAATAATGTAGTAGAGTCAACAGGACAATTAGGAAGGTATTGTTTTATTAGTCTCCCAGTAAGAGACAAAAGTCACTTACACTGGGGTGGCATTGGAAAGAAATGGACAGACTTGAGAGCTTTTTAAGGAGGTGACTGAACCCACATAGAAAGGAAATGAGAGATATCAAGGATGATTCCAAGTTTGCTATAGACTAAATGTTTGTGTCTTCCCCCAACTCAAATGTATAGGTTGAAATTCCAATCTTCAGTGCAATGGTATTAGGAGATGGGGCCTTTGGGAAGTAATTAGATCATGAGGGGAGAGCCCTCAGGAATAAGATTAGTGCCCTTATAAGAAGAGACATAAGAGAGTTGTTCTTTCTCTCCGCCATGTGAGGATATAACAGTCAGCTGTCCTCAAACCAGGAAGTGAAGCGTGTCCTCACCAGACACTGATTCTGTCAGCACCTTGATCTTGGACTTCTCAGACTCCAGAATTGTGAGAAGTAAATGTTTGTTGTCTAAGCCACCCAATCTAGGGTATTTTTTATAGTAGGTGAACCATGTCACCCTTTCTTGCCGAGATGGAGAATCTTTGAGGAAGCCCAGCTTAGCACAGCCAAGCAGGGGCTCAGTTCTGGGAATGAAGCAACTGAGAATGCTGGTAAGCGTCAATAAAAGGACAAGTTATGATGGCATATGTTTGTGTGAACCTCAGAGGTGACATCTGTCCTGAGATATAAATGCAAGTGATTTTAACTGAATCCATGGGTGGATGAAGTCACTTAGAAATTGAGGGTATGGAGTAGGAAAAGGGTGTGTTACTGGGCTTCAGAAACTCTGAGGTTTAAAGACTGAAGAGAGAATAGTAAAGAGGAAGAGGTAGAGAGGTAGAAGAAGTACAAAGTCTGAACGTGGACATCTTTGTATTTGTGTTAGAGATACCATTTTATATTTTTGAAACTACAGTATCAACAAAGGGAATATTTATCCTTTCATTTGTTCCCTGACCCAAAAGACATGATTGTTTGAAATGAGAAATATGGATAACCATGTTATGATGAATGATTTACAATCTATACATTAATGCAATTTAGAAAATGACCTTTTTCTAAAAATAAAGGAGTAGACTGACAAAAGTGAGGAAGTATTTTATTTAAGTTTTTTTTTTTTTTTTTTTGCTGTACGCGGGCCTCTCACTGCTGTGGCCTCTCCCATTGCGGAGCACAGGCTCCAGACACGCAGGCTCAGCGGCCATGGCTCACGGGCCCCGCTCCGCGGCATGTGGGATCTTCCCGGACCGGGGCACGAACCCGCGTCCCCTGCATCGGCAGGCGGACTCTCAACCACTGCGCCACCAGGGAAGCCCTTTATTTAAGTTTTGTACCATCAGAGGATTGATCTAATTAGGGTGTGAGGAGACCAAATGGATAAAAAAAAGACTATTTAACAGTTCATTCTGTTACTTTAATGTGTATTTTAAAAGTTAAGAAGCAAAGGACAGGATATGTGATTTACTTCCCCTTTCAGAAGACTTTTGAAGTAAGATTTCAACTTGGACCCTGCTGGAAGGTGAAGGACTAAGTTACAGAATAATGTTAGTTTTCTGTGAAGAACAACATGCAGGCTTGCCTTGAATTGCTGCACTAGAAGGGCTAATTAGGTGTTTTCATGCAGCCTAGGCATGTGGGCCAGCTAGTCTTTTCAGAGTAAGAACATTACTATGAAAGAAGGATGTTGTTTGCATAGCTACCATGGCAATGGAGCCCTTCTTCCACAGTTAGCCAGAAGCTAAAGTACAGAGAAGCTTTTTTTGTTTGTTTTTTGTTGTTGTTATTTTTCTTTGCCTGCCCAGTAGAGTATTTCTAATGAATACTATGTCAATGTAAGGTCCAAGCATTATAATTACAGTCTAAGAAGTAAGGCATTTTAGGCAATGTTCTAGCCTAAAAAAACAGTGCTTAACACTGAAACTTTCTGCACCCACAGCAGGACAGGAAGTGCACAAGTCTACAGAAATGTACATAGGGTCCTGGGTATTTGGAGTGAAGAGTTAAAGTCCAAGATATCGTGGTTTAATATGATGGTATTTAGCTTTAGACAAAGCAACATATGACACTAGTCAATTTTATGTTATAAAGTTTCTCACATCATTTGTTTTGCTTGGTAAGTAGTAACAAAATACAAGTTTTTGTATACAATGTTTTTATCTAAATTAGTCCATGAGTTTTTCTTAACTCAGATAATAAAGATGGGTGACATATTAAATTGGGAAAATTATGACAAATGGTTATGGTTAGATATTCTTAATTATTAAGAATTTTTATAAAATAAAAACCTACAATAAAAACTTCTCAATGCATAAATGGGCAAATGTTTGCATGTTCCTAAAATACAATAGTAAAACTGATGTCCTCTGACTTAATTTCTGCAGAATTTTCAAAAAAATAGGTCACAAGTATTCCAAGGGAAGATGTGAAGGGAAGATGGGAAGAAGTAGAGGGCTGGAAATTGGTTTGTTATCCTCAGTTCTGTACCTACTTTACATAAAGCGAGTTGAGAGAGAGTCTTTTGAAAGAGTCTGGAGTACTGTTGCATCTTCTGTTCCCTTGATGATGTGGGTGAGGAGAGCAGAATACACCCATCTTAATTCAATCCCAGTGAGAAAGACTCCAAGGAAACCACTCAGACTGTTGACCTGTGTCCTCTGGAACTGATGAGGTATAGGTACCCAGGCTAGATCTACATCCAGAAAAGCCTGAAGTGAGAGACGGGCTGGATTGGGGCTTTCATGGGAGAGCAAGAAGAGATGGTCTCTTTTGCCCTTTCAAGGTAAAAGGCTGCATGGATACTTCCTTTGAGCAAGCATGGGAAGGGGGCTGACCCAGAGCCATCTTAGAGGAAATGGAACTAAGAGGGCTTCCTGGAAGATGGATAAGGATGAGAGCCAGAGGAAATCTGTGTGGAATTATAGAGAAACCAGGGATTGACTAGAGGAGGCACTGTCTGCCTAAAGAGACTACAGGGGAGATTATCAATGCTAAGGAATCTCCAAGGAGCGCTGAGTCTGACTTGAGTATCTGCTCTGACCAGATGAGAACAATGCAACGGTAGAGTACAACAAAGCCAGTCAAGGCAGACCTTCCCTGCACATCCGCCCCGCATCCTCTACTTCCACTTGGAAGACTCAGAGGAACTCAGTGAGCAAGTCTGTTTGTATCAGACCTGAGCTGGGGAAGAGGCTGAAACAAAATAAGTTTGTCCGCCGTCACCACTTTTATTCATCCTTTCAATGGAGTTTTGGCCAGGATAATAAAGAAAGAAAAAGTAGAAACTATAAGGATTGAGAATGAGGAAATAAAACTGTCACTATTTGTGATGACAGGATCATATTCATAGAAAATCCAAGAGAATTCAAGATAAACAATGAAAATTATATAAGGAATTTAGCAAAGTCACTGGATCCAAGATCAATATGTGAAAATATTTTGCATTTCTGTATATTTATGCAATAAGTAAGTAGAGAGTTGTCATATCTAAAAATGACATTATTCATGATAATATCAGAAAGGACCAGATATAGAACAGTTAGGTAAAAAAAATGTACAAACTGTTTATACTGAATTCCACAAAATATTGTTAAGAACTGTTAATGAATATATAAATTAATGGAAGGATATAGCTTGTTTTTTTTAAAACTTTTTATTTTATATTGGAGTATAGTTGATTAACAATGTTGTATTAGTTTCAGGTGTACAGCAGAGTGATTCAGCTATACACGTACATGTATCTATTCTTTTTCAAATTCTTTTCCCATTTAGGTTGTTACATAATATTGAGCAGAGTTCCCTGTGCTATACAGTGGGTCCTTGTTGGTTATCCATTTTAAATATAGCAGTGTGTACATGTCAATCCCAAACTCCCTAACTATCCCTATAGCTTGTTGATGAGTTGAAAGACTTAATACTGTAAAGATGCCAATTCTCTCAGTGGAGGATTTTTAATCGAAATTGCTAAACTGATTTTAAAATATATTTTGAAATGAATATCATAAGGCAAAACCAGGGCCATCTTGGAGAAAAACAAACTAAAGAACTTAAATTTCCAGAAAAAAAATAGCTCTTATAAAACTATAGTAATTAAGTTGATATGGTACAGATCAATGAAACAGAATAGAAAATCCTGAAAGAGACCCAAACTTAGTTGCCTGATTTATGGCAAAGGTGACAATACAATATTGTAGATAAAGTATGATTTTTCAATAAATCGTGCTGGGTCAATTTGATGTCTGTTTAAAAGAGAAAATAATTTTATCCCTGTGTTGGTTTTTCAGGGCTGCCATA
Organism: Phocoena sinus; assembly: GCF_008692025.1. Classification (NCBI taxonomy): domain Eukaryota; kingdom Metazoa; phylum Chordata; class Mammalia; order Artiodactyla; family Phocoenidae; genus Phocoena; species Phocoena sinus. Next base: position 24,926,825 of record NC_045766.1, read on the forward strand.
ACAAATTGCCACAAATTGGGTGGCTTAAAACAATAGAAATTTATTCTTTACACAGTTTAGGAGTCCAGAAGTCCAAAATCAAGGTGTTGGTTCCTTCTGGAGCCTCTAAGCGAGAGACTGTCCCATGCCTCTGTCCTAGCTCCTGATGATTGCCAGTAATCCCTGGTGTTCCTTGGCTTGTAGACACATCATTCCAGTCTCTGCTTCTGTCTTCACGTGGCTTTCTTCTCTGTGTGTGTCTGTATTGTCCTTTTCTGTCTTTTTCATAAGGACCATCTCATTGGATTTAGGGTCCATCCTAATCCACTATGATCTCATCTTGATCCTTAATTATTTCTGTAAATGCCCTATTTCCAATAAGGTCACATTCTGAAGTTCTAGGTAGACATGGATTTTGGGGAGACACTTTTCAACCCACTGTAGTCTCCTATCTCTCACTGTGCAAAATTCAATTACAGATGAATTACAGGCTTAGACATGAAAGATAAAAACAATACAGATTTTAAAAGAAAATGAGAACATTTTTATAACCTTGAGTTGAGTGTGGTGGTTAAGAGTGTGGGATTTAAAGAGAATCTTCAAAGGTTCAAATCCTGACTCCACAATTTGCTAAGTGACCGTTATTTAATAATCCCTGTTCTTCAGTTTCTTCATCTCAAATATTGATTGGCATTATCATAATGCCTAACTCCTATGGTTTTTACAAAGATTGACAGAATACACGTGGAAAGTGCTTAGCATGCATATTAAGGGGAATAATTAACTAAATGTTCAAGAGATAACTTTAGGGGCCTTATGGAGATTACTTATCTGGGGGTAGGATAAATACCCCTCAGAGGATTTGAACAGATAGGTAACTGACAAAAAAAATTTTTTAATTTTACTCTGAGTCATGCTTAACACACTGGTTCCATGCACAAGATTATATATAAAACACTGTGATGCTGTCTACAATATTAAAACATTGAAAACAACGGAAACATTCAGCTGTAAAAGAATTAGTTTTTAAATTATGGTACATACATTCCACTATGTACAGATACAGAAAAATTCTCATGGCATATTGAGAAAGGGAAAAGAGAAGGAGAATTCTGTGTATGATTCAAATCTTGTAAAAAATGGACAATATAATAGTATATGTGTAAATGACTAGAATAAGTGATTAAAAGATATTTGATATACAGCAAATTGCAAATAATGTGTATCTCTGGGGGAGAGAATGGGATTGAGGTGAAGTAGGAGCTTAAAGGGAGTTTTATTCTGCATCTACTATTAGCTTGACCTTTCTAAAATAGCAGAACCCATGTATGTATTACTTTTGCAGTGTAAAAAACCCACAACTTTTAAAAGATAGGGAAGTGGGTAGAGTATATGAATAAATTATTAACAAAAGAAGAAAAACAGCCAATGAATACCTTAAAATTAGTCAACCATACTTATATTTACTAAATAGAACCAAAATATTTTACCACATTCTATTTAATATCAACTTGAAAAAGCTCAGAGGAGATAATACTCATTGTTGAGTGATCTAAAGATACATATAATGCTGAAAAAGCTTTTTTTTAAAGAACAGCAATTGTGTGTGTGTGTGTGTGTGAGGGAGAGAAAGAGGGAAAGAGAGAGAATAAACAAACAAAAACCTCCATTAACATTCTACTTGTAGTATATGAGGAAATATTTGCTACAAGGATGTTCATTATAGTATTAAAGAATTGGGAATATTGTATGTTCAAGAATAGATTGAGTACATTGTGACACATTTAATCAATATAATGATATGCAATCATTAAAATGCTATAGAATATAATGTATTGTTATAGAAAGAGATGTAGATAGCTTCATTATTATTTTTCTGCATAAAATATAGGTTACAAAATTATAGATACTGTATGACACCAGCTTTTATTTAAAATCTGGAAGAGTGAGCACCAAGGTCTTACACTAAGTATAGTTAAGAAAATTATGAAGTAAGAATAATGACATAGGATGTGCCCTATTAGTTATTAAAACATACTATTAAATTAATTTATAAGTAATTTAAAAAAGATTATCTGTAGATGAAGGGATTACAGGTTTATTGTTTCATTTTCTTTATCTGTATTATCATATTTTCTACAATTACTAGACGTCACCGTGTAATTAAAAAATGATAAAAGTTGTTATTCAAAAAGTCTCAATCCAGGTAACTCAGAATACACTTTCATAAATTGTTTTTATAGTTCTCGATAGTCTCACATATTTAGAAAAGCTAAACATGGGCCAGTTCTCTCCATTTCTATTTAAAAGTTATTCTTCTTTGGTGGGGGAGACACCTCCTTTCAACACTTTCTTCCTCATGGTTTTATCTCTTGGACTAAATAGAAAGAAAGAAGATATAGCAGCAGATACAGTTTGCCCGTTTGGAACAGAGACTGTTACTCTAGGACGGTGGTTCTCAGACCTTAAATGGCATCAGAATCTCTGGAGATCTTGTTACATGCAACTTGTTGAGCCCCATCTCCAGAGTTCCTGATTTAGTTAAATCTTACTTGGGGCCTGAAAATATCCATTTCTAACAACTGCCCAGGTGGTACTTATGCTGCTGGTCTGGAGGCCACACTCTGAGGCATAAGGACTTATTTCCTCTGATTTGGAGCAGCCAGACCCATGGACAGGCTTTGCTCACTTCAAGAGCATGGGGCGGGGGGGCTTCCCTGGTGGCAGTGGTTGAGGGTCAGCCTGCCGATGCAGGGGACACGCGTTTGTGCCCTGGTCCGGGAAGATCCCACATGCTGCGGAGCGGCTGGGCCCGTGAGCCATGGCCCTGAGCCTGCGCGTCCGGAGCCTGTGCTCCGCAACGGGAGAGGCCACAACAATGAGAGGCCCGCGTACCGCAAAAAAAAAACCAGTACGGGGAATAGATAAAACAGCATAATCAAACCTCACCTCACTCTCCCCATGCTCTTGTTCCTTGCTGCTTCTTAGGAAAAAAGTTAATTGGATAATGAAGAAATCAGATCTCTTTAAGGAAAAACATTGTGCCAGATTTACATGCATCTTTAGATGTTTCTGAGATTCTAAGATAATCCCCATGAATATCTAAATTATATGAGATTACACAGAACCCATATATGAAATTCACTGAACCTAAATTCTGATTTTGGATAGATGAATTTTATTTACTGTTAGTTTGTTTTACTTCTCTAATACCTCTGTGTTCCTTGTTTGTTCATTTCTCTGCTAAATTTAGATTTTTAAAAAAGATTTTTGTGTTATATTCATATGTGAGATCTGTTCATAACTTGCTTTTCTTACACAGTCTAGTTTTTGCTCTCAAGGTTATACTAGCCTGGGAAAAATGAATAGGGGCACAGTCTTTATATTTCTATTCCCTTGAGCAATGTTAGGATCTATCTGTTCTTTAAAAGTTTAGTGGAACTTGTCTGTAAATGATCTCAGCCTTGTGTGCTTTTGAGAGGTAGTTTCATTTTGTTTTGTTTGGAACATTTTTAACTGCTACACAATTCTGTATATCTTAAAGTGAATTTTGTTGAATCATAACATACACTGAGATTATAAAAGTAGAGCTCAACACATTTACAAAGAATTAACACAGATATGTAACCACCACAGATCGAGAACCAGGATATTATCAGCACCTCCCAAACACATAACTTCCTTTTAAGTGCCTCTAGTATCCTGACCTCTACCAACTGTTAAGTTAAAAAAAATAAAGACTACTAAATAGCAATCTAAAATAAAGCTGAATTTACTTGCATGCCTGACACAGAAGAGGAGCGCCATTCAAGTACAAATGCAGTTTTTTCTTTGTGTGGAAATTGAAAAAGCTTGACATAGATTTAAAAAGGAAAATGTACAAAATCAGGCAACTTCTCGAGTTCAGGTCTCTGGGTGGCTTACAAGTGGGTTGTAAACTCTTCTTTGCAAGTGGCCACTACCAAGTTTCACTTTACTGCTAACTGGAAGCCTGGTTTCAAACAAGTCCATGATGGGTTGTGTAAAATTCCAGAGCCTAGGTTTGCTCACCATATACGTTTGTGTGGGCACACTCAAAGTTGAACAAAAATGTTCTTTAAAACACTGTAGATTAGTTTTGAACTTTATATAAGTGAAATCATATACTATGAACTCTTTTGTATTTGGCTCCTTTTGTTTAATGTTACTTTTATGAAATTCATGTTACTGCATGAGCTGTAGTTCATTTATTCTCTATTTTATAGTATTCCCTCAGGTGAATATATTATATATTTTTTTGTTATCTGATATCTCATTTGATTAGTTTGTTGCTCAAGCTATGTTCTTTTCCTTCCAAATGGGAAACCATAATGATATTTTGGATTTCAACATGCTAGTGCTTTAGGAAATGATTGTGTGAGTGTGTGTGTGTGTGTGTGTGTGTGTGTGTTTTATATTTGTTTTTTTGTTACGTCATTTGGGAAGAAGCTAGGCACTAATAAAGTTATGACTAAGTTAACACTAACGAAGTCCTCTTAATATATTATAATTTATTCATCCATTTTACTGTTAGTGGATATTTGGGTTGTTCTAGTATTTGGTTCTCAACAAATAGTCTACTATAAATGTTCTTCTAGTATTTCTATACATATACACATAAACACACATGCACATTTCAGTTGGACAGATGCAAAGGAGTAGAATTTCTGAGTCATGGGGAATGCATAAGGCATCTCTAGTGGATACTACCAGTTTTCCATAGCAATTGAACCAATTTACAATCTCACCAGCTGTACAGCTCTAGTTGTTTCACATCTTTGTCATCACCTAGTATTGTCAGCCTTTTAATTTAACCCTCTCAGTGAATGGAATAGTGCTATCTCATTGAAGTTTTAATTTGCATTTCCCTCATCACTGGTGAAATTTAACATATCTTTTTATGTTTATTGGCCATTTGGATATCCTCTTTTGTAAACTACTTGTTCAAATACTTTACTTATTTTCTATTGGATGTTTGTTTTTCTCCTTTCAAAAAATTACAGGAATATGTAACTACACATACACACACTTGTATACATATACATACATATACACACATATGTACATGAGATATGTATATGAGATCTTTACTGTAATATTTATACAAATATTTTCTATTCTTTGACTTGCCTATTCATTCTTGTTTTCTATGACTTGTCTTTTTATTCTCTTAAAGGTGACTTTCATTAAACAGAAATTAATGAGCAATACGTTTTTAACAAATTTAAATAGTTCTAGGTCAAGTTTTCACTTTCTTATTTTATTTTGGTAAGTTATAATTTACCAAGAAGTTATTTCTTTAATCTATTAAAAGTTTATTGGCATAAAGTTTATCTTACTACTCCTTTATGATTAAAAAATCCCTCTACTTAATCTATAGTTATTAACTCATTTCTTTTTCCTAATACTACTTAATTGTGCCCATTTTGTCATTTTTCTTTGATAAATATTGTCACAGTTTTGCCTATTTTTTCATTAAGGTCTTTATTTCCATCATTGTAGCATCTTAATTAATCAAGATAGCTTCATTTCATATCATAAATTTATTTAAAACTGTTCTAAATTTTATCCAGAATATGGAGGAATTGAAGTTCTTTAATTAGTATGTTTGTATGAGTTTAATAACATTAGACAACAAAATCTTATAGGAAACAGGATACCTTTAATAAATGTATAGATACCAACTATACATTAGATACCAACTAATATGCCCTGTTTTTTTCATTTTAGGTTCTATACTAAATTTATAGACACCTTCTGAAATTCAGCCATTCTATTGTATTTTTTATCAGCTTTCCATCTCACAGATTTTATGTGTGGGACTGAGAAATATGCTAATACTGACAAAAATTATGTTGTATGAAACTAACTATTACTTATGAAATAGCTGAATAAACATGTTAGAGGAATTTAGGTCATGATTTTCACAGTAATTTTAGTGTAGTCTAAGTGGAAGTGGGTATGAAAGCATTATAAGTAAAGTTCTTATTTGCTTCAGACTTAAAGCTGCACAGCGTCCTTCACCCCTGGTGGAGGTGTGTTTTGCACTTAGACTTGAATTGAAGGTTGTTTTTTCTCACTCGTTCTACAGCAGAATAGAAATCCCTTCCTACTATGGCAGGTCAGCTCCAAGTAGGGAGAGAAAAAAACAGGGGGATAGTGCTTTGCAAAAAGGAAAACAAGGCTATTTCTGGAAAATATGTTATTGGTGGCAAGCATTTTCCAGAATATATTAGAAAAAGAGAGAAAGAGAAACTCTTCAGGTCTTTTAAATTAAGATCAGAAATTCTTAGAACTCACCTCCCCTCCAGTCCCTTTCCCTCCCCCATGTCCATATCATTTCAGCCCCAAGACCTCGCTCACCTCCTGCTGTGCGGTCCGGTTCCGAACAGGAACTGGGGGTTGGGGACCTCTGGTATAGCATATTAGAACTCTTGAATACAGAAGGAAGATCAGTAAATTAAGTAGCACCAGATAAAAGGGACGGGGAGAACAACCCAGAAGGATTAGGTGAGGAGAATGGGTGTTAGTTATGCACACATGGCTAAGACAAGGTCAGCAAGTACATGTCCGTGTGCCAGCATACACTCTCTTGTACCGTTTCAGGCTTTGCTGATTCATTAGAGTATTTGTTTCCTGTTGATCCTAGCATGCCTCAACAATCCTCCTGAGTACATACTTGAGGTTACCATTTCTAACCTATTTAGCAGAGGTGGCCCATGAGAAGCAACTACTTTGCCTTCACGAGATTAAGGACTCCACCAATTAGAGAGGAGAAACTCATAGTTAATAGCAAAATTGTATCACATGTGTAGGTTTTGTGTGTGCTTATCCAGAAGCCGACTCTGTATTATTCTCATCCCACTGAACACATTCAGTCCCTGTCAATCAATATGTCTTTATAAAGTCTTGTGTTAAGTAGACTCTTCAGGGATTGTTAAAGATGGATATCTGAAAAGGGGGAGCCTTACTCACAATTGGGTAAAGATTTTGGTATCTATACTCTATATAGTATGCTTCCTTAATAAGACTTATTTCTGTTCCCTTGTACATTATGCATGAACTCTTCAGCATTTGTTTGCTTTCTTTGCTTCAGCATAATTTATTTTTAGTCCTCTTATTCTGTGAGCATGCTTTAATTCTTCCCCTAAATTCTCTATCCTTGATTTTCAACAAGTATGTATCAAAACACAACCACTGGCCCCAGTCCAATATCTTGGGGGCCAGCAAACCAGGCAATGGGTGATCTGGGCTGGTCATGGGCATCCCGCTGGAACAGGGTCAAGACTTGGCAAAATGGCTAGGACCAGGAGAATAAGACACATGCACATGTGGCCTATGTCTTAGGGCAGTGATTCTCAACCACAAAGAACTCTTACAAAACACCAAATTCTGCTTCCATCCTGAGATTTTGATTTAATTGGTTTTGGATAACTCCCAGACCAAGATATTCCCTAGGTATTTGATATGCATCTAAAGAAGAAAACCATTGTTTTATAGGGGATTAAATTCTGTTGAAGGCAAAGGGACATTACAGGCAGGTGACTGGTTATTTATCAGGTGTTGTTTCCAGAAGCAGGCTCAGTGACAGCCAAGAGAACCAGACAGGTCTGCCTTGTCCCATAGGGAGCAAATGCTTCAGAGTCAATTTGCTTCAAACAGCCCTTTATCAGATTAGCTCTGTTTTTCTACAGTAGGTGGATCCCCAGAGCTACTCTGATGTCTTATTATGGCAGAGTCATATTTTCTAGTCATCCCCGGGCTATCTTTTGGTATGGTATTTCCAAATGCACTGTCCCCACCCACACCAGCCTTTTCATTTGAGGGAAAATAATCACCTTCATTGAATATGAGGTATAGGAGATTGCTATAATCCTACAGATCTCTTATATGAACCTAAATGAAACTATGGGATAAAACCATACATTTATAGCAGCTGGAAGAGGAAATGAATAAAGACGGTTAAGCAATTAAATATACTTTCTCACCATAAATAGAAGTATAGATATAGTAGAGGGAATCATGAAAATAAAAAAACAAACCTAAATGATCATTGAAGTCTTGTTGAATTGTCAATTATTCAATGAATATTTTTGCTTACATGGAAAAACTACCCACATATCTATCTTAGATTGTTTATTAAGATCTTAGTCAATCCTTTCAGCTATTTATCAGAATAACCAGATTTATTCCTGCCTTGGAAGATAATAAAATAGTGCTTACCAAACAAAATCATTCTGTTAAGATTTAAGAATTAAGGTTTAGAATTCAAAATAAACTTGGGCAATGCATTGATACCACGATCTGTTCTTACCTCGTAGGAAATGTCTCCTATAGACACAAACTGAAGTTGCGTACATCATACTAACTCACGAGAGAACAAAGGAATTTCTCGAGAGATAACGTCAGACTGTTCAGACATATTCCAACTGATTATTGCATTTAGAGGATTTCTAGACATTAGTTCGACTAAGGAAGGTAAGTTGAGGCTAATCCATAATTTATCAATTCCACTGAAAGACTATCAAAAGCACATTTATAGATTACTAGGAACACTATTTTTCTGTGTTGGAAAATAGATCAATAATGACATCTATGGCAAAGGCCCCCTCCTGATAATATAAAATTTTATCTTTGATTTGTTGCTGATATAACTAGATAATTAATTTTAGTTTTCAAAGGTCTATGCCTATGAAAAAATGCCTTAGGATTAATATTTGATCTCCAACAGCTGAATTAATTCTAATTTTGATCATTGCAAATATATTGTGGGGACTAATATCAGTAGAAGAAATAAAGAGACTTCCAATAAGTAGATGGATTTTAAGTGCAATTTTGGTACTGCTTTTATGCTTTATTACTAAGAGTTAAATTCCATGGTAACACAGCAGTAAATGAGTTTAACCAGGAGGTACTTTATAATAGGCCTTGCACATAATTGTCTATTCATAGCGTTAGGTGGAGCATCTTCAAAAACACAGAGAAACTGGGTGCCTATGGAAAAAGCTAAATTATCAACGGGACTGATTTTAATTGTTTCTTGTAAGTATTTTTTTAGGCTGGAATGTGTGCCCTTGGGGAAACAATGTGACATTTGAATTTGTTACAGACAACTAAATTTCATGACAGGAGAATTATGTGTATTTCTAAATTATGGTTAGTTGAGATGTTTTTATCACACTTGTCCTATGTCTTCGTGGTTGAGGTTATTAACGTTACTGCTATTCCCCCAGACACATAGATTGCAAATGCAGGCATCTTTGACTCATCTTTATTTTTCTCCATTTCTTCTTTTTGCCTCACTGCAAAGCATCTACGCAGGGTGTTTAATCTTTCTAATTCATGGTTCCTAATATAACACTTACCCGCTTAGTGGGTGATGCTTCCGCATTGCATGCTGAATTTTGAATTAAATCTCTTTTGCTAGTATATGGCAGTTCTCTTATTAAAAATTCATATTTTCAAAAATCGCATCATAAAACTGTTTCAATGGGCGTGTGCTGGGGTGGTGGTAGGTGAGGGAGGGAGTAAATTATGCCAGACCAGCAATGACCAAATTATTTTTTTTTCCGGTTATTTCAATAATGAAGATCTTAGAAATGGTCATAGTCCTAGTTGTGAAAACTAAAAATAATAAACCGTATTGATCAAAGCGGGCAAACATAAACCGAAACATCCCTGGGAAAATTCCAAAGAGCTTGTAAGATCCGACAAGAATCAATAAACTTTGGACAATCAAAATGAGTGGTAGTGCTGTTTACAACCTCCAGCAGGAAACAGAAGAAAGGACGCCAGCTGAGCATCCATTTACTGCGCGCCAAGCAGGTGTGAGTTCCTTCACTGTTTACTCAGGAGCGTTTTTTCCACTGAGCAAGGTGCTTCCTCCCAGTGAGAGTAATATTCTACCCAACAGTGACTGGAGTAGAGCCAATCTTGCTCCTTAATTATTCAATCATGTTCTTTCCAATTCACATTACAAAAACTCACACCGTCGGAGAAATGCCTGTACAAACTCTTCAGTCTAGGAGGCCAGCAAGGACCCCAGTTTAAGTCCTCCTGTTTGCTCTGTAGGTAGTATAGCCTAGTGGTTAGGAATGTGGACTTGACAATCACTCTACCTCAGTTCACATTCCAGCTCCTGTACCTGTTGTGCTCTCCGAGGCAAGTTATGGGAACACTTTGTGCCTTCATTTCTTCATCTGTAAAATGATGAGGATGTTAATACTGTTATCCCCATGATCTTATTTGGGAAATGAGACCACAGTTGTTAGATCTAACTGTGTAGAATACTGGCTGTACTTGGTATACAGTTCTTAAACATTGGAAGGCGCTGTTAATACTCTCCTGCATCTGGATGGCTATTTCCTCAACATAAATCTCTTTGCCACTGTTGTTCCCTCTGATAAGCATGTTATTTCATCCTTGTTGACTTGCTAAAATCTTACCTGTTCCTATAGGTCCATTTTGATACAAGTATTTTATAATATTGTCAACTGAATGGACTTTTCCTTCCCCTTGTACTCCATTGTAGGCCCTTTTTTCTGAGACTTAAGTTCCTAAGTTCAAGTTCACAAATCACTGTTGTGTCAAAACCTTCATTCTCAGCTTAACCCATAGATGCTAGAGAGACCTGAAATCCAATACTGTTCCTGTATGCCTTGTGATTTTGCTAGACTAGAAGTATTTGTTTTAACCTGCAGTGTGTAATTCAGTTTGTGGACAGGCTACCCAGTATCAGACACACAAAGGAACTTTTAAACCCAAGCCAGTCATCTGAGTGCATGTTAAGGTCACATTGATGCCATCATGGTGCCCTCACTTAATATTTCTTTGGATATATTTTGCCATTTTATTGTCTAAAGTGAATGCATTGGCTGAGCCAAATCACTACAGAAGGTGTAAATACCTTTTGGTTTAAAAAAAAATGCAGATAAAGGCTAAAAAAAATTACTCCACCTGGACCTGGCCCCAGCCCCGGCCCACAGCATCCTCCATGGTGTTCAAAAGAGAATATTTCCTGATGGAGGGGGTTGGGTGACAGAGTTAGCTCCCTCATCTCAGGGAATATATATATATTCCCCTTTTATATACATATATACAATTACCCCTTTCCTACCTATAATAATCAGTTATTAATTTATTAGATTAAAATGCAGCAAAATTTCCCATTCTATTTTGGGATGATGAATTCTGTTTTGCATTGTGGTCACTTGGTAAGAGCACTTCAGGATTTATTCAATTAAGAGGTGAATCAAGTGATTCCAGAACTGCTGATAAAAAACTATGAGATAATATTTGGAAATATGTGTTTCTCTGTTTATCTCTCTAGCCACAGGTTTGTGCCTGAGGTTCCCAACAAATGGCTGATGATCTCCGAATTTTCAGTGGTCTGGCAACTGGCACTAACAGCTCAGAATAAGCACGTTTAACTTTAGAATCCATCTGCACTCTTGGCCACTAGAGGTGGGTGATACTAGTTACAGATATCAGTTTCTCGAAGCCTGTGAGAACCCTGTGATTTTGTTTCAAATATTCTTTCTTTACCATGGAATCATTTTGAGATCAGAGCAAAATATTTAACTTTCTTTTTCTTTATACTTGCCCAAACAATAAGCTGGATAGCTAACGCATATGTGATTTCTTACAAATGTCATTTTGAATGAAATGAAAATCTATGGTTTTTAAGATTAATATTGTACAAGCAGTTCATACAATATAAAGGTTTCCAAAAAAATGAAGAAAATTTTCTCTACCGGAGATTTATTTTGCTACTTATGACTAAGGAGTCCAGGATTCAAATCAAGGTTTTGACAGTGTTGTTTGAAACCTGTTGGGATTGGTCATTACTTATGGTATAAATTTTAAAATAAAGTTAATTCTTTCATTAAAAAAATGAAATCTGTTTTGTTCTAGCAATTTCAAATCCAAGCAATTAATATTACTTATATTTGCACAGGATTTGCTCCGTAAGCATATATTTTTTTATAATTGTTGACATATAGTTATTTTACTTATTTGTGTATACTAGGTCAATATATCTAAATAACCTTAGCCATGTTTATATGTGTGTGTGCTTATATACATTTCATATATAAATTAACGAACTATATATGATTGATAAATATATATGAATGATTTTATATACAATTATTTTGTAGAGTTCATGCATTTTGTTGAATTTATGGTACCAGGTGATATATAGATAGATATTGGATAGATATTTCATAGCCTGGCACTTTTTATGCTTTTGAAATTTTGGAAGCTTAGTGTTTATTCATGAGTTATACTTTAGAAATTATGAAGAAAGTATATGAAATTTTAAGAACAACTTATTTTTATCTTAGAGGTTTTTCTATTGTAGTTAAACTTTGCTTTTAATACTCCATCTTATTCTCTTCACTGTAGGATATAGTGGTCTCCTATTAAGTCAATTGATGTGAGTCTCACTGAAGGGATTCATCCTAAAATAGAAGGCGGCAATTGTCATGGAGAGGTGCAATGAGATAGAGGGTCATTTATGGAGTCATCACCCAAGGCTGCTGAAGACTATATAGTTACAGGAAAAAATAATTCAAGTTATAGACAAGAGCATAGAAGTAAATCTAAACTATAGTCTGAAGGCAGAAGCAAGGCCATAAGTGGAAAGAAAAATCATGCCGTCAGAAACTGCGGAAATGAAAAACAAATTAGTGGGATTCAACATGGGTTAGGACTGGTCATTGAGAACAATGTTAGGGTAGTGTGGTCTAGACTGCCCAATACAGAGCTGGCTGGACCTAGTCACATTCCACGAATACAAGGAACATGTGTTTGATAAAGAAATTGATGGCTATATGTGCAAAATTTGTTAAGCTTGAACACAAGTTCCAATTTAATTTTTGATGACTATTTTTTAAAAAATTAATTTTTGTGGCTTCAATTATTTTCTCTATTCTTTTCCAGATTGTTCCAATAGTTACCAGCAGTCTACTTTAGCCACAGAACCTATCCCATTTCCAAATAGCCAATATAAATATTTTCCCTTGGATATTTTTTGTTACCTTAAAAGAAGAGATCTGAATTTGTATTTAACAATTTCCCCTGAACTGGATTTCCCTTGTATAAAATCTTTTTGTTGTTTTTAGTGGCGTTCATAGACTCCATGTACCCATTTTCACAACGTTTAATTTCACTTTTATTTATCCCTTTCCTTTATATTTAGACCTTAAATTAAGTTGGAAAGTTGATATCAGCAAGACAAAGTTTAGTTGATTGGACATTTTACACACTCTGTTTTTGTGTACTTCTGATTTATAAACAGTATTTATATGAGCAAGAAGCAACTCAAACCAAGCTCCCCTCATTGGCCTGGGAGGTCTCTTATAATGACTTCTAGTGATTTTATATGAGATCTATACTTTTATTAAAATCAGAAATCAGAGGTACAACTCTGTTGGTCAGAGTATAGCAACAAACTGGGTGTATCAAAAAATGTGAAATGTGTCCAACATATTAGGCAAATCTAAAAATGGGGAATGTGGTTTTATTGAATTAGCACAAGTTATGGACCATATTTTTTCACTTCTAAAACATTCAATTTAATTTTAATGTTTCTGAAGTTGGGAAACATAACTAATGTCAAAAGAAGCTTATGTATTGCTGGGCAGTAAAGTAAATTATAAAGTCATTGTCATTTCTGAGCTCACGGTAACATGGCCAAGAACTGAGGCATCTCTTCTGCTGACTGCAATTTCATCAGACTGCAACATGAGAAGAGTTATTTGCCTCAATACCACCAGAGCTGGTTGAATTTTAAATTTGTATCTGCATTTGCTATTTAAAATATCCTCAGAAAAGATTATACCCTTAGGGAGCATTGTAATAAAAAGTTACTGTGAACCTAGATGATCACTTGTCTTTTGCCATCTTTTGTAATTCAGGACAGTAGTGTTGCCAAAACTCTTGGAATTGATCGTAGACTTTTCAGAACTAGATGAGGTTTCTGGGAACAATTTTTGAGTCTTGAGGGACTCTCACTCATTTATTTAACAACCATACAAAAACAAAACAATAACTATGAATTCAGCTAAATAGTGACTGGACAATAAACTCTGGCATGAGCAAATGTATTTCAAAATGATGCTGTTGTTTCCAAAATTGCTAAAAAGATTAGGATCATGTGCACTGACTATCACTGTGATGCTATGCTTAACCACTGACGGTCAAAATTTCTCAGAACAATCTTTAGACTTAGAATGTGTCATGGCTTAAATGCTGTTATTAATGAATAACATGGCATGGAATTTCAAAGATAAGTGTATACTATTGTTGAGTGGTGTACATTTTAATATAGTGTCTTTTCCCAAAATGCTGTTCCTAAATTGATGTGCCTTAAAAATCAATACTGTTTCAGGATTAAGGAAATGTGATAAACTAATGGTGTCATTGAAAAGATGGAGGACACCTTACAACTTCATTTGCATTACTCTTATGATATAACATTTACTTTAATATACATATTCATATTTGTACTGTCTTATCTTCCATCCCAGGCAGGAAGTTTGCTGAGAATGTACAATTCGCATATCCCTAGTAGGGGCTTATAAATTCTCATTTGCCTGGAGAAATTAGGAGCAGGTGAAGGAGCATCTGAACAAGAGGGAAAATAAGAACTAAAACGAAATGCTGTGTCAGAAGCCTGGAACAAGTGCTAGTCTGCTTAGTCTGACTTTCTGACACTGATACCCCAGTATTTCCCCCTCGCCATTCATTCATTCAGTCTCCACACATTATGAAGTAATTGCTTATATTAACTGTTTTAAATGTGAATGCAAAAATAAATGAAATATAATTTCTATGGGGAAAGGTTTGTGTAAAAGACATGTGTAATTATAATATATCTGGTACAATGTATAAATAATGAAAATTATGAGAGTCTAGAGGAGTTCTAGTTTTCTACATGTAAAATAATACTACAAATGATGGTGTGTTCAGAGTAATGGCAAAAAATTTATTTTCATGCCTTCAAGGAATGTTACTTTTATACTGAGGATTTTAATAAAAAGTAAATCATTCATATATCATGGATGCCCAGAAACAGTAGATGCTGTGGTTCAAATCCCTTCACTTTAACTTATTAGTCCTTAGTTTATTTGAACACCATGTCGCAGAGTACAGCTAATAAAAGCATGAACATTTGTCTTAGAGCAAGTTTGATTTGAGGTGAATAACATTAAATAGACTATTGACAAGCAATTAAACACCATTTCTTTTCCTAGCACAGCTTTGAATTACGGTTGTCCTAACTAATGCAAGCATCCTTATGTTTTAGAATTCCAATATCATCTAAGATGAGAAGAAGCATTTAATTGGATTTTCAATAGAGTCAGCCAAGACCCACTGCTCATCATCTTGACTGCTTATCTGTATCGACTGAGGCCCAAACAAAACAAAGATAAATAGCAAAATTCATTAACAATCCATTTACTTCAACTTCAAATTGAATGGACATTATTCATGCCTATTGCCATTTCATTGGAGAATATCACATGGCATTTCCCAGACAGAGTGCTGTGCTTCTTAGCTTTCACTTTATTTGAGTCAACTCTTCTGCCCCTTGGAGGAACCTGGCTGAAGCAAAAAGAAATAAGGTGGTTTTCTTCTACCATTCACACTTAACATATTTATTTGAAAAAGGAAAAACAAAGAAAGAGATACCAGAAGGAAATTATGGACCTCTATCAGCATCTAAAAAGAAGGGCAATTCCCAAAATGGTTTACTAAAAAAGTCACAGGAGATACTTGCAATATCCAAGGTAATACTGAGGTCATCCCAGAAGAACAATGAAGAGAGAAAGTTGATTATAATATTCTCTTGCAAATGAAGAAGCTATTATTTCACCACTTAGATGTGACAATCCGAAAGTTGTGAACTAAAGGCACCAATGAGCTCTCGTCCTCTATAAAACGTCATCTAAGGAAATGTTTGTTCAACTATCATATTGCCAAGGCACAGTCTTAGTGTGTTTCATTAGCAGCCTCCTTCCAAGAGAGGCTTGCCACTTGATCACAGATCTTATTCCTACTTTCCATCCCCACCCTATATCCCAATGCATTAGTATAGGTATTCTGATGTTTTGCATTTCACCATAGTTTGTAATAGTCTTAACAAGCGGCTTTGCTGCCATTTAAGGCAGTGTTATTGTTTTTTCCTACATGGCAACCACTAAAGAACTGCTTTAAATTAACAAAGAAACGGGCTTCCCTGGTGGCGCAGTGGTTGAGAGTCCGCCTGCCGATGCAGGGGACGCGGGTTCATGCCGCGGGGCGGCTGGGCCCGTGAGCCATGGCCGCTGAGCCTGCACTTCTAGAGCCTGTGCTCCGTAATGAGAGAGGCCACAACAGTGAGAGGCCCGCGTACCGCAAAAAATTAACAAAGAAATGAATCAGTTTTTTTTTTTAAATCTATGTTTTTTTGTTGCCAGTGCCTTTCACGTAATTCCAATTGCCATGCACATTAACTTTTTTAAATCACATAAAATTTTGAGGGAAAAAGAATTTCATTGCAGTCTGATGCAGGGTTAACCATTTTGAAATGATGTTTATACGGCCTAAATGATACCTGGTCATCCAAGTACAAACTATCAGTGATTGGATTATAAGCGGACAGAAAGCAGGTTGCTAAGGAAAGAGAAAAGGAAATTAACTCCCTAATTAGATAACCAAGGTTTTTGTCTACATAATGCTAGAATAACTAATTGAATATGTTGAATGAGTTAGACTGGTTTTTATCATGTAAACAAAACAAAGGACTGATTCCCTGATGCTTTCACTATTCAGTTGTGGTGGCATTATATGGGCATAACAAATATGTTTCAAGCTGCTTTTCCATTGTATCTCAGGCAACATTTCCTAGAAAGGCCATCAAAAGGGAAAATTTTTTTCTCTTTAGCTATGAAGCAACGTCTATATTTAGAAATTAGTTTAATCATTCTGGTTGAGGTGACCGGTAAGTAACATTAGCCCCACAGCAGTCTACCTGGTGTGTGTCTAGACGTGTGTGTCAACACTGAGATATTTTGCACAGAATAAATCAAATTTTTAAACAAGTCTAATCAAATATATTTATACATTTTAGTCAAGAAATTCTGACAGGATAGCAAAATAACCAGAATGGTGGATCCAGCGCATATCCTAGAAAATTTGCCTTTCTTTAGATTCTATGACACCTTCACCTCCTGATTTCTCTCTGACCTTTCTTTGGGATTTCTAAAGCTAAGCATTGGAGTCTTCTTCCATTCATTCTAGAAATCTCAGTCATGATGCTTCAAAAACTGCCTCTCAGAGGTAATTCTCTCTGTTCTTCTGGAACTCCAATTAGGTGTATGAGAAGCCTTCACACATGTTTTCCTTGTCTTAAACTTCCTCTCATTTTCTATCTCTATCTCTCTGTGCTACATTCTGAATAATTTTTTCTAGTTAATTAGTTCTCTTTTCACCTGTATGGGTTGAATCTGCCATTAAACCTATCCATTCAGTACTTACATGTTTTGTTTTTATTTTTATCCAATAAATGTGCATAAAAAGCAAATAATTCTCAAAACTATGAAAAATAGCAGTCCCTAGGGTCTCTCCCTGCTCATTTCCCTATTCTCAAAAACACATACTTTGATTCTTTTATCTGATTACTTTGGCATTTGTTGGGCTGCAGCCCCACGGGCCTGCAAGTCTTGTAATTGCCCAGACTCAAGACAAAAGAAAAAACCTGGATTCAGTGACAGAGACATTAGTGGTTTATTGGACAGCGCATCTTACTCATCCGAAGTAAGGTCCTGCAGCGACTCCGCATAGCTAAAGGGGGAAGAGGAAGGTTACCAGTTATGGGCGAATTGACGTCAGGTTGTCTCATTGGTTACCAGGGAAACCAGCAGAGTGACTTGTCCCTCACAATCCCTTTGACAAACTATCATAGTGGAGCCATTCTGTCATACAGAGTGAAGTAAGTCAGAAAGAGGAAAACAAATATCGTATATTAACGCATATGTGTAGAATCTGAAAAAATTGGTAGAGAGGATTTTATTTAC
This sequence comes from Phocoena sinus, assembly GCF_008692025.1. NCBI lineage: Eukaryota > Metazoa > Chordata > Mammalia > Artiodactyla > Phocoenidae > Phocoena > Phocoena sinus. The sequence continues at coordinate 24,944,884 of NC_045766.1, forward strand.
AAAGCAGAAATAGAGGCACAGATGAAGAGAACAAACATATAGATGGAAAGGGGGGTGGTGGGATGAATTGGGAGTTTGGGATTGACATATATACACTATTAATACTATGCATAAATAGATAACTAATGAGAACCTACTGTATAGCACAGGGAACTCTACTCAGTGCTCTGTGGTGACCTAAATGGGAAGGAAATCCAAAAATGAGAGGATTTATGTATATGTATGGCTGATTCACTTTGCTGTACAGTAGAAACTAACAAAACATTGTAAAGCAACTATATTCCAATTAAAATGAAAAAAGAAAGATTAGAACAATCACTAGCTGGGGCAGAGGGCTGGGGATTGGGGGGTGTGGGGTGTGGGTGAGGGGTAGGCGGTTACTGATTAGGCTCTATGATTAAGAGGGAAGACCAGTCATGTGAATAGGTTACAGGTGAGTCAGGGACTGGTAGAGCTGGGGATATACAGAGAGCAAGAGAACCACCATCTTGAGTGGCCTGATAATACAGCATTTGTCTCTGTGTTTCTAAATAATAGGATTATAATGTTTCCTTACCATTGGTCAGTTTAGGAATTATTTATTGGCTTCTTATGATAAAAGTTGAGAATTTAGCTATTAAAGGGTTTTTTCCATGTAGAAACTCATATCCTTCAGTTGTGGGAAATACTCTGGAATTAATTCTTTGATGATTACCTCCCCTCGGTTTCCTCTGTTCTCTCTTTTTGGAACTTCTATTGTCTGGAAGTAACATCTTCCAGACTGGTCCTCTTTCTTTTTCGGTCGGACATTAATTTGACTCCAACTTTCAGCGCCTCTATAAAGTTTTTTCATTTCTGCTATTGTATTTCTAATCACTGAGAGCTTCTTTTTATTCCCCTGGATATTCCTTTTTATAACACTGTATTCCTAGTTTATGGTTTATTATCTTTCCTATTTATGGAAGAACATTAAATAGTTTTTTTTTCCATTCATCCTCTCTGTCCCATCTGTCCCTCTGTATTTGCTTTTGTCTCTACCTCTTATGTTAGAGGTTTTCCCAAAGTGTGTGCTAATTGCTGGTTCTCTGCACATGGTCAAGAATAGTGAAAGCCTCTGAGTGCTTCTGACTATAAGTTTCATTGCAGCGTGATGTGGTTGAGGCTTTCCTTTGGGACACTTATGATATCAGAATTTTAGGACTTTCATCTGAGGTTGTTAGATTTTTCCAGATTTTTCTGTGGGGTAAAGACCTAATTATCAGCATTCTGGGAGCCAGGTAACATAAGAGGAGTAGAGTTTTAGGTGGGCAATGGAAAGGGGTTTGGGAAAAGGGGTGTCTCCTGGCAAGTGGCATGTTTAAATGTACTTATTTTCTCTTTGGTTTTGTTTTGCTTTTATTTTATTTTTTAATAATGCGTCTAATATTCCAAGATAAGAGATTCGGCAGCCTTATAAAGCAAGGCACCTGGAGAATTCAATTAACTTCTGAACATATCTTGACAAGTCCTTGTTTTATACCTCCAGTAGCACCCCACTTCCATGGTAGCTACGGTTTTATTTTTGACATTGGATCACTGAAAATAATAAGAAAAGACCTAAAATATTAGGTAATAATTCAAGTTAAAATCAGTTTTACTGCTATCAAGGTGTATACTGTGTGGGAGTTAAGTACATGGATGAATTGTAGAGCAAGAACTATTATGTCCATGTCATGTATAAAATAGTATATGTGATTTCAAGATATTAAACTGTGAGATGAGTCAACCATTGTTTCCTTGGAAACAATGATGAATTAAAGTAACTCATTACACTGAATTAACCTGAGGTAATAGAGCTAATGAATTATCTTCCACCTACATTTCTCTTTTCCTTCTAGTATGGTGTCTCCTGAACTGTCAATCTTCCTTATAGATGCTTAAAATTCAGGGTTAAAGACATGATTTCAAATCGTAGAGTGGCTAGTTCGTAATTCTTTTTTATCTGCTTTGTTAATTTTATAACTGATTACTCTCCAATTAGTTTTCTTTTTTTCCCTGATATAATAAATATATATGTAGGTTTTCTTTTCTATAAAAAATTCTATCAGTCATAATAATAACATCAACAGGAATATCTCTAATAATTAGCTTTTAAACATCTTTCACACTTTACATGCTATTTTTGCCATACAAGGTTAGAAAATGTGTCAAACCTAAGCCGGGTAGAATCTGAAGAACCATTCATTAATGATGTCCCTCAAAAATTCAGAGCTAGCAGTCAGAAGGCTTAGGTTTTGATCTTGCTTCTATCTTTCTTGCTGGTGATTTCTTGTAGATTCAGTTTTACCATCTGTAAAACTGGGATGATAAAGCCTATTCTAGCCACCTCAACTAGATTGTCGGGTAGAATGAAGCCATACATATGAAGGTAGTTTGAAATCTGTGACCTGACATGAATATAATTTTATGGAAAAGGTAACATAGTAAGTAGTAATCAGTTCAAACTTTTGCAATATAAAAATAAACATATAAATAAATAAATGAATTAATGAATATTTATTGAGTGCTTACTTTGTACATGTTTTAACTCAGTAAGAAGTAGATACTATTATTACTCCCATTTTGCAGATGAGAAAACTAAGGCACAGAGATGTTAAATAACTTACCTAGGGTTACAGAGCTACTACTGGTAAAGCTGAGACTAAATCCAGGTTTTCTAGCTCTAGAATTTATGTTCTTAACCATTATACTATTGTTACAACTGATGAGATTTGGCAACAAAGTCAGACTTGAAAGTTAATAAACTAGGTTATATGTTCTTTAGAAGAGACTGGTATATATTGATTAATACTCAGAATATTTGCCATTCTCTACCTATTGTGTGTGTCTTCATATATGACTGTGCCCAAATTCATTCTTTTTTTTTACCTCTTACTTCCTTCTCACATCCTGAATCAGTCAGGGTCCAAGTAGAAAAAAAATGAGTCTGTATATTTAAAACATAGGGAAATTATAAATGGATAATTTAAAGAGGAAATATAGGAATTGAGACACTAGCAGGGAATGGGGAGACAGCCCTGAAATTGGGAGCAGTAGTGGGCTCCAGCAGCCCCTGAGTTAGAGGGGAAAAAGGAAGAGGTGTGAGCAGAGCCTGGGGGCTCTGTACTCGTGCTGGGAGCTGCAACCCCGGAGGCCTTACTGGTGGAGGCGGGATCCACTGAGGACACTCAGCTGCTGTGGGAGAACCCAGCCAGCCAGCAAAGGAGGGTATAAACACCCTGGCTCCTTGCTCCCTCCCCCTTATCCTCTACTTTCTTTCCAAAGTCTTCCCTTGGTTGAAACCTAGGAGCCCGGGAAAGGCAGCCATAGGCCCGGCCCCTGATTTAGAGCTCGGAGCAGGGTAAGTAAAAAGACGGACGGAGCGCTGCAGTCTCAGGCCAGGCACATCCCATTCTACTTTCTTAGCTTTCATTTTCCTAGGTAATCCATTTCCACTATGTTGGATTCATTGGAGAATGAATTATGATAACTTTATACTGTTTAATGAAACTGCATTGCTCTTTCTTCTACTGACAATTTAAGTTAGACTTGGCCACTATGAACTCTGAAGAACCTGCCCTTTCTCTAGAGTCATTTAGTCCTAGTGTGATCCTGGCAGAGAGGAATTAGACAATAAAATTTTTAAATCGATGCCACAGAGGCTCCTTAAAGGGTTGGTAGTCCACACGTAATGAATACGGTGAACAGTCCCTTTCTCTGGGGTACAAACATGGATTAGTTTTATTCTTCCAGTAATTCTCACTAACTGTGCCCAATTGATAGAATGCTTTTTTTCTTTGAGTATCTGGCACCATTTATGGTCTCTGACTGATTCCAAAATTCTTCAGTAACTTTCTATTGTTAATTAGTCTCATAGCAAGATATAAAACTTAGACTATATGTTCTTTCCCAACTCTATGTCTTGGAAACATTCAAACCCATACAAAGTATAAAGAAGTATAAAGAATACAGTGATTATCATGTATTTTCCATTTATCTTCATGAATTATATATGCATATTAATTATGTATAAATATACATAATTGCATATCTCTACATATATGCTGACTATTTAAAACTAAGTTGTACATATTGTGGCATTGTTTTCCTAAAACACATAAAATGCATCTCTAAGAATAAGAACACTACATGCCATTATCACTCCAAGAAAATAAATAATAATTACATTTTTGGAAATGTTATGGAAATTAGGAAAATTTTTATGGAAATACAGAAAGTTAAAAATAATTCTCTAATATTGTCTAGTGTCCAGCCATTATTTAAATTTTCTCAATTGGCCAATTTTTTGGATACATATAGTCAGATACTGTATCTTTTCATATGTTTAAGGGTCCATTTTTTTAATTTTTCTTTTTTTTTAACATATTTATTGGAATATAACTGCTTCACAATGTTGTGTTAGTTTCTGCTGTATAATAAAGTGAATCAGCTATACATATACATATATCCCCATATCTCCTCCCTCTTGCTTCTCCCTCCCACCCTCCCTATCCCATCCCTCTAGGTGAACACAAAGCACTGAGCTGATCTCCCTCTGCTATGCGGCTGCTTCCCACTAGCTATTTTACATTTGATAGTGTATATATGTCCATGCCACTTTCTCACTTCGTCCCAGCTTACCCTTCCCACTCCCCGTGTCAAGTCCATTCTCTATGTCTGCGTCTTTATTTCTGTCCTGCCCCTAGGTTCTTCAGAACCAATTTTTTTTTTTTTAGATTCCATATATATGTGTTAGCATATCTTATTTCTTTTACTCTTTCTGACATACTTCACTCTGTATGACAGTCCCTATGCCCATCCACCTCACTACAAATAACTCAATTTTGTTCCTTTTTATAGCTGAATAATATTCCATTGTATATATGTGCCACATCTTCTTTATCCATTCATCTGTTGATGGACACTTAGGTTGCTTCCATGTCCTGGTTATTGTAAATAAAGCTGCAATGAACATTTTGGTACATGACTTTCTTGAATTATGGTTTTTCTCAGGGTATATGCCCAGTAATGGGATTGCTGGGTGGAATGGTAGTTCTATTTTTAGTTTTTGAAGGAACCGCCATACTGTTCTCCATAGTGGCTGTATCAATTTACATTCCCACCAACAGTGCAAGAGGGTTCCCTTTTCTCCACACCCTCTCCAGCATTTATTGTTTGTAGATTTTTTGATGATGGCTTATTCTAACTGGTGTGACATGATACCTCATTGCAGTTTTGATTTGCATTTCTCTAATGATTAGTGATGTTGAGCATCCTTTCATGTGTTTGTTGGCAATCTGTATATCTTCTTTGGAGAAATGTCTATTTAGGTCTTCTGCCCATTTTTGGATTGGGTTGATTGTTTTTTGACATTGGACGGCATTAGCTGCTTGTATATTTTGGAGATTAATCCTTTGTCAGTTGCTTCATTTGTAAATATTTTCACCCATTCTGAGGGTTGTCCTTTTGTCTTGTCTATGGTTTCCTTTGCTGTGCAAAAGCTTTGAAGTTTCATTAGGTCCCATTTGTTTATTTTTGTTTTTATTTCCATTTCTCTAGGAGGTGGATCAGAAAGCATCTTGTTATGACTTATGTCATACAGTGTTCTGCCTAAGTTTTCCTCAGAGAGTTTTATAGGGTCTGTCCTTACATTTAGGTCTTTAATCCATTTTGAGTTTATTTTTGCGTATGGTGTTAGGGAGTGTTCTAATTTCATTGCTTTACATGTAGTTGTCCAGTTTTCCCAGAACAAATTATTGAAGAGGCTGTCTTTTCTCCATTGGATATTCTTGCCTCATTTATCAAAGATAAGGTGACCATATGTGTGTGGATTTATTTCTGGGCTTTTCTTTTTTTTTAAAAAAAAATCTTTATTAGAGTATAATTGCTTTACAATGGTGTGTTAGTTTCTGCTTTATAACAAAGTGAAACAGTTATACATATACCTATGTCCCCATATCTCTTCCCTCTTGTGTCTCCCTCCCACCCTCCCTATCCCATCCCTCTAGGTGGTCACAAAGTACGGAACTGATCTCCCTCTGCTATGCGGCTGCTTCCCACTAGCAATCTATTTTACATTTGGTAGTGTATATATGTCCATGCCACTCTCTCACTTTGTCCCAGCTTACCCATCCCCCTGCCTGTATCCTCAAGTCCATTCTCTAGTAGGTCTGCATCTTTATTCCCATCTTGCCCCTAGGTTCCTCTGACCATTTATTTTTCATTTCTTTTTTTTTTTTAGATTCCATATATATGTGTTAGCATATGGTATTTGTTTTTCTCTTTCTGACTTACTTCACTCTATATGACAGTCTCTAGGTCCATCCACCTCACTACAAATAACTCAATTTCGTTCCTTTTTATGGCTGAGTAATATTCCATTGTGTATATGTGCCACAACTTCTTTATCCATTCATCCGATGATGGACACTTAGGTTGTTTCCATCTCCTGGCTATTGTAAATAGAGCTGCAATGAACATTTTGGCACATGACTCTTTTTGAATTATGGTTTTCTCAGGGTATATGCCCAGTGGTGGGATTGCTGGGTCATAAGGTAGTTCTAATTTTAGTTTTTAAAGGAACCTCCATACTCTTCTAAATAGTGGCTCTATCAACTTACATTCCCACCAATAGTGAAAGAGCGTCCCTTTTCTCCACACTCTCTCCAGCATTTATTCTTTGTAGATTTTTTGATGATGGCCATTCTGACTGGTGTGAGATGATATCTCATTGTAGTTTTGATTTGCATTTCTCTAATGATTAATGTTGTTGAGCATTCCTTCATGTGTTTGTTGGCAATCTGTATATCTTCTTTGGAGAAATGTCTATTTAGGTCTTCTGCCCATTTTTGGATTGGGTTGTTTTTTTTTTTGCTATTGAGCTGCATGAGGTGCTAGTATGTTTTGGAGATTAATCCTTTGTCAGTTGTTTCATTTGCAAATATTTTATCCCATTCTGAGGGCTGTCTTTTTGTCTTGTTTATGGTTTCCTTTGCTGTGCAAAAGCTTCTAAGTTTCATTAGGTCCCATTTGTTTATTTTTGTTTTTATTTCCATTTCCCTAGTGAGTGGGTGAAAAAAGATCTTGCTGTAATTTATGTCATAGAGTGTTCTGCCTATGTTTTCCTCTAAGAGCCTGATGGTGTCAGGCCTTACATCTAGGTCTTTACTCCATTTTCAGTTTATTTTTGTGTATGGGGTTAGGGAGTGTTCTAATTTCATTCTTTTACATGTAGCTAGCTGTCCAGTTTTCCCAGCACCACTTATTAAAGGGTCTATCTTCTCTCCACTGTATATTCTTGCCTCCTTTATCAAAGATAAGGTGACCATATGTGTGTGGGTTTATCTCTGGGCTTTCTATCCTGTTCCATTGATCTATATTTCTGTTTTTGTGCCAGTACCATACTGTCTTGATTACTGTAGCTTTGTAGTATAGTCTGAAGTCCAGGAGCCTGATTCCTCCAGCTCTGTTTTTCTTTCTCAAGATTGCTTTGGCTATTCGGGGTCTTTTGTGTTTCCATGCAAATTGTGAAATTTTTTGTTCTAGTTCTGTGAAAAATACCAGTGGTAGTTTGATAGGGATTGCATTGAATCTGTAGATTGCTTTGGGTACTAGAGTCATTTTCACAATGTTGATTCTTTCAGTCCAAGAACGTGGTATATCTCTCCATCTATTTTTATCATCTTTTAATTTCTTTCATCAGTGTCTTATAATATTCTGCATACAGGTCTTTTGTCTCCTTAGGTAGGTTTATTCCTAGATATTTTATTCTTTTTGTTTCGGTAGTAAATGGGAGTGTTTTCTTAATTTCTCTTTCACAGTTTTCACCATTACTGTATAGGAACACAAGAGATTTCTGTGCATTAATTTTGTATCCTGATACTTTACCAAATTCATTGACTATCTCTAGTAGTTTTCTGGTAGCATCTTTAAGATTCTCTATGTAGAGTATCATGTCATCTGCAAACAGTGACAGCTTTACTTCTTCTTTCCCGATTTGGATTCCTTTTATTTCTTTTTCTTCTCTGATTGCTGTGACTAAATCTTCCAAAACTATGTTGAATAAGAGTGGTGAGAGTGGGCAACCTTGTCTTGTTCCTGATCTTAGTGGAAATGGTTTCAGTTTTTCACCATTGAGGATGATGCTGGCTGTGGGTTTGTCATATATGGCCTTTATTATGTTGAAGAAAGTTCCCCCTATGCCTACTTTCTGCAGGGTTTTTATATAAATACGTGCTGAATTTTGTCGAAAGCTTTTTCTGCATCTATTGAGATGATCATATGGCTTTTCTCCTCCAATTTGTTAATATGGTGTATCACATTGATTGATTTGCATACAATGAAGAATCCTTGCATTCCTGGAATAAACCCCACTTGATCATGGTGTATGATCCTTTTAATGTGCTGTTGGATTCTGTTTGCTAGTATTTTGTTGAGGAGTTTTGCATCTATGGTCATCAGTGATATTGGCCTGTAGTTTTCTGTCTTTGTGACATCTTTGTCTGGTTTTGGTATCAGGGTGATGGTGGCCTCGTAGAATGAGTTTGGGGGTGTTTCTCCCTCTGCTATGTTTTGGAAGAGCTTGAGAAGGATAGGTGTTAGCTCTTCTCTAAATGTTTGATAGAATTCGCCTGTGAAGCCATCTGGTCCTGGGCTTTTGTTTGTTGCAAGATTTTAATCACAGTTTCATTTTCAGTGCTTGTGATTGGTCTTTTCATATTTTCTATTTCTTCCTGGTTCAGACTCGGAAGGTTTTGCATTTCTAAGAATTTGTCCATTTCTTCCAGGTTGTCTATTTTATTGGCATAGAGTTGCTTGTAGTAATCTCTCATGATCATTTGTATTTCTGCAGTGTCAGTTGTTACTTCTCCTTTTTCATTTCTAATTCCACTGATTTGAGTCTTCTCCCTTTTTTTCCTGATGAGTCTAGCTAATGGTTTATCAATTTATCTTCTCAAACAACCAGCTTTGAGTTTTATGATCTTTGCTATCATTTCTTTCATTTCTTTTTCATTTATTTCTGATCTGATCTTTATTATTTCTTTCCTTCTGCTGACTTTGGGGTTTTTTTTGTTCTTCTTTCTCTAATTGCTTTAGCTCTAAGGTTAGGTTGTTTATTTGAGATGTTTCTTGTTTCTTAAGGTAGGATTATATTGCTATGAACTTCTCTCTTAGAACTGCTTTTGCTGCATCCCATAGGTTTGGGGTCATTTTGTTTTCATTGTCATTTGTTTCTAGGTATTTTTTTATTTCCTATTTGATTTCTTCAGTGATCTCTTGGTTATTAAGTAGTGTGTTGTTTAGCCTCCATGGGTTTGTATTTCTTACAGATTTTTCCCTGTAATTGATATCTAGTCTCATAGCATTGTGGTCAAAAAAGTACTTGATGCGATTTCAATTGTCTTAAATTTACCAAGGCTTGATTTGTGACACAAGATTTGGTCTATCCTGGAGAATGTTCCATAAGGACTTGAGAAGAAAGTGTATTCTGTTTTTTTTGGATGGACTGTCCTATAAATATCAATTAAGTCCATTTTGTTTAATGTATCATTTAAAGCTTGTGTTTCCTTATTTATTTTCATTTTGGATGATCTGTGCATTGGTGAAAGTGGGGTGTCCAAGTCCCTCAATATTATTGTGTTACTGTCAATTTCCCCTTTTATGGCTGTTAGCATTTGCCTTATGTTTTGTGGTGCTCCTATGTTGGGTGCATAAATATTTACAATTGTTATATCTTCTTCTTGGATTGATCCCTTGATCATTGTTTTTCTCTTGTAATAGTCTTTATTTTAAAGTCATTTTGTCTGATATGAGAATTTCTACTCCAGTTTTCTTTTGATTTCCATTTGCGTGGAATATCTTTTTCCATCCCCTCACTTTAAGTCTCTATGTGTCCCTCAGTCTGAAGTGGGTCTCTTGTAGGTAGCATATAGGTCTTGCTTTTGTATCCATTCAGCCAGTCTGTATCTTTTGGTTGGAGCACTTAATCCATTTACATTTAAGGTAGTTATCAATATGTATATTCCTATTACCATTTTGTTAATTGTTTTGGGTTTGTTTTTGTAAGTCTTTCCTTCTCTTGTGTTTCCTGCCTAGAGAAATTCCTTCAGCATTTGTTGTAACGCTGCTTTGGTGGTGCTAAATTCTCTTAGTTTTTGCTTGTTTGTAAAGCTTTTAATTTCTCCGTTGAATCTGAATGACATCCTTGCTGGGTAGAGTAATCTTGGTTGTAGGTTTTTTCCTTTCATGATTTTAAACATGTTCTGCCAGTCCCTTCTGGCTTGCAGAGTTTCTGCGAGAAATCAGCTGTTAACCTTATGGGGATTCCCTTGTATGTTGTTTGTTGCTTTTCCTTTGATACTTTTAATATTTTTTTTTGTATTTAACTTTTCATAGTTTGATTAGTATGTGTTTGGTGTTTTTCTCCTTGGAATTATCCTGTATGGGACTCTCTGCGCTTCCTGGACTTGATTGACTACTTCCTTTCCCATATTAGGGAAGTTTTCGACTATAATCTCTTTAAATATTTTCTCAGTCCCTTTCTTTTTCTCTTGTTCTGGGACCCCTATAATTTGAATGTTGGTACATTTAATGTTGTCCCAGAGGTCTCTGAGACTGTCCTTAATTCTTTCAATTATTTTTCTTTATTCTTCTCTACAGTAGTTATTTCCTCTTTTTTATCTTCCAGGTTACTTATGCATTCTTCTGCCTCAGTTATTTTGCTATTGATTCCTTGTAGACAATTTTTAATTTCATTTATTGTGTTGTTCATCATTGTTTGTTTGTGCTTTAGCTCCTCTAGGTCCTTGGTAAACTTTTCTTGTATTTTCTCCATTCTATTTCCAAGATTTTGTATCATCTTTAGTATTAATACTCTGAATTCTTTTTCATGTACACTGTCTATTTCCTCTTTATTTGTTGGGTGTGGTGGGGTTTTTTATTTATTTTTTTTTTGGTGATATGTGGGTCTGTCACTGTTGTGGCCTCTCCCGTTGTGGAGCAGAGGCTCCGGACGCACAGGCTCAGCGGCGATGGCTCACAGGCCCAGCTGCTCTGCGGCATGTGGGATTTTCCCGGACCAGGGCACAAACCCGTGTCCCCTGCATCAGCAGGCGGACTCTCAACCACTGTGCCACCAGGGAAGCTTGGGTCTGGTGGGTTTTTACCTTGATCCTTCAGCTGCAGTGTATTTCTCTGTCTTCTCATTTTACTTAACTTACTGTGTTTAGGGTCTCCTTTTTGCAGGCTGCAGGTTCGTAGTTCCTGTTGTTTTTGGTGCCTCTCCCCAGTGGGTATTTTCAGTTCAGTGGGTTGTGTACGCTTCCTGGTGTAGGGGACTGGTGCCTGTGTTATGGTGGATGAGGCTTTCTTTTTTCTTAGGAGCTCTTTCTATATTGGAGACTAGCCTTTTCAGGGAAAGTAGTATTCCATTTAACAAATCCATCTTAACTTAAATCCCACTTTCCATACCTTCATCCATCTCAAGGAGTTAGATCAGAGGCTCCGCTCCAGTGACCTGGGGTGAGATAGAGAACATGATCTGTTCCTTTGCAACCCAATCTCCTTCACTTCCTCCTCTGAAGGCAGCATGGGAAACAGTGAGAGGCAAACAGATGTTGCTTCCTCTATAACTACTCCTGAGGAGGTGGCTGCCCTCTTCCACTTTGGTTTTTACATATTCTCAATCTAATTGTGACTGAAAGCTCTTTGGTTCTGTGTGACTGACATCCAAATGCCAGCTCTCATTGGTGCACCTTGCAGTTTCTTCCAAGGACCCTATAAAGACTTCTCCTTGGGTTACCTGAAGTAGGATATAGGGGTCCAATTCTGCCTTTTCCAGCTCTATGTCCTCTCCATGAGTTGGCTGTGTATCTCTACAGGCTCTTGCTGCTGAGATCTTCCTATCCAGTGGTCAGTCCTCTTGGGCTTGTTATTGGCAAGGTGATTTACATTCAGACAGTTTTCACTTGATTCATGGGACATTCAGTTATTCTTTTTATAAAAATTTTATTGAAGTATAGTTGATTTACAATGTTGTGTTTTTTTCTTCTGTATAGAAAAGTGACTCAGTTATACATATATTCTTTTTCATATTCTTTTCCATTATGGTTTGTCACAGGATATTGAATATCGATCCCTATTCAATTATTCTTATCCAACCATGTGGTTGGGATGCAGGCTGATCTCTCTCCTTTTCCCAGCTCCTGAGCACTTCTCTCAGCACAGCATCTTCCTCCTGCATGTCCCCATACACCAGCAATTTCAAGGATGCTAGTTTAGATACTATGTAATTTTAAAACCAAAGACAGTTACTATTTTCTGAGGTTTTGATGGTAAAGTAGATGGTCTAGTCTTCAATTTTGTAGGAAGGGGTGTGGGATCCCAAATCTAATGTCACCTCTCCTCTCTCATGTCAGTCTATTGAGAAAGAGGTGCTACTCCTCAAAGTTTAACATGCTCTTGCTCTCCGAGGGACCAGAGGAATGGGCTGTGGTGGCTGTATCAGTGTCCTTCTGTAATCCTTGACCAGAGGGAGCTGACCACAATAGGGGGAGGGTCTTTAAACTTACAATATGTGGTCCAGAGTATGTTTATTTTTTATTTTCTTAGCAACAGACTTTAATCATCATTTCTAGAAAAATCAAGAAAAAAACATTACTTGACTTCTCACCCAATTGTATTACACAGAGATTTACAAATCAGAAAAGAGACACCCTAAAAAAAAAAAAAGAAAAAAAGAAAAGAGACCCCTTAAAATGATGATGGTATAAAATTTTACCACTCTTTAGAAGTTGGCGACCTGGGGAACTCCAAAATGTACTCAGTTCTTATGCAGTAATCTACTAAATTGTTGCATATAAAGACTGATAGAAATCAATTAACAAGGCAGTTGTTGAGCTTTTCTGATTCTTCATTCAAAATCTACAAATTAAAATAAAATGAGAGTTAGATTGGGATATAGGCAATACAGTAACACCCTCCTTTTTATCTTTTTTTTTTCACTAGTGAACTACTGTTCAAATAATTACCAAATACCAGCAGGTTTCTAATTAATTTTTTTGGTAAACCCACAATTTGACATTAGTGAGTTCACTCTATTCAGTCTTAAGGGTATAGACATTGCTTTTATATTATATTTGAAGATTCTCCTGTCAGAAGAAAAATAGAATGGGATTGTATTCAGATCATTATTTAATTAGCTTTAAGCATTGTTATTGTAGGGAAAAAAAGAGAAGAAAATACCAGCTAAATGATCAGGTCAAAAATGACTCCATATCAACAGAGAAGTTACAAACCAATAATGAGATTTTACTTGTGATTCTTTTTCTATGAATGAAAACTGACTGTACAAGAGCCAGGAGAGAGAAGAGGCCACAAATGCCTTAAAATGTTTTTTCTAATTCACACATAATATCTCATTCATACTTGGGTTGGAGTAAGCCCATTGCTCCTCAGCCAACTAAAAGTAGTTTGTGTGAAAGCCCACCCCAGAGCTGTGCCACTGTGGTTAAGGCTTACTGTGGTAAGTCTATGGCAGTATTTGAATGGATCACCAGGAAATATTGGTTGCTTGGATGTCTCTGCAGTCTGCTTCTGTCTTTGATGCCAGGCCACCCAAGTGCTTCCTTAGAGACCTTTGCTTTTTTCTCGTTGAACTCCCACCCAGAGCACTTTGAAAGACCACCCAGTACTGACTTTGATATTGAAGCATGACAGAAAAATAAGTTGAGTGCATAATCCACACATAGGTGGGGGCTAGTGCACTCTGCACAGGTAGGTCCCTGAAGTTTAGAGAGCCAGGGTGAGGCCTGTTAGAAAACCCACCAAGGAGATTGAACAATGGCTGGCACCAAGTTCAAAGGAATCAAATTATTTGCCTATTAAATATTTATTTTCTATTTGAGATTTTATGTTTACTTTTGGAAGCCTATTTAAATTTCAAGAATTCAGATTATTTGGAAGTTTAAGGATTTAATATTTTTGTTTTTAAATTGTTTACATATTTTTTGTAGTTAATGCCATTAAGACATTGCAGCCAGCTCAAAGAAGAACCATTATTTTAGGAAAAATTAACTTAAGATAAATTTGAGTGTCCCCTAACATAATTATGGGGCTTTGTTGTGCTCATGTCCCTTTTCTGCTACTGGTTTTGAGCCAATATGAAGTATGTTTATCTATTAATTTTATCTATTTACCTGCCCGTGTGCCACAACTACTGAAGCCCATGCCTAGAGCCAGTGCTTTGCAACAAGAGAAGCCACCGCAACAAGAATCCCACACACCACAACCAAGAGTAGCCCCTGCTCGCCACAACTAGAGAAAGCCTGAGCGCAGCAACAAAGACCCTGGAGTTTTCACTGGAAAAGTTCCCAGCCAAAGGCTATGTGTTCCAACCTACCTCTTGCTTCTAGCTGTGATAACATGACTATCTTTTTGCTAGTGGAATATCAGTAGAAAGGATATATGTCACTTCTGGACTACGTTGTGCATTCTTCATCTCCTCTTTCCTTTTCTCATTGGCTAATTGGATACCAAGGGTTTCAAGACCCTAAGAAAGGTGCCATCACACATGGAAGGAGTCTATGTCCTTAAATCAACACATAAAATACCATCACCTCCAGCCAGGACCAACAGCATTGAACTGTTATATGAATGAAATTGAAATTTCTATTGTGCTAAGCCACTGAAAGTTGAAGGTTTACTTGTTATGGCAGCAAGCATTACCTTCATTTATATAGTCACTACTCTTCTCTAGGATAGGAGGGAGAGAAGGAGGTACAAAGAGGGCTGACGGTTTATTCCCAACAATTCTAACAAGCTGGAAGTTCTTATTAAAGAGGTTGAAGCAGAAATTAAGGGAGAGGGAAAATAGAGCTCCCATCATAGTAACTTCCCAAATGCCAAAGGACTAAGTTACTTTAATGGTTAAAGTTTGGTCCCTTGGAAGATAGGAAGACAAATATGCAGGTTGCCACACAAATCATCTTGGTAGTTGTCTTTAGGGAGTAGTTTAAGGGAGTTCCAGCAGCAATATGACCACTCTGAAGCCTTCTCAGGAAAAACCAACAGGATGAGATGAAAAATAAGAAATCTTACCTGGGATTGATTAAGCTCTTTGGGTGCTAACCTATTACCACTTGTTTTTGAAACCAAATAGATCATACACTATATACAGACCTATAAAGGGAAGGCTTTGAAGTAGGAAACATTAGAATTGGAATTCTTGATGTAGTCTAGATAATAGCAATCCTTTTAGACTCCTAGCTTCTCTGATTTCCTAAAGAATGAAGTACTTGGAATAGTACTATATTCATCCTAGATATTATGAAAACGTAAACCCTTCAGATTAGCAGGTGAGATGACTGGTTCAGAGGAATTTGGCTCCTGAGTTGTGTGACAGTTTCAAGACACACTAAAAAGAAATTGGATTGCATTTTTCTTCAACCCACTTACAGTCATGTTAAGTTATTCATTCATTTATTAATTAACAAATTTATGCTGAATACCTACATGCCAAGACCTCTTCTGGGCCCTGAGGTTACTGAAAAAGAAGACAAAAATCTCTACTCCAATAGAAGTAAATTCTAGTGGGGAAAATAGAAAAATGAAATACGCACATTCCAGAATATGTCAGAAAATTATTAACCATATGGACACAAATAAAACAAGGCCTTCCCTTTTTTATAAACGTATGGAATACCTTGATTTATGTCAAAGAGGCAACTGTTTCATTTAAAGTGCAGACTCTTGGAGATTGCAGTAATACTGGGCAGTCTGCTTTTAGTGACAGAACTTTGTGTCTTTTGAGGCTGTCTAATATAGAGAGTAAATGACCACTAGTACATTTTCTTTCTTTCGTTTTTTTTAATGGGCTCTGAACTTCTTGCTTGAAGAAGCACTTATCTAGCAATAGCAAATGATTTCTTTATCATGTAGTCTTTTGAAATGCAAATGCAGAAAATGAAGGTTTCTTTGCTAAGAAGTCCAGGGATGACTCATTTATATTCTCTTGAATCACTTTTATACCTAAAGAGTTTCCAGTACAGTCTTCTGGCATCTGTCACAAACAAAGAGGAGTCACAGTTTTCAGGCTCCATCTGCTGCTTACTTGCTTTGTGACCTTGGGAAAGTTACTGAAATTTTATGAGTCACTTCCTCACCTGAAATACAAAAAGAATAATGCTTAGCTCACTGGGTTACTGTGAGCATTAAGTAAAATTCTATAAGTAAACTTCTTAGCTTAACATTCCCTCAGGAAATGATAACTTCTATTATTACTACTATTTTTATTATCCTACTTCACATTCTAAAAGGAAGGTGAGTCACGTGTGAAGTTCCTTTGATTCTTCATTTTTTGCTTCATAAATTAATGTCTGTGTTACTGATTCAAGGTCTAATGCTGAACAAATAACAACAACTTTTCACCAAGTGACTAATCAATTAACTGGTTGGCTTGAAACAGATTTTCTGAATGTTTTACTAAAGCTTCACTTGCAGATTAAAAGAACACTCTTCACTTAAGTCCTGCTGTGCTTGACACTTCAGATGACGGTCTCCATACAAGACCACCAAATTCCCTTGGTACAGTTTGCCACATATAAATATTGATTGGCTATGAATTGGCTGCTAATCTAGAACCTGTAATTGGACCAACCATCCCATAATCTGGCTATCTGCCATGCAGAGACTTCCAAGAAATGATTCTATGTCCACCCAATTTTTTAAACAAAAACAAAGTAATGATAATAAAGAAAAGCCTACCAAACGTGATTGTATTGCCTACACTATCATGTTCAATCTTTGTGGCTATTCCGATTTAATAGTGGTGCACTTTTATTTTTTAATATAAAAGGAAATAGTACCGAAAAACCCATAGCATTGACTTACAACTTTCTGCTTCTATGAATCAGGATTATTTCTTTTTTCATTCCACCCACCCGTCCCCTGTTTTTCTTTTCTGGTGTCTCCCAGAAGACTCAAGAGAGCTTACCAGCTATAGACTAATAGCATGTGGAAGCTAGAAAGGGTTTTAGAAGTCCTATGTTCTAATTTTCTTGATTGAAAGATAAGAAATCTGAGACTCAGGGTAGCCCAAATTCATAAGGTATGTGGCAAAGTGTTCATAATAGTTTCAATACTAACATTTATCAATTATTCATTATTTTTTAGGTATTTTGCCAAATGCATGAAAGGTATTATTCTATTTAAACCTCCCAAACATCCTTGTCTGCCATATTCACTAGGGTGTCCCCAGTGCCTGGGACAGACCCTAACACTGTAGGTGCTCGATAAATATTTGTTGAAAAATAATAAATGAATGAACAACTTTAAGAACGAGAGACTATCATATCCCCATTTTGCAGATGATGACACTGAGGCTTTAAAAGGTTAAGTAAGTTGCATGAGGTCATACAGGTAATAATTGACAGTGTGGACTCACCTCAATTGTGAGTGACTCTGGAATCTTTGTTCTTATCCACTTTCAAGGGCTATTTCTGGGTTTGTGGCCAGTGTGGGGCTAGAACCTGTGGAAAATATGCATTGTGGATATTTCCATGCATATTCTTGGGCTTAATTTCCTAGGACACCTAGGGTTTAATGGGTTTTCCTGGCTTTCTTGAATGAGATATGATGCGAGAAATGAAATTACTTCATTGCAAAACCCCACGAACAGGTAGTTAAACAATTAATTTGAAATACTGGTTCTGCATAAAAACATTCAAGGGAAGAGTTTGACCCTTGAGGCTATTTTTTTTTTTTTTAAACATCTTTATTGGGGTATAATTGCTTTACAATGGTGTGTTAGTTTCTGCTTTATAACAAAGTGAATCAGCTATACATATACATATGTTCCCATATGTCTTCCCTCTTGCATCTCCCTCCCTCCCACTCTCCCCATCCCACCCTTCCAGGCTGTCACAAAGCACCGAGCTAATATCCCTGTGCCTTGCGGCTGCTTCCCCCCAGCTATCTACCTTACTACGTTTGTTAGTGTGTATATGTCCATGACTCTCTCTCGCCCTGTCAAAACTCACCCTTCCCCCTCCCCATATCCTCAAGTCCGTTCTCCAGTAGGTCTGCGTCTTTATCCCTGTCTTACCCCTAGGTTCTTCATGACATTTTTTTCCCTTAAATTCCATATATATGTGTTAGCATACGGTATTTGTCTTTTTCTTTCTGACTTACTTCACTCTGTATGACAGACTCTAGGTCTATCCATTTCATTACAAATAGCTCAATTTCATTTCTTTTTAAGGCTGAGTAATATTCCATTGTGTATATGTGCCACATCTTCTTTATCCATTCATCCGATGATGGGCGATTAGGTTCTTTCCATCTCCGGGCTATTGTAAATAGAGCTGCATTGAACATTTGGGTACATGACTCTTTTTGAATTTTGGTTTTCTCAGGGTATATGCCCAGTAGTGGGATTGCTGGGTCATATGGTAATTCTATTTGTAGTTTTTTAAGGAACCTCCATACTGTTCTCCATAGTGGCTGAACCATTTCACATTCCCACCAGCAGTGCAAGAGTGTCCCCTTTTCTCCACACCCTCTCCAGCATTTATTGTTTCTAGATTTTTTGATGATGGCCATTCTACTGGTGTGAGATGATATCTCATTGTAGTTTTGATTTGCATTTCTCTAATGATTAATGATGTTGAGCATTCTTTCATGTGTTTGTTGGCATTCTGTATATCTTCTTTGGAGAAATGTCTATTTAGGTCTTCTGCCCATTTTTGGATGGGATTGTTTGTTTTTTTGTTATTGAGCTGCATGAGCTGCTTGTAAATTTTGGAGATTAATCCTTTGTCAGTTGCTTCATTTGCAAATGTTTTCTCCCAATCTGAGGGTTGTCTTTTGGTCTTGGTTATGGTTTCCTTTGCTGTGCAAAAGCTTTGAAGTTTCATTAGGTCCCATTTGTTTATTTTTGTTTTTATTTCCATTACTCTAGGAGGTGGGTCAGAAAGGATCTTGCTGTGATTTATGTCATAGAGTGTTCTTCCTATGTTTTCTTCTAAGAGTTTGATAGTTTCTGGCCTTACATTTAGGTCTTTAATCCATTTTGAGCTTATTTTTGTGTATGGTGTTAGGGAGTGATCTAATCTCATACTTTTACATGTACCTGTCCAGTTTTCCCAGCACCATTTATTGAAGAGGCTGTCCTTTCTCCACTGTACATTCCTGCCTCCTTTATCAAAGATAAGGTGTCCATATGTGCATGGGTTTATCTCTGGGCTTTCTATCCTGTTCCACTGATCTATCTTTCTGTTTTTGTGCCAGTACCATACTGTCTTGATTACTGTTGCTTTGTAATATAGTCTGAAGTCAGGGAGCCTGATTCCTCCAGCTCCTTTTTTCGTTCTCAAGATTGCTTTGGCTATTCGGGGTCTTTTGTGTTTCCATACAAATTGCGAAATTTTTTGTTCTAGTTCTGTGAAAAATGCCAGTGGTAGTTTGATAGGGATTGCATTGAATCTGTAGATTGCTTTGGGTAGTAGAGTCATTTTCACAATGTTGATTCTTCCCATCCAAGAACATGGTATATCTCTCCATCTATTTGTATCATCTTTAATTTCTTTCATCAGTGTCTTATAACTTTCTGCATACAGGTCTTTCGTCTCCTTAGGTAGGTTTATTCCTAGATATTTTATTCTTTTTGTTGCAATGGTAAATGGGAGTGTTTTCTTGATTTCACTTTCAGATTTTTCATCATTAGTATATAGGAATGCCAGAGATTTCTGTGCATTAATTTTGTATCCTGCTACTTTACCAAATTCATTGATTAGCTCTAGTAGTTTTCTGGTAGCATCTTTAGAATTCTCTATGTATAGTATCATGTCATCTGCAAACAGTGACAGCTTTACTTCTTCTTTTCCGATTTGGATTCCTTTTATTTCCTTTTCTTCTCTGATTGCTGTGGCTAAAACTTCCAAAACTATGTTGAATAAGAGTGGTGAGAGTGGGCAACCTTGTCTTGTTCCTGATCTTAGTGGAAATGCTTTCAGTTTTTCACCATTGAGGATGATGTTTGCTGTGGGCTTGTCATATATGGCCTTTATTATGTTGAGGAAAGTTCCCTCTATGCCTACTTTCTGGAGGGTTTTTATCATAAATGGGTGTTGAATTTTGTCGAAAGCTTTCTCTGCATCTATTGAGATGATCATATGGTTTTCCTCCTTCAGTTTGTTAATATGGTTTATCACATTGATAGATTTGCGTATATTGAAGAATCCTTGCATTCCTGGAATAAACCCCACTTGATCATGGTGTATGATCCTTTTAATGTGCTGTTGGATTCTGTTTGCTAGTATTTTGTTGAGGATTTTTGCATCTATGTTCATCAGTGATATTGGCCTGTAGTTTTCTTTCTTTGTGACATCCTTGTCTGGTTTTGGTATCAAGGTGATGGTGGCCTCGTAGAAGGAATTTGGGAGTGTTCCTCCCTCTGCTATATTTTGGAAGAGTTTGAGAAGGATAGGTGTTAGCTCTTCTCTAAACGTTTGATAGAATTCACCTGTGAAGCCATCTGGTCCTGGGCTTTTGTTTGTTGGAAGGTTTTTAATCACAGTTTCAATTTCAGTGCTTGTGATTGGCCTGTTCATATTTTTATTTCTTCCTGATTCAGTCTTGGCAGGTTGTGCATTTCTAAGAATTTGTCCATTTCTTCCAGATTGTCCATTTTATTGGCATAGAGTTGCTTGTAGTAATCTCTCATGATTTTTTTTATTTCTGCAGTGTCAGTTGTTACTTCTCCTTTTTCATTTCTAATTCTATTGATTTGAGTCTTCTCCCTTTTTTTCTTGATGAGTCTGGCTAGCGGTTTATCTATTTTGTTTATCTTCTCAAAGAACCAGCTTTTAGTTTTATTGATCTTTGCTATCGTCTCCTTCATTTCTTTTTCATTTATTTCTGATCTGATTTTTATGATTTCTTTCCTTCTGCTAGCTTTGGGGTTTTTTTGTTCTTCTTTCTCTAATTGCTTGAGGTGCAAGGTTAGGTTGTTTATTCAAGATGTTTCTTGCTTCTTAAGGTGGGCTTGTATTGCTATACACTTCCCCCTTAGAACTGCTTTTGCTGCATCCCATAGGTTTTGGGTCGTTGTGTCTCTATTGTCATTTATTTCTAGGTATTTTTAAATTTCCTCTTTGATTTCTTCAGTGATCACTTCATTATTAAGTAGTGTATTGTTTAGCCTCCATGTGTTTGTATTTTTTACATATCTTTTCCTGTAATTGATATCTAGTCTCATGGCGTTGTGGTCAGAAAAGATACTTGATACAATTTCAGTTTTCTTAAATTTACCAAGGCTTGATTTGTGACCCAAGATATGATCTATCCTGGAGAATGTTCCATGAGCACTTGAGAAAAATGTGTATTCTGTTGTTTTTGGATGGAGTGTCCTATAAATATCAATTAAGTCCATCTTGTTTAATGTATCATTTAAAGCTTGTGTTTCCTTATTTATTTTCAGTTTGGATGATCTGTCCATGGGTGAAAGTGGGGTGTTAAAGTCCCCTACTATGAATGTGTTACTGTTGATCTCCCCTTTTATGGTTGTTAGTATTTGCCTTATGTATTGAGGTGCTCCTATGTTGGGTGCATAAATATTTACAATTGTTATATCTTCTTCTTGGATCGATCCCTTGATCATTATGTAGTGTCCTTCTTTGTCCCTTTTAATAGTCCTTATTTTAAAGTCTATTTTGTCTGATATGAGAATTGCTACTCCAGCTTTCTTTTGGTTTCCATTTGCATGGAATATCTTTTTCCATCCCCTTACTTTCAGTCTGTATGTGTCTCTAGGTCTGAAGTGGGTCTCTTGTAGACAGCATATATAAGGGTCTTGTTTTTGTATCCATTCAGCCAATCTATGTCTTTTGGTGGGAGCATTTAGTCGATTTACATTTAAGGTAATTATCGATATGTATGTTTCTATTCCCATTTTCTATATTGTTTTGGGTTCGCTACTCTAGGTCGTTTCCTTCTCTTGTGTTTCGTGTCTAGAGAAGTTCCTTTAGCATTTGTTGTAAAGCTGGTTTGGTGGTGCTGAACTCTCTCAGCTTTTGCTTGTCTGTAAAGGTTTTAATTTCTCCATCAAATGTGAATGAGATCCTTGCTGGGTAGAGTAGTCTTGGTTGCAGGCTTTTCTCCTTCATCACTTTCAGTATGTCCTGCCACTCCCTTCTGGCTTGTAGGGTTTCTGCTGAGAGATCAGCTGTTAACCTTATGGGGATTCCCTTGTGTGTTATTTGTTGTTTTTCCCTTGCTGCTTTTAATATGCTTTCTTTGTATTTAATTTTTGACAGTTTGATTAATATGTGTCTTGGCGTGTTTCTCCTTGTGTTTATTCTGTATGGGACTCTCTGTGCTTCCTGGACTTGATTAACTATTTCCTTTCCCATATTAGGGAAGTTTTCAACTATAATCTCTTCAAATATTTTCTCAGACCCTTTCTTTCTTTCTTCTTCTTCTGGAACCCCTATAATTCGAATGTTGGTGCGTTTCATGTTGTCCCAGAGGTCTCTGAGACTGTCCTCAGTTCTTTTCATTCTTTTTTCTTTATTCTGCTCTGCAGTAGTTATTTCCACTACTTTATCTTCCAGGTCACTTATCCGTTCTTCTGCCTCAGTTATTCTGCTATTGATCCTATCTAGAGTGGTTTTAATTTCATTTATTGCGTTGTTCATCATTGCTTGTTTCATCTTTAGTTCTTGTAGCTCCTTGTTAACTGTTTCTTGCATTTTGTCCATTCTACTTCCAAGATTTCGGATCATCCTTACTATCATTATTCTGAATTCTTTTTCAGGTAGATTGCCTATTTCCTCTTCACTTGTTAGGTCTGGTGGGTTTTTATCTTGCTCCTTCATCTGCTGTGTGTTTTTCTGTCTTCTCATTTTGCTTATCTTACTGTGTTTGGGGTCTCCTTTTTGCAGGCTGCACTTTCGTAGTTCCCGTTGTTTTTGATGTCTGTCTCCAGTGGCTAAGGTTGTTTCAGTGGGTTGTGTAGGCTTCCTGGTGGAGGGGACTAGTGCCTGTGTTGTGCTGGATGAGGCTGGATCTTGTCTCTCTAGTGGGCAGGTTCACGTCTGGTGGTGTGTTTTGGGGTGTCTGTGGCCTTATTATGATTTTAGGCAGCCTCTCTGCTAATGGGTGGGGTTGTGTTCCTGTTTTGCTAGTTGTTTGGCATAGGTTGTCCAGCACTGTGGCTTGCTGGTCGTTGAGTGAAGCTGGGTGCTGGTGTTAAGATGGAGGTCTCTGGGAGATTTCCACCGTTTAATATTATGTGGAGCTGGGAGGTCTCTTGTTGACCAGTGACCTGAAGTTGGCTCTCCTACCTCAGAGGCAGAGCCCTGACTCCTGGTTGGAGCACCAAGAGCCTTTCATCCACACAGCTCAGAATAAAAGGGAGAAAAAGTAGAGAGAATTAGTAGAAGTATGAGTAAAGAAAGAAGGAAAGGTGGAAAGGAAGGAAGGAAGAAAGAAGCAAAGAAGGAAAGAAAGGAGGGAGGGATGGAGGGAGGGAGGGAGGAAGGAAGGAAGGAGGGAAAGAAGGATAAAAGACAGAAAGAAAGATGATACAGTAAAAATAAAATAAAGTATAATATAGTTATTGAATTGAAAAATATTTAGAAAAAAAAAAAAAAAGGGACGGATAGAACCTTAGGACAAATGTTGGAAGCAAAGCTATACAGAGAAAATCTTACACAGAAGCATACACATACACCTTCACAAAAAGAGGTAAAGGGGGAAAAATCATAAATCTTGCTCTCAGAGACCACCTCCTCAATTTGGGGTGATTCGTTGTCTAAAGGAGGGAAGGAAGGAAGGAAAGAAAGAAAGAACGAAGGTAAAGTATAATAAAGTTATTACAATTAAACTTAATTATTAAGAAAAAGAATTAAAAAAAAAAAAATCATGGACGGATAGAGCCCTAGGACAAATGGTGGAAGCAAGAGTATACAGACAAGATCCCACACAGAAGCATACACGTACACCTTCACAAAAAGAGGAAAAGGGAAAAAAATCATAGATCTCGCTCCTAAATTCCCCCTCTTCAATTTGGGATCATTCCTTGTCTATTCAGGTATTCCACAATGCAGGGCACATCAAGTTGATCGTGGAGCTTCAATCCGCCGCCTCCGCGGCTGCCGGGAAAGACCTCCCCCTCTCCTCCCTGCTCTCACAGCTCACAGGAGCTCAGCTTTGTACCCGGCCCTGCCCCTGCGCGCAGGTCGCTGGAGGGCGTCTGTTTTTTGCTCAGACAGGACGGGGTTAAAGGAGCCGCTGATTCGGGGCCTCCGGCTCACTCAGGCCGGGGGTTGGGGGATGGGGGAAGGAGGGGCACTGCGTGCGGGGCGGGCCTGCGGCGGCAGAGGCGGCGTGACGTTGCACCAGCCTGAGACCCGCCGTGCGTACTCCCGGGAAAGTTGTCCCTGGATCCCGAGAACCTGGCAGTGGCGGGCTGCACAGGCTCCGCGGAAGAGGGGCGCGGAGAGTGACCTGTGCTCGCACACAGCTCCCCTGGTGGCGGCAGCAGCAGCCCCAGCGTCTCCCGCCCGTCTCTGGGGTGCGCGGTTTTAGCCGCGGCTCACGCCCGTCTCGGGGGCTCGCGCCCTCAGCCGCGGCTCGCGCCCGTCTCTGGAGTTCCTTTAAGCAGCGCTCTTAAACCCCTCTCCTCGCGCGCCAGGAAACAAAGAGGGAAGAAAAAGTCTCTTGCCTCTTCGGCAGGTGCAGGCTTTTCCCCGAACTCCCTCCCGGCTAGTCGTGGTGCACTAACCCCTTCAGGCTATGTTCAAGCCGCCAACCCCAGTCCTCTCCCTGAGCTCCGTCCAAAACCAAAACCCGAGCCTCAGCTCGCAGCCCCGCCCGCCCCGGCGGGTGAGCAGACAAGCCTCTCGGGTTGGTGAGTGCTGGTCGGCACCGATTTTCTGTGCAGGAATCTCCCCGCTTTGCCCTCCGCACCCGTCGCTGTGCACTACTCCGCGGTCCCGAAACTCCCCCCTCCGCCTCCCGCAGTCTCCGCCCGCGGAGGGGCTTCCTAGTGTGTGGAAACTTTTCCTCCTTCACAGCTCCCTCCCACTGGTGCAGGTGCCGTCCTTATTCTTTTGTCTCTGTTTTTTCTTTTTTTTCTTTTGCCCTACCCAGGTACGTGGGGAGTTTCTTGCCTTTTGGGAGGTCTGAGGTCTTCTGCCAGCCTTCAATAGGAGTTCTGTAGGAGTTGTTCCACGTGTGGATGTATTTCTGGTCTATCCGTGGGGAGGAAGGCGATCTCCGCGTCTTACTCTTCCGCCATCTTCAAGGTCCCCCCTCCCTTGAGGCTCTTTGATTTGAAAAAAATGGTAAAAGCAAGAATTTGTTTTACACCCCTTTGAAAAATAGGCAATTGGGAAAATGGACTTTATAATATAAAATTCAAGTTCCTGGCATCATCAGACTTGCAACTGCCCAGCCTATTTTATAGACCTTCCATGCTGGTCTTTTTATTGTCTTATGAGCATGTATTGTTCATTTCTACCTGCCCCTAGGTTTTACTCTTTAACAGAAGTAAAGCACCCTCTCCATTCTTTACCTCTTTTCCTTATCTCTTGTTTTACGAGGGCCTGTTCAATTACCCCTTCCTTCAAAACCCTCCCTGAAATGTCTTCAGCCACGGGACTATCTCCCTCTTTTGAACAATGTGAATACCAATCCTTTCATATATTTCACATTTAATCACAGTCTAATATGGAAGTGATTTTTACTTTCCCTGCTTGGGTGCCATTCTATACAAAGGATGGCAAAGTTTTCAAGAGTATGTGTTGCATTTTATATTGTACTTTGTTTCATCACAGCTTAGTGCCTTATGTATGGTGATAGCTCAATTTGATATCTGTTGAAAGAAAATGAAGGAGAAATAGATTTAAAAAATGATCGCACTGTAGGAAGAGAGATTTTTTTTCTGCTTGATTTTTTTAATAAATTATAAATTTTTAGCATGACAAGCTTTGAAATGTAGGCTTGCACCTCATAAAAAGAACATGCAAATGAATTTTATATGTTTTTTTCCTTCTTATCTTTACCATTGGATGAAATATTTATGTGGGTTAGTGCTCAGCTTGAAACTGAGTTTTACCTTTCATGTGCCCAGTTGACCCGACTAATTTTATGCTCACTCCTGATTTATGTCTCAATTTCTTACTCTGTTTTCAAAAACAATCATAAGTGTGTCCTTGGAGGAGAGCCGTGAAATTTAACTTATGCTTTTGGAGGCCTCTGGGACATTTGTGTGAAAGTGTGTAAAATACAAATTATCATTGTGAATTCTTCTATCTTCATTTGCATGTGTTGTTTCCAGTATAATTTTGGAGGCTGGGAATGTTTTCAGTGCTTCATCCACAAAGATTCAACCAAATTTTCTTTCCTCGTGAGCAAGTTGGTCCACTGGCGTCATGCTAATCAGTTTTTCATTTTCTCGTCAATTTTTTTTTTTAATTAACCATAGCTGAAATGTTAATTATCAACCTTGGTAACTGTAGACAAGTCAGAACACTGTCACTTGCACAGGCAAAGATGTGGAAAATTCCTAGCCTAAGTGAACTTTGTACTGAAACATTTTACAGCCCCCGTGAGTAGTGACAATCTCTGGTATTTTGGTTAACTCTTGGGCTTGCTATAAGAAATCACAGCAGGAGCTTGCTTTTAAGAAGTCCCAAGGCTCAGCTCAACTAGTCAGGTAAAATCCATCCCCCACGAGACTCAGGCTTGTCAGTTTGTGGCTGCTGCGGCTGGCAGTGGCTGCCAAGGAAAAGCCAGTGCTCTGTATCCTGATTATTGCCCTCCTCTGCGCAAGAACCAAAGGAAGGAGTGCTTGGTAATTAGCTCAAGCCAAATAGGCTCAAGACTTTTCTTGCTTTGTTATTAAAGACCAGGTTGATAATGAAGAAAGCTTTAGTAATTAGCCGAGAAACAGGCGAGATGTTCCTTCTAACTTCCAATCCTTATTTACATGAGAGAATAAGGTCAAATAAAAACTTATCATGGAGAAGACAATAATATGAAAAGTTATGAGAATTGTACCTTAATAGGTCTAGGGGTCATCTTTCAGAACACTGATACTATGAGCTATCTTTTCCTGAACTTCTGGGAATTCAGTGATATGGTACTAATCCCATATTTTAAAACTGGATTTCTGTCTGATTGTTTAAAGAAAAGGAAAAAACCATGTCTATTGCTGAGTGTTATTCACTGTGCTATGTTCTTTTCCATGCATACACACTGAGTCTTCAAAACTGCCCAGTGAAATAGGTCCTACCCAGTGCCATTGACAAGTTGGGAAACAGGCAATGAATTCTTGATACTTTTATACTTCATGGGTTTTTTCAACATCTTTTAAACTTATCTAGACTGTAAAAATAATGACAGGATTTTGAAAATTAAAAATTTTGAAAATTAAAAATCTTGGAGGAGGAAGCAAATAGATCAATTACATGAGACAGAAGAGACAGAAGTTAAACTCTTTGTCAAGGTGATGAAGATAAGCAGAGACTGGTGAGGACAAAGGAGAATTGGAAATGAAAAAGGCAAAATTCCCTTGGACTTACCAAGTCACAATAAGCTATTTTCAGTATGAACGTGTCTAACATAGCAATTTTTGCAAATGTAGAAAATATATTGGAGAAAAATGTTAAATACTTCAAATATATACTTAACTTGTGTTGAGAAAGGTTGAAATGAGTATTTTGTTAATAAGTTTTAACATTGGCTAGTATGGCATATATTACTCCAGTCACGAGTAAAATCATTGAAAGATAAAACCATAGGGAGCCTTAAGTTTCATCTATGCCAGCCCCCAAGTCTATTAATGAGTAAACTGAGGAATGGAGACATAATTAGTTTAAGTCATAGAGGTAATTATCAGTAGATTGGGACTAGAGTGTAGATCTCTGGCTTCCAGCCTAAATTTTCTGTAGTTCAATCCTATTTCCTATAATTTTCACAGCCCAGCCCCACTTGTCAAAAAGTCTATAAGTTTTCTTCTCCCCAAAGTTAATTGTGGAATAAAATCCCACCATAGGCTTTTTTTCTGGTATTGAAACATGTACGTAAGATCTATTTATTCTTAGAATTTTACTATAGGGCAATAGGGAATAAGAAAAATAATAAAATATTAGAAAAATTGCAAATATTTAGAAAAACTCAATTTGTATAGTATTCACATATTTTAATTATACATAAAATGGAGCTAGAATAGACTATTTTCTGCAGATTTTTTTCTTTATTTCATTTATTTAAATTTCTGGAGGTGGAGTTTGCAATATTTATCTACCCTGCAATCCTCCATGCTTTTCTCTGTGGATTTTCATTTAAAGCTATTTCTTTTTCATGATCCACAACCATTTTCTTTATTTCTATCTCTACCATGATTCATCATTTGTTTGCTTTTGACTTTTGCGTTATTGGTTTTTTCGTTTCTAAAATTGGGCGTTTTTAATTATTGCTAAAGTCTTCTAGCCTCTATCTAATGAATGTTGCAAAATTCTACTTTATCTTCTGAGCAATTTCCCAAGTAAACATTAGTGTGTATATGTTTTACATATTAATCAGGATGCTGTAATAAGAAAACTGAGCTGAAGCTGAGATAGCTAAGTTTTTCCAGTTCTGCTAACTACTATTTGACCTTCTACTATATGTACCAGCATTTCTTTTGGTGTTAATAGTCTTAAATATCTTTTAGAACTATAATTCTTCAATCATTTAAGTTGTAGGTCACTGTTAGATAACTATGAGATATAGAGTTAATTATGGGAGACAAATATTAATTAATGCATTTAATAAAATAGATTGATAAAATAGATTAATATATAAATCCTTTATCCATTTTCTTTGACCAATTAGTGGAAATTTTGATTCAAATTAGTTCAGTTTTATGGATTTTTAGCTCCAGATAGACAAGATACGCCCTACTTTGACACATGGCCTCAAATAACCCTTCTGATGCCTGAACTATGTCACAAACAGGTGACCAATCTTGAAACTAACAAGGTGAGTGTTGAGTAGTACGAAAAAGTTGACTATTAGAAAACAAATGAAATTACACTAAAATAGGTCAATAGCAAAATCATTTTTGTAGAAATGCAGCAACATTTAATTTTATAAGATTGATTATGTATCCTATAGTCAATTTTTTGAGTGAGTGAAGTTTGCTGTGTGTCTCCTCAGGTCTAGGTATGTTCTAAGCACTGGGGCAGGGGTGGAGGGAGTGGTAGTATAAGCAGGCAGTTACTATTTTTAGTGGAAGGCGAGAGGAGAGCTCTCTAACATTTGAAATGCTTTTCCAACGCATCTCTCATGCACTTGAAAACTGTTGGAACAAGGGATGCAGGGTTTTCTGTAAACCCAATGGAAAAATGAGGGAAAAGAACTGATGTAGGGTTTTCTTGAGTCCTGATCCATAGTGCTGCCTGGTGAGGCGAGAAGAATTTAGCAGAAAGCAGCAGCAGAATTATAGCAAGAAGCTCAGGGGCAAGTGACCTCCAGGAATGGAAAGACATTCATCTAGAACAATGGAGCCCCAGGAGAGATGAATTCAGGAGGAATCTCTTGGGAGTCCTCAAAAGTGGCTTAAAGAGAAAAAAAAATCAGCTTAAACCTTCTGTTGGTGCAGAGTAAGCAGCTAGCTTACATCAGTCCAGTATCAGTCAGGATTCCCCTGTTCCTTTAGCTCTCCTCTCCTGCTTAGATTCTCGTGGTGGCAATATAACAAGGAAGCCTGGGGAGTCAGCTCTTCCCCTGCTTCCACCTTAAATTAAATCCCAACTGGCTAAGGGAAGAATAATGCAAAGATAAATTCTTATAATGGGAGCTTAATTAATAAACCAAAACGATGTGGCTTTGCATGCATTAAGAATATCTTACTTAGAGGAGCAAAAAAGTTATGGGCCCCTTTGGAGTTTTCATCTAGGAACCCGGGCAGATTGCTCCTGCTAAAAAAAGTTTAAAATGATGGTAGGAACAAGTAAATTTGCTTATTTATCACAAACCACATATCATGATTGTTCATCATAACGGTTACATATATCTTATTTTTTTTTCCATAAGAGCCTTTAATTTTTAAATTGAACTATTTGTTGAATGAACTTAACTTTTTTTGGAAAACTTCCTTCAGGAAGCCCTTTGGATTTCTGTACAATTTGGAACAATTGCTTTCTAATTGTATTGCTCACTGCTCAGGTAATTTCCTGAGCTCTCTTTGAATTGTACCACTAGCTTAGATCTATATTTTCTTCCTTATCTTTTCATTTCTCTTCTGCTTTGTGAAGAAAGCACGTGGGAGCCAAGACCTTTTGAAGACCTTACCAGTCTTTAAATTATTTACCTGTAAATTATTATTCATGTGAGTGATCGTTTAGATAGATATAGAATCTGAGACACAAAATTAGTTTCTTTTAGAATTTTGAACTATTCTATTATTTTATAGCATTCAGTGACGACGAAAAGGGGCACAACATGCAAATATATATACATATATATATTTCTCTTTGGAAGTGAAATTTGAAATCCCTGGATATTTTTCCTTGTGCAAATTCATAGGAATGTTTTTGGCTTAGGTTTTAATTTATCCATCTTGTATGTTACTCTGAGTACTATTCTACACTACACATTACTCCTATTTTCATATCCAACCATGCCAAACCTCAAGTGTGTCTGGGGTTCTGCAGTAAGAAGATTTCCCTATGAAATTCTTCTGTGGCTGTATTCTGAGTTGTAACTTCTTCCTTTTTAATAGACGCATCAATACAAACCCATTTACTTTTCATCTTTAGACTTAGGCAAAACCACTCATCAATAATGGGATATATCTTCTGTTTGCATCTATGCCATAAGTTTATTTCCATCTGTATTTCTTTATTTTCTTCCAATTAGTTTAGGGAAGACTAAGAGGAAAAGACAGGTGCCCAGTCTGCTATCTTGCAGGTTGTTTTCTTTTTTAAACTCTTCTATGAACATTTGCACGATTTGGACCAAAGAGAGTATCAATATCACAGTATCTAGAAGCTATGACCTGAAACAATATAATTTTTTAAACTGCTGGATAAGAGACTCTTTTTGTATAATAAGAGGAAACATAGTTCTAGATTAGTATTGTACTCCTTTATTTCCTGTAGCATAGTGCTCTTGTGAGCTATGATGAGACTAGACCCTGAAATTTTGGCCTGGTAGAAGTTGACCAAAAGGATGATGATTGTTATCTTGATAAAAATGATTGAAAAAGTGATTAAGCCCTGTTTTGAAGAAAGGTGAATAAAAATAGATGAAATTTGCTCTCTATTATAAACTAATGGTACATAATTAAATTTTACCTCTATTTGAGACTTTGCAGTGGCATGCTTTAGAATATGATGCCTAAATGGTACATTCTGGAAATTTTATGTTAGTCATTCTGATTCCTAAGATTATTCAGATAACCTTTCTTTCTATATTGGAATAAGTAAAAGGGTTTACATCTCTATGCAAACAATATTTTACTGTTACTAAAATTTCCAAGTAGCTTTCCCATTCTATAGGAGGTTATGACGTTACAAATGCTCTGTATAACTTACAGATGATCTGATCACATGGGGCCAAGTCCCATTCTCTGCCTTGAACTCTACTGCTTGACCTCTCCATTTTATGCTGGATAAAAAAATGAACAACTCTAAAATTGTTCTTCTGATATTTCACTCTCCTAAATATTCTTCCTGAAGTCTTCCCTATTGCAGTAAATTACAACTTTATTTTTTTCATTTACTTTATCCCCAAATTGTAGAGTCCTTTTAGCCTTCTTTCTGCTGTACCTTCCATACCCAATCCATCATCAAATTCTGTTATTTCTACCTTCAGATTATACACAGAATCCAAACAGTTACTACCTTAATTGCCACCTCCTTCACCCAGATCTTATCTCCTGCCTGGAAGACTGCAAGAGCCTTTCCATTGGTCTCCTTACTTCTGCCCTTGCTCCCTTCATTTTATCCTCAACAAGCCAGAGTGACCCTGTTAAATCGTAAATCAGATTATGTCACTTCTCTGATCACAATCCTCCAACTGTTCCCATCTCACTCCAAAGGAAAGCTGTTGTCTCTACAGTGACCTAGAAGGCCAACATGATCTGGTATTCCTCTTGTATTTTTCTGACTTTATCTCTGATACCGCTATCTTTTTAATTCTGTTCCAGCCATCTGACCTTATTCTGCATTAAGGAAGCCTGGCATGCTCTGCTTTGGGGATTTTTCCATTTGCTCTTGCCTGTGTCTACGTAGTCTTTTCTCAAATATATCTCACTTACTCCCATGCTGAGGTTCTTACACAAATATTATCTAGTCAATGAGACTTTCCTTGGCTATTTAATTTACAATTTCAATTTTTATCTAATGCTTCCTATATGTCTTCTCTTTTCATTTTAAACTTATTTTACTTACATTTTACTCATTTATCTTGTTTTTTGTTTGTTTGTTTATCCTGCAAGGATTTAAGCTCCATCAGGGAAGCGATTTTCTTATGTTTTGTTCACTTTTGAATTTCCAGAATCTAGAGTACTTGGGACATAGCAGTGTTTATAGAAGAAGGAAGGGAAAGAAGCAAGAAACCTAAGGAGGAAGGAAAGGAATAAAAATTAAGAACTCTATATTGGATTTCATTCTAAATTGAGCGTAGCGGGAGAAAATTTAATCTATTCATTAAAAATCAGCTTGAATTTTCTTCTAGTAAAGAATATCTTCTGTCGGGAAAAAAAAATCATATGTAAATTTCTCAAGAATATTTTCACTTTAGGTTGGACACAGTAAGTAGTAAGCTATACTTACTGCATGAGAGTAAAATCTAGAAATCATGTCTACTTGCCTGTATATGAATTAAATATTGACACATTTATAAAAGGAACTTAGCACATGCCAGGCTATTCAGCAAAAGTTGTGAAAGGAACTCATATTTGCGAGGGAGACAGTAGCCATTTGGAGAGGGATATCTTTCTGTTTTGTATGGGCCATCTTTTGATATGGGTATCTACGTTCCTCAAAAATGCTTACAGAATTTTCTAGTTCCTTCTCCATCATGTTTTTTTTTTTTTTTTTTTTTTGCGGTACGCGGGCCTCTCACTGTTGTGGCCTCTCCCGTTGTGGAGCACAGGCTCCGGACGCGCAGGCTCAGTGGCCATGGCTCACTGGCCAGCCGCTCTGCAGCATGTGGGATCTTCCTGGACCAGGGCATGAACCTGTGTCCCCTGCAGGCGGACTCCCAACCACTGTGCCACCAGGGAAGCCCTCCATCTTGTTTTTTCCAGTTTAACTCTTTTGTAATTACTTCTAACATGTGGTTTGTTTCTGACAATGGGCTTGACTATCTTTCTGCAGGATAAGGAAATATAGACAGAAATCTTATGTAGACTGTCACTGATACATTTTATAATTTCCAGTAGAAGGCCAGGCTGGAAGCCTTGTGCGGTTAGTATACTCTGAGAGGCTTTGCCATCCAGGTTTGTTAAGTTTCTTGTTACTTAGTAAGAATAGACTATTGTTAGATGTCTGAATACTGCCTGCCTGGTTACCTCCTTTCAACAAAGCAGTACCAGCAGAAGCTACATATATAATTTGGTTTTACATGACAGACTTTGCTATCTGAAACGTCATGAAATTAAAAATATTAAAAATAACTACCAGTATCAAATACACCTTTATTTGATACTTCTTCCATGCAAAAAAAAATAAACTTTACTTCTTCCAGTTTCTCCATTTGAATCAAAGTCACGACTGGTATTTTATCACTTGGCTTGGGTGAATCACACCCTCCTGCACAGTCATCTGATTACAGGAATATTCAAACTGACATAAACATGCAGACTTCAGGGAGAAAAGCCTGAGAATTCAGAATGGAAAATTAGATTATTAGAGCTTCCTTTCAAACTTGACAGTACCACATTTGATGAAGGACTGAAAATTCTTGGCTAAACCCTCTTTTTGATTCATTTTGATTAAACCAGAATGTTTTTATAGTGAAATGTTTATACATCACCTAGAGACAGAAAGACTGCTTTTGAAACTGTAAACTTGAATAGAAAGAGAGAGTAACAAGAATGTTTACTTGCAATTTCAGGAGATAAAGGCAAATATTCGAGAATATGATTTTCTTGCTCTCACAGTCACTTAAAAAATAAAGAAATTAAAATTCTCTTTGAAAAAGTGGTGAGATCTCATGTGAGGCTTTTGCTCTGTCACAGAAAACTAGCATTAGAGATAAATATACTTGACTCTCAGGAATTTGGAAACCGGAACTGCTAGTGGTTTAATTAGGACATCTTTACTAATTTGAGCTAGAGTTATGACAAGTACTTTTAATTTAAATTACTCAGCAGGACCACTGTATCATACCAATGATGTCAAGAGCTTACGTTCCAGTTCTAAAAATCGGCTAAGATCCTTAGATTGCCAAATAACTCAGCCTCAGAGGGATCACATTGCTTTGAAAGAGAGCTATGTGGGGATTTTGAAGTGTCAAAAATGAATGAGAAGTAACTTAAAAGAGATATCTAGTTTGGTATATGTATTATTCCCCCCGCCCCATTTCTATCTAGTTATTAGACAATTGATTGGCATCCCTAAAGTGGGAACTGCTTTCAAAGAGATTTTAAAATTAACTGCTGAGTGTGTTTACTGCCTTTTAATAGTGCCAGTGTATGACAAAGGTGAGTTCTGAGAGGGTGAGTCATGTTTTGAAGCACAGGGGACTCCTGGCCTGGACTATTGGCCTTTGGCTTTCCCACTTATTTTTCTGCCCACGAACTCCCTGTTGACCTTGAATGAGACATATCTGAAACATATTGGGGAGAAAGATATGAGAACTGGGCAGCTGAATACTAATTTGGTCTCTGCCACTTATTACCTCTGGCTTTTTGGCTATTACCTTTAGCATTCAATTGTGATGTCCTCTTCCTTGAATCAGGGCTGTCCATGCAGAAGCCCTAAGAACGTATTCCTTAATTTTTCAGTATCAGTGCAGTAGAGATGAAGAGAGTCAGATAATTATTTGAGGTTTCTACAGTGTGATGCACTGCTCAGCATGTCTGTTAACTGGAGATTGCAATTGGAAGGGTAAATGATACCCATACTTATATACATATTTATCATTAACTATGAAGATAGACTTGGGCTGCAACAGCAGTTTAATGGATTCAGAGCCATTTATGACATTGGCTTCATGTATTTTCATGGTCCTAAGTTAAAGCATTATATTTTTAAAGGATTTTCACAAACTGAAAATGATTTGCAATCACATTAATGGGAAGAAGTAAATTGAAGACACTCAGGTGCAGAGTTTAACACAAGGAAGTGTTCGATTTTTGTACTGTAAGAGTTTAGGGTATCATTTGAAGTTAAGGTTTCCTTGTGTGCTTTTTGTCAAGTTTTGCTTCTTATAATTAACGTAATTTTTGAAACATTTCTAGGAACTATTACGATATTAAAGTTTTTGTGTTCTTTACTGACTATTTTGGTAACAAAGTCACTGAAGTGTACAAGCATTCGTGCTAGTTAATGTTGAGAGCCATGCTGAACAAGTGGAAGTGGTTTCATATTTCTGCTGCTTTTAAACTCTGATGAAGATTGTTGCATGATTATTATGTTTAATTATCTCATGGGATCAATCACTACCTTTGCACGTATCGCTTAAGTAACTATTCAATTAATGTGGCCACATTCCTTTAAATGACCATACACTGTTAAACAGGCTGTCTCAAATCAATGTTAGATGATCCAAAAAGCACAGCACTATATAAATCTTGGGTGGTGTGTGTGTGTGTGTGTGTGTGTGTGTGTGTGTGTTTATGAGTACTGGTTGGTTTAGGTGTGTTTAAGAAATGGTCAAGGTTGTAGGTTTTGGGAGAAGTGTAAACATTTATTCTGTTAATTTACTTTAGTAATCCCATGATATAAGAGTAGAAGCCAATAAATCTTACTTCTAAGAGAAGAAATAATAATGCTATATCTATAGTTAGTGGGTGCTAACTTTCTGTGATTGTCAAGAACAAGCAGAGATTAAAGAAGGTATTGGAGGGTGAGTCTGTCCCAAGAAGTCAGAAAGTTCATCTTGGGGTAGGGAAGTTAAAGTGCCAGGGTTCTACCTGAGGGGTTGGCTTGTGCTTGTGAAGAGGTGTGCAATCACCATGGCATTATTCAAAGGCTCTTTATACCCATGCCCAGAAGAATGAGGTTTATGTTCTTTATCAGAGATGCTTATACAATCTGAAAAATCCAGGCTTTCTCCAGGTGGGTAGGAGCAGCAGAGAGAGAAGCAACAAGAACAGGAGAGGTGCAGGCAGCACACATGACCAAATTAATGGAACTGGAAGAGTAATAGCTATGTAGGAGAGCTCATGGGTGAACCAGAACTCTTTCAGGAGGAAGGAGGGTTCCTAAGAGCCTTGAAGTCCTGGTGTTTTCATTGGACAGTAATTTGGAGTCCAAATGTACAGGAATTAATATCTCTATTTTTAATGATCTTTTACTCTCATGCTTCCTTCTCCTTAGCTCCTTAACCATATACATAATTTTTGTTGCTGTAATGGGAAATCAAAGGCTGACAATATTACTATTGCCACCCTCTAAAATTTTCAGTCAATATTTCAAAATTTCCAACCGGAAATTTTGTCAATTTCAATAGTAATACAATTTTTCCTGCTTCTGAAATTGATGCCAATTTTTTATATAGCTTTTAATTTTTCTCGCCCTTATTGTGCTGACTTTAAACCTTCACTAAAATGTTGACTAGAAATGAACAGTGGGCATCCGTATCTTATTCCTAAATTTAAAGGGAATGCTTTTAACATTTAATTATTTTGTACATTTGCTGAACTTTTTTTTTAATATGCCCTTTATAAAGTTAAATGAGTTATCTTCTAGTCTTGATTTTTACCCTAAATGGATGATGGATTCTTTCATCTATTTTTTTCTCCTTTAGTAACCTGATATTATGGTAGTTTCTCAGATAATGAGTTAGTATAGATAAATTTGTTCATAGATTTTTCTACTGCTAAGTGATTTTGAATTCTCACGATATTCTCTGTCAGAATTAAATATAAATTGCTACACATTTAGGCAATAACTTACTGAGAGTTTTTACATTTATATTCATAAGTAGGATTGGCTTATAATTTTCCTTTCATGAACTGTTTTCATATAGTTTTGGATCAGTGCCACACTAGCCATGTAAACTGAATTGGTAGAATTCTTATTTTTTCTGTATTTGGGAAATATTGTATCTAAGGAATATTTATTTAGAACACATAGCTGGACTTCTTTTATTTTGAAAATCTTGGTCTTTTAACTGAAAAGCTTAAATCTAAATGATTATTAGAATTGATATTGTATATTGGGATTTATTTCTTCTGTAGTTTGTGGAAGTTTATAAAATCATGATTCTCCTTGGATCTATTTTTCCCTCTTTCTTGGCTTCTATTGGGATGCCCTTCATTATCTTTTAAATCTTTTATCTACCAGGTTGCAAGTTAGATATTTTTACCGGTATATGTAATTGAGGGTTTTGATTAAAACAAAAATAAGATATATAATGTAATTGCAAAGTGAAGCGCTAGTCCAGTATGCAAATTTTTAAAGAAAATACAAATATTTTCAATTTTGTTTCAGAACTTAAAAAAATAAACCACGCCTACACTGAGAATGTTAAAGACAAATGAGAAAAGGATTTATGAAGAACATTTCTTTGGAAAGAGTTGTTAGGTTGCTGTAACTCTCATGTCCATGCCCAAGAGAGAAGGCATAGGCAATTCAACTCTTACCTCAAACCTAGTGCAAGAAGCTCCACCAGGGCCATTACAGCTTGATCTCTTCCTCTGCTCAAAGGGGAGACAGGAGGAAGGCAGCTGCCTTCAGTTTGGGAAAAGCAGAGGATGAGGGAGGTGGGGCAGCCACTGATCTGGCGGCAGAGGGAAGTCAAATTCTTGTGGCAGTGAATATGTTGGCAGAAGAGGTGTGGGTTTCCTTTGAACCCAATGTAGGCCACATGTGAGAGAGAGCTGGTGTGAGGGTTGTTTTAGCTGCTATCAGATAGGTATGACTGGAAGCATTCAATCTCTCAAAAAGTGGTTGAAATAAAATCACTGGGTTCCTCGGGGCTGCCACATCAAGGGAACTGAAGGTCAGGAGACCCCAATGACTGGGATCTCTAAAGAAGCCACAGAAGTGCTTGTGTGACATTCACTTCAAACACAGTGGTATGCAGCTAAGAAGAGTCCTGATTCCCTCATTTGACCTCAAAACCCTCCTGGCAAGTGGTGGAGGAACCTGACACGGCTGACTATCATGTTAAGGTAGAGAATCAGCAAGAACAAAGAAGATGCCAACTGCACTCTCTGAAGACCAGCAGCCCCAGTGCAACATGGTCCCAGCTGAAGGATGAAGGGAGAGGTGTTACTTTTGAAAAGAGTTAGAGGAATTCATTACTAGACCAGATTAGACATTTTATGTACAAAAATGACACTCTGTATAGACAGGGAAGTTTCTATTACTTCTGTGAGATCAGAAAGTCATGGCACAAATTACCACACAGTATAGACCTGGCTATGTTCCGTGTATTCTGTTTGATTGCTGTTCTCGTTAAAGTACTCTATGCAGCAAAAACTAACACACCATTGTAAGGCAACTATACTCCAATAAAGATGTTAAACAAAAAGAAAATAAAGTACTCTATTTCTCTTACTTAGTAGTTATCCTTACATTTTTAGTGTGTATATCTGAGTACACATATCTCTACCCTCCACTTGAACAACACTATGATATTAGAACTATGTTTCTAACAAATTCTTTTAACTTCATTATGTAAAATTTTAGCATAATCCTATACGTTAATTTTTTGCCTTTCTAGCTTCTGAGTTTTCCTTTCTTGTTTAAGAAAACTTTTCCAGGGTTTCCCTGGTGGTGCAATGGTTGAGAGTCCACCTGCTGATGCAGGGGACACGGGTTCATGACCCGGTCCGGGAGGATCCCACATGCCGCAGAGCAGCTGGGCCCGTGAGCCATGGCCACTGAGCCTGCGTGTCCAGAGCCTGTGCTCCGCAACGGGAGAGGCCACAACAGTGAGAGGTCTGCGTACCACAAAAAAAAAAAAAAGAAAAAGAAAGCTTTTCCCTCACTAATATTGTATTAATATCGTCCTAGGTCTTCTAATGTTTTTATACTTTATCTTCTAACTTTCAGATTATTGATCAGTCTGGAATTTTTCTGCATATATAATGTAATAGGATGTTTAATTATATATATTTCTTTTAAATAGGTTATCAGTGGTCTCAATCACTTTTATTTCAGAATCTATTATTTGCCCAAAGATATGAACTTCCACATTTAACATATATTTTGATGTATGCCTGTTCTGTTTCTAGATGCGTTATTCTCTTTTCTGCTTTTACCATACTATTTTTATATTTGTTTAGCTAACTCTACTCTCTAATATTTTTCCATTTTTTTCATGGGGGGAACCCCGGCAGATTTTTTCTTCCACATAGTATTATAAAGTTCCAAAAAGATCTCGTTGAAATTCCAATTGAAGATTTGTTAGATTTATATATATTAACTTTTTTTTTTTGATGTGGACAATTTTTTAAGTCTTTATTGAATCTGCTACAATATTGCTTCTGCTTTATGTTTTGGTTTTTTGGCCTTGAGGCATGTGGGATCTTAGCTCTCTGACCAGGGACTGAAACCACAGCTCCTGCATTGGAAGGCAAAGTCCCAACCACTGGACCACCTGGGAAGTCCCTATATATATTAACTTTTGATATATTTCTATTTTTTTTTAGTTTTTCCCATTTAGGTGCACGGACCATCTTTCCATTCATTTAAGTCTTTTGTTATGTACTTCACAGATTTTTTTCCTCTCATGGCTGCCTTACTTTTGTTGTTGAATTCATTCCCAGATTCTGTACAGCTATTGTTGCTCTTGCAATAAGATTTTCCACATGCAGCAATTTGGTAGTATAGGCTCCAGGAAGCAATCTTTAGAAAGTCACCTGGGAGACTTAGGTCCAAATGTGCTTGGGGCAGAGGCAAGAATAGGTGTGGGCCTCTTTTGAGCAACGTGGCAAGTGCTGAGCCATTGTGAGACCACAGGAATAAAGCTGTCATTTATTCCTACTACAAAGATTTTCTTCTTATTATAAAGTGACAGAAACTGCTCTAGGATGCTGTAGTAAACAAAACAGACAACAACAACTACAACAAAAAACACTGGGCTTTATTTTATTTTTTAGTAAAAGAGACAGATAATAAGTAAACTATACTATGTGATATATTAGACACTACGGAGAAAAATAAAACATAGAAGGGATATAAGAACTGGGATAGGCTAACGTTTCAGATTGGGTGCACCATCGATAGAGGAAAAGAACACTGAGAGGAGATGCCAGACTGAATATGGGCAGAGAGAACCAGGTCATATAGTGAGTTGTAGGTCCTGGTAACAATGTTCACTTTTACTCCAAGTGAGGTGGAAAGTCACAAGAGAGTTTTAGCAGAGAATGAAATGATACGACTTTGTTTAACTGTATTCTTTTGGCTCTGCGTGGAAAATAGACTAAAAAGAGGTAGTTCTGACCCAGGTAAAAGATGGCAGTAAATTTGGTGGGAATTCTGGGGTTATTTTGTAGGTAGAATAGGAAAGATTTGCTGACTGAATGAGAAAGAGATGTGAAAGAAACAGAGAAGTCAGGAATGACACCATTGCTTTTTGTCTGACCATCTGGAATGATAGTGTTGCCATTAAGTTAGACAGTGAATGCTGTGGAAGAAGTGGATTTGGGCATGAACAGGTGTCAGGAACTCAGTTTTGGACATGCTATTTAAGAAATACCTTTTAGGGACTTCCCTGATGGTCCAGTGGTTAAGAATCTGCCTTCCAGTGCAGGGGACATGGGTTTGATCCCTGGTTGGGGAACTAAGATCCCACATGCCATGGGGCAACTAAGCCCGTGTGCCACAACTAGAGAAGCCTGTGCACCACAACAAAGACCCAGCACAGCCAAAAAAAAAAAAAAAGAAAGAAATACCTTTTAGAAAAAGAAATACTGAGTTAGTGGTTGTTGAGTGTGGATGTTAGGCACTGCGAAAGGTGATACAGATGTGGGAACCACCAGAATATAGGGGGTATTCAAAACCATGAAATTGGAGATCACCTAGCAAGTGAGTATAGATAGAAAAGAGAATCAAGGACGGAGACTTGGAGTACTCTGACATTTAGGGGTCATGAAGAAAGGGTAATTCAGCAAAAACACTGAGAAGAAGGGACCAGAAAGGTAGAAGAAAAACCAGCCAAATGTGTTGTGTTGTAAGCCAAGTGAGGCACTTGCATCAAAGAGGAGAGAGTGATTAATTGTGGCAAACACTGCTGAAAAGTCAATGAAGGTGAGAAATGAGAATTGACCCGTTGTCTTTGGCAGCATGGAGTCAGTTGATGACTTTGATGAGAGCAGTTTTGGTGAAATGGTGTAGGAGCAGTTCTCTGCAGTGAGTTTGGGAATTTGATGAGAAAAACTGGAGACAGAAAATATAGATGATTCTTTTAAGGAGCTAGGCTTCAAGGCATAAGAGAGACAGGAGACAAAAACTGGAAGAGGATAAAGGGAGGCTCTTTTGGGACAGGAGAAATTACAACATGTTTGTATGTTTAAGAGAATGAAGCACGAGAGAGGAAAAACCGATGTTTCAGGAAACAGAGGAAGAGAATAGGTGGTATGGGGTCTTTGAGTAAGTGAAACGGAATTGTATTTAATTTACAAGTGAAGGATTGGCTTTGTCTACCAGCAAGGACATAAGTAGAGAATATGGACACAGTTGCAGGCATGGATAGACACACAGTAGGAACTTGTGGAATTTTTCTTCTGGTTGCTTCTATTTTTCACTGAAAAAGAAACCAAGGTCATTAACTGAAAATAAATATGGGGAAAGGTGAGTTGGAGGTTTGCAGATAGAGGAAAATGAATGAGGTAGTCACACAGGAGTAGGACTCTTCCAGTCCCAAGCTGTGGCTGATGTATAAAACATCTCTGACTGAGCACCCCAAAATCATTTTTTCTTCTTTGTTACAGTCTTCCAATTTTTAGCTGGACACATTATCTTATGGACCATGACAGCCTTCTTTGCAGCTGGTATGGCTCTCTGTCTAAATTCAGTCAATGAAAACAGGTAGAAGATGGAGGGACTGAATTTCCTGAAGAAGGAGGGACTGAATTTCTTTCTCTTTTCCTGCTTTCTGTTGCTCAGATTGTAAATGTGATGGTGGGTAGATGACCATGGTCCTAACTGGACCATGAACTGGTTGGGCCAGGGTTCTTAGAAATCAGAGCCCAAAGCAAACTGAGGTGCTAATTCATTATTAAGGAGTGAGAGTAAAAGGGCAAGTAAGGCTAGAAGGAGGAAAAGCAAATACAAAGTGGTATGTTTTTGAGTCAACCACAGCTTCATGAGAAAATGTAACTGGTTCCACAATCATAGGAAAATCTGTAATGGGCAGGATTGGAGCCATTTATCTACCAACTTCTTGCTGTTTCCTGTCTCTTCTTGGTCACAGTTCCTTTGCGGTACTCACTCCTCCCTGCTTCTGGGTTGTCTTCCCTGGCCCCTCCAGGTGGGTGCTGGGGAGGCCAGGGCCTCAGCGTGTCAGGTCAAGTTGGACATGGGCAATGGAGCTGCCCAGGTGCCTGCCTCATTGGGCCTGGTGGAGGCCCTTATCCTCAGAGGAGGCTGAGACAGCAGTGGTGGGAAAAGGTAAGAGGATAAATAGTTATGATAAGAGCTCTACCATTATAGGGACTTTGTGACTTGTTGCTGGGACTGGTCTGGCCAGGAACCAGGACACAGATCTATGGGCTCTTATTCTTACTTTGCCATCATCAGCTAGGGAAAGCATGGGGAAATAACTTGAGTCTCCATTTCTTCAACCCTTTCAAGAAAATGCCTTTGGGGGTAAGTAAACATGACTGGAAATAATGTTCAATGTCATTCTTGTTACCTGTGATTCAAGAAGTTCAAGCACCTTCAAAGTCTAATTCCTCTGAGTTATATACTTATTGATACCTTAGAGTGTATTATTAATAAATACTTTGGAAAATATTCATAGAGTAGACATGATGCTAGATTCTAGATTCTAAATATGGAGTGTTCTTGCCACAATGGTGGTGAGTCTTTTGAGTATGAAATGGTTCAAGTTCTAAAATGCTGTAGCACTGTCAGAGATGTCAAACATCCTGTTGATGAAATTGACTTCAATTTCATCATCAAATGGGGAAAGGGCTTTTAAAATACTCTGTTTTGCAACTTGTTGAAACATATAATTTTAAAAGCCCTCCTCTCCATCTTTACTCACTTTCTAACCTGTTCTCAAGACTATAAATAAATAGCTCAACCAATTGATTCTAAACTGATAGAAGGTGGAAAGGAGAAGGAGGCAGCTCCACTTGTCTCTGTAAAAATGGTGTGTGCCAAGGGAATGGCGAAGGGAAGGAGGAATGGCAGGGTCACCTAGGCTCGGGATGAGGAGAAAGAGAACCAGGGCTTGAACGGATGGGCCTTGAAGAAAGGACACGTGTCAGAAAGGTGGCGGGTTGATAACAGCATGACAGAACTATTTAAGATGGTTTTGGTAAGGGGAAGGAGAAATCAACCTTGGCTCCTGTGGTTTGGATGCAAAAGGCTGATATCCTGTCAGTGTTGCTATAGGCTCCCTTGAGAGACGTTTTTGGCTCTGGACGAAGTGCTGTTGTTGACCTTAGTGCTTGTAACATTCAAAAGCTTAGAAAGAAACCTGACCAGACAAAAG
Source organism: Phocoena sinus (assembly GCF_008692025.1). NCBI lineage: Eukaryota > Metazoa > Chordata > Mammalia > Artiodactyla > Phocoenidae > Phocoena > Phocoena sinus. Next base: position 24,988,717 of record NC_045766.1, read on the forward strand.
GGAAAGGCTAACCAAGCGATTTGCAAGCCAGCACATAATGAGTTTCTGTTTATTCTTGTTAATGGAAAGGAACTATGATGTTTGGCCAAAAATGACAAGAAACCCCATATAAAAGTGGTTTAAGCACAAAGTTTATTTTCCTCTCACATAAAAGTCCAGAGGTAGGGGTCCAGGGCTGATATGGATATTGCGATCCATGATATCAGGGAGCTGGGATCCTTCTATCTTTCTGCTTTGTCATGTATGGCCAAGGTTTACATGGTCCAACATAGCTGCTCTGACTAGTTACAAAAATTACTCCAGGGCTTCTCTGGTGGCGCAGTGGTTGAGAGTCCGCCTGCCGATGCAGGGGACATGGGTTCGTGTCCCCGTCTGGGAAGATCCCACATGCCGCGGAGCGGCTGGGCCCGTGAGCCATGGCTGCTGAGCCTGCGCGTCCGGAGCCTGTGCTCCGCAACAGGAGAGGCCACAGCAGTGAGAGGCCCGCGTACTGCCAAAAAAAAAAAAAAAAAAAAAAAAAAAAAAAATTACTCCGGACAACAGGGAAAAGAACAGAAAAAGAATGGGTTACGTCCCCTCCCTCTAAAGACATTTCCAAGAAGTCATACACTACATGTATGTACACACCATTTTCCAGACTTTGTCATCTGGAAACTACACCTGGTTGAATCGTCAAACAGAAGGTATAATTTTTATTAGATGTTGCCCAGCTGAATTTTGGGATTCCTTTTACCGGGGAAGAGGAAGAAGGCCATATAGACCTTGGGGGGACAACTAGCTGTCTCTGTCACAATCATCTGAGCCACGGACATTTGGTTTTCCAAGTCATTTTATAATTTCGAACAACATATTTGCATTGTAATTTTTAAAATTTAGATTATTATTAAAATGTATCTTTAATAAATAATATTTATCTTTCTTTTATTCCTTTAACACACTCTGAGCAGTACAGAATTAAGAATACAATTTTATATAGATTTTTCACAACCAGTTTCTTCTGGGAATCTAAAAGTCATGAATTTCCCACTCTCTCAGCAGTAGTCTTTCCTTATGATGATGTTCAACTTATATTTTCAGATGAGTATATAAGATGAAATTTATTTACCACAGTGCTGAGACTATTTATAAATGACTGTCTTCTACTTCATTTGCTAGCCCGGGAAAGAAAGTAAGACACAGTCCCTGCCTCAGGAATTCTGTTTAGTTCAACAGGCATGGGATGCCCATAGTGTGCCAAGCACTGTGTTCTGCAAACAGATCCATAGAATTCCACTTGGTAACCTTGGGTGCAGAGGCGATGTACTGGGTTTCAAGAGCTGAATGCAGGACACAATCTGTTACACAGGTAAGTCGTTACACACTTTAATAAAGTTATTTGCTAAATGAGAGACTATCCAGTATTTTACAAACATGGACTTTCTTTTTAGGATGGGAGTTCGTTTTTACTTCTTCCTCTGCTAGGACTACTTCCTTTGCTAGAGTTGTGGTCACCTTTTTCTTCCCTTTCCCTTGCCGATCTTTTATCTCCACCTCCACAGGTCCCATTACCTCAGTGCATTTTGAAACTGTACCCCCTCCCTGCTTTCAGACTAGGGAGGTGGGGTGAACTTGATTTCCCTCCCGTGCCAATTCTGGGTTGAGCTTTGATGAGTAAATCCCATCTTCCTGACCACTGAGGCTGGTGGGGGAGTGGTGGCCTCAACCAAGCAAAGCCAAAGGCAATTAATTTAGGGACTTTCATTGAACAGTGTAGAAGGAGAAGCATTTTTCTGCTCAACTAAGAGGCCCAAAGGAGGTCTGAATTTGCTGAGTGGTCATCTTCTGAAGAAAACTGCCTAACAGGGAGATGAACCAGGACAACAGGGTGAGGAGAACCAGAGACCGTGTGTAGAGGCATGAGTGAGTCCCTAGAGCTGACCTCAGCCATTTCCAGCCCTTTATTTTCCTTTTCTTTTTATTGGAGTATAGTTGATTTACAATGTTTTGTTAGTTTCAGGTGTACAGCAAAGTGATTCAGTTATATATTAATATATATATATTTTCAGACTCTTCAATTATAGGTTATTACAGGATATTGAATATAGTTCCCTGTGCTATACAGTAGGTCCTTGTTGTTTATTTTATACATAGTATTCTGTATCTGCTAATCCCAAACTCTTAATTTATCACCCCTCCACTTTCCCATTTGGTAAGCATAAATTTGTTTTCTGTGTCTGTGAGTCTGTTTCTGTTTTGTAAATAAGTTCATTTGTTTCATTTTTTAGATTCCACACATAAGTGATATCATATGATATTTGTCTTTCTCTGTCTGACTTACTTCACTTAGTATGATAATCTCTAGGTCCATCTATGTTGTTACAAATGGTATGATTTCATTCATTTTTATGGCTGAATAGTATTCCATTGTGTATATATATCTATATTTGTATCTATATATATATATACCACACCTTCTCTTTTTTTGAATTTTATTTTATTATTTTAGACAGCAGGTTCTTATTAGTTATCTTTTTTATACATATTAGTGTATATATGTCAATTCCAACCTCTCAATTCATCCCCCCCTTCAACCCCCCCGCCCCCGCTGCTTTCCCCCCTTGGTGTCCATATGTTTGTTCTCTACATCTGTATCTCTATTTCTGCCTTGCAAACTGGTTTATCCATACTATTTTTCTAGGTTCCACATATAAGCGTTAATATATATTTGTTTTTCTCTTTCTGACTTACTTCACTCTGTATGACAGTCTCTAGGTCTATCCACATCTCTACAAATGACCCAATTTCTTTCTTTTTATGGCTGAGTAATATTCCATTGTGTATATGTACCACATCTTCTTTATCCATTCGTCTGTCGATGGACACTTAGGTTACTTCCATGTCTTGACTATTGTGAATAGTGCTGTTGTGAACATTGGGGTGCATGTATCCTTTTGAATTAGAGTTTTTGCCTTTTCTGGGTATATGCCCAGGAGTGGGATTGCTAGATCTATGGTAACTCTACTTTTAGTTTTTTTAAGGGATTTGCATGTCCAGCCCAGGATTTTCAGTTCCATTTGACAGAAAACTCTTTTAGGGGTCTTAAACCAGTGTAAATTGGTTTTATGCATTTGCATACAGAAGAGTTCTGACAAATACATGGAGGTGATAAGAATATAGTGAGTGAAACGGCTAGTGTCTTAGGTAGTGTTTAAGAATCTATAGAAATAGTTATTCCTGTTTTGAATTTTTTATATAAGTTTTTCCTAAGCAGAATTCTTTGTAAATAGGTTTTTCTACAAAACTAATGATTCTATGAAAAACAGTTTGTTGAAGAGCATTACTAATTATATCAATCTCCTGAGGCTACATTTAAAAATCTCTGAGAAATGTTGCTGAGGAACCTGGTGACAATGTTTGAAACCAGTGTCCCCAATTTTACTTGCCCATTGCCACCACTTCTCCTCATAAACTTCTATTCTGAGAAATACAGTTTTTGATTTATGCTCTTCAATTTCAGCTGGAGGAAGATTCTAGGTCACAGGTCAGGGATAATATTTAAGCATTTTGTGGCCTTAGGGTTTGACTCCTTGATTAAGAAAAATGGAAAAGAAATCTCCAGAATCACCTAGACAAGCTCTTTCTTCCTAAAGTCTAAGCCTTGTAATATATTTTGCTGAACTTTGGGAATGAATGTCATAGCTGTTCAGATTTGTGACATATTAAAGATGACTGTTATTCTGGATAATGAACATGGTGCTACATAAAGTCAGCTGGAAAAGTGAAGTTCATCACAAAATTGTCTGAAAGATTCCAGTCAGCCTTTGGCTTAACTCAAATATCAGAGAGCCAAGGCACATTTTGAAAAAGAGCATAATTTCCTTTATTATCACTGGAACTATTCCTATATCCTATATTTTAAAACAATTTAATTATATTTTCAATTTATTTCATGAGCCTTATATAAAAGAGGCAGAAAGTCATTTTGGAATTAGAACATTCATTCTCATTTATATTCTTTTTCAGTTATTTCCTAAGTATACATAGTGCTGAAAAAGAAAAGAAAATATAATAATTATAATCAACTGTATTGGGAACTGTGCCACATTAGCTCTTTTATTTGATAGTGGGTTATGTAAGAGATTTCAAATATGGTACAAGGATGAGATTTGCAAGAAAAATGATGATAGAAAGACTATAAAAAATATAGCATCATTTTATAATTCAGTCTTTGACAAATTCTTGGTCAAAGTCCTTTTGCCTCAGATGTATATTAAATGATCAATTATCAGATTCCTTAGGAAGCTGCAGGAGTTCCATTATCAGTCTTCAGATTCTGAGTATGGTACTCAACTCTGATTCTTTCCCCTCTTCAATAAGATCTACCGTGATCACTCCGAATAAAACTGAATCACCTCCTGTCCTCTGTACACTGCGATCTCTCGTCTCAACTCCACTTTTATTCTGAGGGTATTTATCATTGCATAATACACTAAATAGCTTACTTGTTTATTAGCACTTTTGTCTAGAGTACAAGCACTACATAGGTTTGGACACTTGTGTGTGTTGTCCATTGTTGTGTCCTAAGCATCCAGAACAGAGCCTGACTCACAGTAAGTGTTAAGAAATACTTGATGCTTGAATGAATGAATGAATGAACAGAGGGCATTATATAAATCCCTCTCCAACATTTCTTGCCCTCATGATTTCTAGAATCATCTGACACAAACGTTGCCTTGCGCTTCAATCAGGTCGTGCTTGTGGAATAATGTGAGAGGCCCATAGAAAGCTGAATATCTTCTTCAGCAATGCCTACAATTAAACCATTAGTGGTCTCCCATTAGTGGTCTTCCCCTTTTTTAATCTTTTTCTTCCTCCTCCTCCTTCTCCTCCTTCTATTTGTTTTTAACTAAACCACCTTTTTTCTAGGGAGGTGGGGTATTATAAAATTGAAATGCCTTTGGGAAGAGTAAACCATTCTATGCCTAACATCTTAATGAGATTACTACCTATCATTTCTGCTGTTACCACCTGGATCCAAGCCAGAGGCATCTCCTACCTGGATTATCGTTTTAACTGGGCTCTCAGCTTCTGTTACAACTCTGAAGTCTCTCCTTAGCACGACAAGGAATAATCCTTTAAAAATTATAGCAGATCATGACTCTCTTGCACTCAGAACCTCCATCTGGCTCCTTATTTCTCTCATTTTTCAAAGCCTGAGCCTACACACCCCTGTGACCTGTGACTGCATCTGCTACACTTCCACCTGCTCACCGTGGCCCCCACTGTCTTTTGAAAACACTTTAGGATGATGGCAACATCTGTTCCCTCTCTGCTCTTTATCCAGATATTCTCATGGTGAACTCCTTGCCTCTTTCACAATTTTATTTACATGTTGCTTTCTCATTGAGCTCTACCCTTACTACCCTTTTAAAAACTGTAACCCCCATTACCACTCTGAAAGCCCCTTACCCTGCCCTATTTTTAAAATATCTTCTCCATAGCATTTGTCAACTTTTAGCATAATATAGAATGTACTTATTTATTATGTTTACCATTTCTTGTCTGTCTCCTCCTACCAGGATGTGGATTCCATGTGGGCAGACGTCTTTGTTTGTTGGAGTACATCTGTACCCCAAGTACCTAGAACAGTACCTGGCACATAGTAGATACTCAAATCATATTTTTAGAATAAATGGATCTCTAAGGTTTCATCTGTAAAGGATAGGAAAATATTTGCAAAGTATAGAAGTCTTGGATGCCTCATATAGATGGGCAATGACTAAGAAAGAAACCATATAGGGTGAAACAACTGTATTACACCTGGCCTGGAAGCAGACTTTTGGGCCAATATGAAAAGAAAGTCATTTAGATCTTAAGCTTGTGATATCACCATCTGATCATCTGCCAACTTTTTTTACTAACTCCCCTATCACCTAGAAAGAAAATGGACTGTAGCAGGCTTGGTCTTCTGCAAGCTGCCATAAAAGTCATGGTTAAGATCGAGCCAGTGTTAAATATGCTTGTTCTCTAATGGGAACCCTTTCAATTCCACTGTCCCAAAAACACTCAAGTGTCCTTCAGTTACTGCCTTGTGCTGATGACATTTTTCTCAAAGTACACCTGAAAGACAATTTGAAATTGATTCCTGAAATCAATCCCCAAAGAGATTATCAGAAACTTTGCTGTATCGGCACTATCCTATTGACTGCTGATAAGCCTGACGATAATTTGGGTCATGGACAAGCCCGCACCACGGGACTGAGAGAGAAATGCCAAAGACCTTAACTGACATAACCAAGCCCCATATTCTTATAGAAACCTCTCTAGTAGGCAGTATTTTGCCCAGAGATGTACTGACTAAGAGATAAGGAGAAAACTAAGTTGAAAAGCTTGTATATTCTGGAGGAGCTTTTGAGAGCTACTAATGGCAACTGTATTTGGACCTCTCTGAAAGACTCTACTGAGAGTATCTGAGGGATTTGTCCTGAAAATTATTGAAGGAGTCCACTGGTAAAGAAACCATTAGCAGCAGTGGTTAATTCTGGAAACAGAGAGTTTTGGAGTAAGAGGAAGACTTTTCATTTCATACATATTTATAGTGTTTGAATTTTTGTGAGGCATTTGGATTACTTTAAAAAAAGTTAACATATTTTGTGGTGAACTCAATAACTGGTATGTACATCTTGAATTCCATAAAAAAATTAACTATTAAAATTATTAAAAAAAAACATGAAACCTAAGCTTTTATATTATTCAGTCTTATGTCATGGTCCCTAAAGGGATGATTATGATATATCCTGTACTATGTATATATAGAGAGATAATTCTCATTTCAAAAATAGGCCTTGTCCCAAAGTTTATTTAAACTTCAGTTATTTGAAACAAGAAGTGCATATTTTTCCCTTTAGAATTAATTTTGAATGGGTGGTCTAATTCTGTTATAATTCCCCATGTAACTTACAAACAAACATATTCACATATCTACAGAGAAAAATGCTAATACATGTTAAGTTCTAAGCACGTATTAGCCGCATTTCAAGACAGGAAAGTTTTTCAGAGTTCCAGTATGGAATGCGCAAACTACAGCTGCCTGTCTTCATTCCTATAAACAGGATGGTGTGGTCATCCTTTCACCTGGCTCTCACTGTTAGAGATAAGAAGGCTTCTAGGAGCTCCAGTTTTCCTGAGGTGATGCTTCCTGGATAAGAAGAAAGAGCTCTGGAGTGGGGGGCAGAGGATCCAGGATGGCAGGAGAAGAATGAGGGGCAGAATTTGGCCCTGGGAATTTGAAAGGGATGAGAACCAGAGGGATGGGACCTGGGGGACTCAGTGTGGAGCAATGGCCGAGTGGAGTTCACCTTCCTTGACCCTTTGTTTCCTTTGTTTTCACTGTTGCTCAGTGAGTCTTGTGCTTGACTGGGAGCACTTCTAAGAATGGGCAGAGAGGGAGAAGCAGGAGTCCTCCAGTCCTTTGAGCCAGCAGGATAGGTTTCCTTTGCTTTTCCCTCCCTCCTTCTCTTGCTAAGATGAAGAGACTAATTCGAGGATGTTTAGAATGGGGCTGGGGAGTGAGAGCAGGGATGGTGTGGGAGGAGAGAGCTGAGCAGGATTTCCCCTCTGCTTTTCTCATTTACTTCTGCCAGGTGCAGATGCCAGCTTGGAATTTATAATGAGCTTAACCCAAGGCTAGAAAGTGAGAGGAGAGAAGAGCGTGAGAACCAGGGGCCAGGGATGCTGCTTAAGAGGAGAGACAAGAAAGGGACTCAGCTCCCACTGCTTGAGCAAATGTGCAGGAAATTGTCCTTTTTTTCCCATCTATCTGCAGCGTCCTCTCCTGTAAGACCCTAATACTAGCACCTTCACAGTCTTCCTAGCTTGGAGAGAGAATGAAGTAGAAGAAGAGTAAAGAAGGATAATAATAATTTTTATAATTATTATAACTAAATTTGTTGAACACTATTTTTTTTTTTTTTTTTTGCGGTACGCGGGCCTCTCACTGCTGAGGCCTCTCCCGTTGCGGAGCACAGGCTCCGGACGCGCAGGCTCAGCGGCCATGGCTCACGGGCCCAGCCGCTCCGCGGCATGTGGGATCTTCCCAGACCGGGTCATGAACCCGTGTCCCCTGAATCGGCAGGCGGACTCTCAACCACTGCGCCACCAGGGAAGCCCTGAACGCTATTTACTTGGTATTTTCCTAAGTGCTTCATATGTATTAACTGGTTTAACCTTCATAATGACACTGTGGTGTTTTTATAGTTACCTTCATTTAATGGATGAGGAAACCGAGGTAAAGAGAGGTTACATAACTTGCTCAGGGTTATATAGATGACTTAGCAGGTGCAGCTGCTCATTTGTATTCAATATGTTCAAGAGGGTAGAAGGAAAATCAAAGACTGCTTATATTACACGTCTGTAGGTATGAGTAGGTTTGTCAAATGTCTAAGACATGAACTAAGCAATTCTCTTGTAGAAATGCTATTTTACATGCAAATAGAATCATACCAGAAAGAAATACAAGCTTGTAAACTGAGGTGGGATAACTTTTCAGAGATATTTTTATAGGCAGAAAACAACATGAATAAGACTGAGTTGTCCATGAAATTGTAAGTATGAATGAATAAATAAGCCTGGGGAAAAAGTCTCTTTGGCAACTATTCCAACAGCCTTTTATACTAAGTATAGAGCAATAATCTTGGGGAAATTAATGGAAACCCATTGCTTAAATGATGCAAAATTTGCGGGGCTGATCAAGATGAGATAATGGGTTTTCTCTATTTAATGTTCTCTGAACCTTGGTGGAAACATTTTCCCTATTTTGTAAGTGTTTGGTTGTATTGATTCATATTTTACTGCTTTTATCTTGAATATTGTTACTTTTAAATTATTAAGAGCCTATCAAGGCTGTTTTAATATTTTATGATGTATTTCTTATAGGATTAAAAGCTTATCACCTAAAAAAAACAGCTTTAAAAATTAGAAGAGTCATTTTAATACTTAGATTACCTCTGTAGTTCACATTTGCACATTAGGATTGAAATACATTAGAATAATAGAAAACAGTAATGGGATTTAGTATGATATCAATCACATATGAATGCAAGTTATTGTATTTAAAAAAGAAAACATCACTGTCTCTTGCCTAATGGACAAAATAGATAATAAAAAATATTTATCCTACCAATGAACTTATCTACAGAACAGAAATAGAGTTATAGATGTTGAAAATAAACTTATGGTTACCGGGGGGTCAGAAGGGGGAGGGATAAATTGGAAGATTGGGATCGACACATACACACTACTATATATAAAATAGATAACTAATAAGGACCTACTGTATAGCACAGGGAACTCTACTAAATACTCCGTAATGGCCTATTTGGGAAAATAATCTAAAAAAAAGTGGATATATGTATATGGATAACAGATTCACTTTGCTGTACATCTGAAACTAACACAACATTGTAAATCAAATATACCACAATAAAAATTTTTAAAAATATATCAAGCAAGCCACCATACCAGGAATTAGATGTTTGCTCACTATGGTACATCTTCCTGATCTTTCTGGAGCATCTGTTTTCCTTGAGAAAATATTAATATTGATGATTCTAATGATACTGTTTATTGAGCATAAACCACTCATGCAAAACAGTATGAAATACTGTCATTGACTTCCACTCCCTGCTTGGCTTCAAAGACGAAAACTGTGGACAAAACCATACACTAACTTTCCTGCTACTTACTGAAATGTTGCTTGACATTCTAAAAATTCATCTGTTAATATTAGGGAACCAATATAAGGAAAGTTAGTATGAATATTTACTGTTATATGCTTTTGTTCAATGCTAATAATATTTAAAATATTCACAAAAATAAGTGAAAATGTATTAAGTCTGTACATTTCTCACCACCAGAGGAACCTGGAGGTTGTGCCTGAATTGTCAAAGACTTGGGAAAGTTTGCCTATAAATTCAAATTTATGTTGCAATATACAACTGATGTCAGATACAATTAACAGGTTTATTTGGAGAAGGAAGAAAGAGTAAAATGATTCTGTCAGTAGAGAGAGAGGATACTGGCTAATGAGTGAATGTGCCAAAAACAAAAAAAAGGAACAAAAAAGAAAAAGAAAGGAAAATATTTTTTAAAGGCCTACATTGTTATTTTCAATGGGGATGGTCTCGTCTAGACTAGATGAAAACATTTTTCCCTGGTTTAGGCAAATTTTGGGTCTACAATATGTGAATTTTAGAGCCCTGCTTTAGTTTGAAATAGCCATGATGATTTCATACTCTTGGCAGATTGACACTGGGGTATTGAGAGCACCAAATAGGGGGAACTATTGAACCACCTCCATTTTCTCTGCAAGTTACAGGCACCCTAGCCTTCTGATTTGTGACTTGGGTGCAGGGATTGGAATATACATTATGGTGAAGTGGATTTCCTCCAGGATTCTGGCATTCCAAAGGGTGAAAAATTTTTGAGAAAGTACCCCGTGTTAAGACTTATTTAAAAAATAAGAAGCGTTTCTTAAAATTAGTTTGAAGTGAGAAGTATATAACTCAAAGACAAGCATGATGTTATCACACTTCTACATATTTGTGATTGGCAAAACCTTCTGGAGAGTGGCAGTATTTAACGACTCTATTTATATTAATCGTATAGATCCTTAAAAATCTTCATTCCAGACTCTCTCCAAGTGATATTGAAAATGAATTTTCATAACATATTTGAAGATTATAAAAAGTATTTTAATTTAGAACACTAAAAAATATTAATCTTTTTTATAAAGACATACATTTAAATATATAAACTATGACACTGATTCCTTTAATTGAACAAAGCATTCACAGGACCATTTTTAAGGCTGAAAATAGGAATCACAGATTTGTAAATCCAATGTTCCTCCCTATAGAGCTAAAACCTCAAAATAATGATGTGGTGATAACTTTCTAAATGTTTGGTAAGTTCAGTAGGAGTCAGAAGCAGAATGTTTACACCTTAAAAATTACAGAGAAGCTGTAGGTGCAAACTCATGTTCACATGATGGTCTACTTAACAAATTCTTATGTGATAAACCCAGTAGGGGCAAAAAAGAAAAAAATAATGTGGAAAGAACACAAAATGTCTGTACTTCATATTTAGCAAATTTAACTCTCTTCTCCAGATTAGCACCAGATTGGCCCTCTGAGACACCAAAGAACGTATTGTGCCTTACATTTTAGCACATTCAGTGGAAAGGAAAAAAAGGAGAAATCCATTGAAAAGGCTAACAAGATTTAATTATATTCATGGTATTTAGCTTGCTTTGGAAAAGGAAAGGAAATTTTTAAAAAATTCTCCTAATTCTACTGTAATTTTTTTTTTTCCGACAGAGAAGAAAATAATGGGCTTATTCCAAGTGGCTAAAAAGTGCCATCAGATTATTGTTTACACCTGATACTGAATAATTCACAAGGGACATCCTTCACATTGATGATTCCTTTCCTCACTGTTTGGAATAATGTTAAGTCTCTTTATTTACTGTTTGTCCAAACACAAGTGGTTTAGATCCATTGTACATGTAGACATACACTACTTTAGGATGATTTAAATTTGTAAAAGCTGAACATTCTTAAAACTATGGCTGGAATCCCATTTTATTTCCCTTTGTTCTGGAAACTCTTCTTATCAAAAGACCAGGCAATGACCTTCTGGGCTTCAGCCTTTTCTACCCAGAGCTTGCAGGCTGTGTCACCTTCTCAGAGAGCCATTATGTTAAATCCAGACTACATAATCAAAACAGACCATGACTGATTCCTTCCAGAACATTCTCTCAGCCACCAGAAACTGCTGCTATTTCATATGAAAACAGAAAATATTTTGCTCAATTAGACTAGGACTAACAAACATAGTCAAAGTGGACACAGCCATTGCTTTGGAAAGACTCTCCTTTATCCATCAGGGAACTGCTGTACCTAAGGGTCAGCTGAACCAAACTAGCCTCATATCTCTAGTTTCTTGATCCTTGGCCAGTTGCAAGACAGCATCTACCTTCTCTTCTACACTCATTCTTTTAAAAAATTTTTTTTTGTATTTAAGTATAGTTGATTTACAATGTTGTGTTAGTTTCAGGTGTAAAGTGATTCAGTTATACACATATATTATTTTTTCAGATTTTTTTCCATTATAGGTTATTACATGATATTGAATATAGTTCTCTGTGCTATACAGTTGGTCCTTGTCATTTATCTATTTTTTTATATAGTAGTGTGTATCTGTTAATCCCAAACTCCTAATTTATCCTTACTGCCCTTTCCCCTTTGATAACCATAAGATAGTTTTCTATGTCTGTGAGTCTGTTTTGTAAATAAGTTCATTTGTATCAATCTTTAGATTCCACAAATAAGTGGTATCATGATAGTTGTCTTTCTCTAATTCAAAAAGATACATGCACCCCAATATTCATAGCAACACTATTAAAAATAGCCAAGGGCTTCCCTGGTGGCGCAGTGGTTGAGAGTCCGCCTGCCGATGCGGGGGACACTGGTTCGTGCCCCGGTCCGGGAAGATTCCACATGCCGCAGAGTGGCTGGGTCCGTGAGCCATGGCTGCTGAGCCTGCGCATCCGGAGCCTGTGCCCCGCAACGGGAGAGGCCACAACAGTGAGAGGCCCGCCCGCGTACAGCAAAAAAAAAAAAAAAAAAAATAAAAAAAAAAAAAAAAAAAAAAAAAAAAATAGCCAAGACAAGGAAGCAACCTAAGTGTCCATCGACAGATGAATGGATGAAGAAGATGTGGTGTGTGTATATATATATATATATATATATATATATATACCTGTATATACACAACAGAATACTACTCAGCCATAAAAAAAGAATGAAATATTGCCATTTGCAGCAACATGGATGGACCTAGAGATTATCATACTAAGTGAAGTATCAGACAGAGGAAGACAAATATCAACACTCATTCTTAAATTTCTGGGTGTGTTCTCCAGCATTTCAATCCTCATAATAATTCTGAGTGGCATTGTTATCCATGAAATGAACCATCTAAAAGTCTGATTCTCAGTTCTTCCCCCCCAGCCTCATAGGTCTGAATCTCTACATCATTTCATGAATCCACTTTCATAGTTAGATTATGCTCCTTGCCATCAATGCACAGTCTCATCTCTGAAATCCTAAATGAAATCATTCAAGGCTGTGACCATTAACTCCAGTCCCTCACCCTTCTCACTCAGTTTTTCCAGCTTTCTTGTGCTTATATATTTTGGGAATTATAACTCCATTATTGAATTATAACTCCACTCAACTCTTACAGCACCCACTTCTCTCTTTTTCTCCATTATGTGCCAGCATCCACTGACATCTGATGGGATTTCCTCAGACTCTTGCCATTAAAGCCACAGGCTCACCCACACCTGTACCCATTCTTTCCACTTTCTGTCTTGTTATGGTTGAAGAGTTACTCCACCTTCTGTTCTAAGCCAGTCCCTTCATCTGATCTACGGATCCTATTTCATTCTGCTTTCTCAGGAGCATTGATCTGCTGATTTTGTTCCCTCTCCCTGTAGCTTCAATTTCCCCTCTCTCCTGATCATTCTCTATCAGAGTTAAGCATCCTTCTATCTTAAAAATGATAGTCTTTCTGTCCCATATTCTTTTTCATCTCTACTTGATCTTTGTCTTCCTTCTTCAAAGAAAAATTTCATAGAGGAGACATCACACTTGCTGACTCTATTTTCTCATCTCCTACCATTTCTCTGAAACATTTTTTTATCAAAGTCACCAAATGGCATCTGTTTGATAAATATAATATGCTGTTTTCACACCTTGGACCCATTGGCAACATTTAACACAGCTCATTAATTTCTCCTTCTTAAAACACTGCTTTTTCAGGATATCTAGGGTGATATACTTTCCTGGATCTTAGCCAGTTGTTCTAGCTGCTTCTCAGTCTCTTCACAGGTGCCAACCATGCTATTTGTCTCTTAAATGCTAAGCTCTCTTCTTATCCCACTTTTCCTAAATGAGCCTAATGACACCCATGGCTTTAAAGGCAAAATGAATGTTGACATTTCCCAAATCCATGTTTGATTTAAATCTCTTTCCTGAGCCTCATACCTGTGTATCCTTCCACTTATTGAACATTTCTATTTGCATTTTATTTGGGTACTTTCAAATCAATTCATCGAAGTTGAATTTATATCTACTGTGCCAAACTTGCTTCTACTGGGGTATATATTTAAGAGAACAGGAGTACTATCCACCCAGTTGCCCATGCCAGATATATGGGAATCATATAAGACTCTTAACACTCCGTAACCCTACCTCTCTGAACAAATCAGTTACCAAGATCTGTTAATTCTGCTGCTCAAATATCTTTCAAGCTTGTCCACTAGCCCCAGTTCAGTGTAAAATTGTTCTCTCATTGGAACTTAATCATGGCTTTTCCTGACTTCAGTCACTTTTCCGCACTATAGCTAGAAGTGTTTCCAATGTCTAGCTGATTATGCCACTACCTTGCTTAAAATAATCAGTGTCTTCTTATTGCAATTAAAAGAGTGTTCAGATTCCTGTCGATTGCTTACAAAGCTTTCCTTTGCTCCTATTTCATCTCTTTCCCTGGCACCATTCTCCATGCATCAACCACATGGAATTTTCTTTATCTAAAGACGTTTGGTCTCCTTAAGGTCCAGTTCTGCTGTCCCCATTTTCTGTCTTATTACTTCTTCCCCAACTTCTTTACTTAGCTAACTTCCATTTTATGACTCAACTTAAATATAGCTTTTATTCTGGGAAGGCTTTCCTGATGCCTCTCCCCTTCCGCCCTCCCCCAAGTGAATTCTCTTTCGCTTTGTTTTTGAGATAGCTAAAAGCTGTACTTTCCCATAGATACCACACTATACTGGAATGTCATCTCATCATCTTCAACTTCCCTGTATTGCCACTTCTGCTAAAGTAGTAATTTTATTTAAATTGATCACCATTATTTTCCTAGTTGCTAGCACAAGACCTATGCAATAAATTTTTATTGTGTGGACACATAATTGAGTTTGCAAAAATTACTGAATGTCTATTATATTTTAGGTTATATTATGGAAATCCATAGTTAAGTGCATGCACCCAGCTCTTCAGGAGTTTATAATTGAAGTGAGAAAAGACAACTATACTTCCCATCCTTCCCGACAAGAAGAATTTTAAAAAGCCTCACTGTGCTATTTAACCTTTAAATTCAATGAAAGTTCAAGAACACGGAGGTAAATTAAGACAAGAAGGGAGTTTGAAATAAGATTATTTAGGGCCATGAAGCCACATCAGTGAGGCTGGTTTTGAAGCAACAGGGTATTCTTCAGGTAATATTAAAGCTGTAACATAGCAACTTGAAAAAAAATATTAAAGCACATAAACTTGTTTTGGAAAAATAATAGACAAGCATCACTTGTCTTCCATTTCCCAAAATTAAATTGCTTATTTTTTTATTTCATCTACAGAGTTCACTGCTGTTGATAGTCAACTATAGATCTTGGGATACATAATTATATTCCCTTGGAGGAATCACAATACTGGCTACGTCAAGGTTGACCACATTTCAAAAATGCAAGAGATTTAAGGTGACATTAAAGAGATCATCAGGGCTTCCCTGGTGGCGCAGCGGTTGAGAGTCCACCTGGCGATGGAGGGGACACGGGTTCGTGCCCCGGAACGGGAGGATCCCACATGCCGCAGAGCGGCTGGGCCCGTGAGCCATGGCCGCTGAGCCTGCGCGTCTGGAGCCTGTGCTCCACAATGGGAGAGGCCACAACAGTGAGAGCCCGTGTACAAAAAAAAAATCATTAAATTTAGACCCTTGGGAAGGGTGGTCATGTAACATCCATATCACACAACTTTAACAGACATTGGTATAAGGCTAATTGTTCTCTGTTTGCTTTGTGGTTTTAAAAAGTTTTTATATTGACATAATGTATCTATTATTAAAAGGAGTACCTACCAGCAGTTTTATTTGCCTTCTTTTAAAATAATTTAAATTATCTTTCCAAAATTCATCATTTACTTAACCCTATATATTCTTGAGCTTCAAGCTATATACCTGCAAAATGGTGATAATAATAATATGTACTTTGTAAGGTTATTGTGAGAATTAAATGAGTTAATTAGGGCTTCTTATGCTTATTTTAGTTCTTTTTATTTATTAAGAAAAAAACTCAACTATTTCTACAGCATACTGAGGTGAAATGATGAGGAACGCCATGGCGGGTCCAGTCTAGGGGTTCCAGCCTGGGATTTCTAATTGTCCCAGGTTCCACGTGGCTTCCCTAAGAGCTGTGCAGAGATTATCTTGGAAACACCTGAAACCCACTGAAGGCACGCATTTGGGGAGCCCTGAGCTTGTAAAGCCCTAAAAATTATGTCTGACACATAATGAGCGCTCGAGCTATTACTGGGACTTTACAATAACCTTGCAGAGGTGAGGCAGGGTAGATAACTATCGCCACTTTGTAGGCAAGCATCTTGGGGTTTGGGGAGATGTGTGACACAGCCAAAAGGTTCTTTCCAGGACATAAACGATTTTAAGCAGGAATGAGACTCCTAGAACATCCTCTCTCCAGCCTTTACCTCAAACAAGCTAAGAAGGACATATAAGAAATACATCAAAGGGGTAAATCAAAGTTATACATGAGTTTTTTAATATAAATTCTCAGTTGAGTTACTCTTGCCATTTGGAATGTCTAGTATCTCTATGGTCTCAGGCATTGCTTTACAAATATAGAGAAACAAAAGAAGCTTGCTTCTATAAGGATGCTTGTCAGTTACATTTATTCTTTGTACAATAGTGTATTGCAAACTGTGGATACTGTTAAGCACACAGACAAAAAGTGCCAGTGATATGTCCATAAAATATGGACATATCAGTTCAAGGAGCATGTATTTATAATTTGGTCATGTTATTTTATTCTCTTGTTTCTCTGAAGGAAAATTCTTTAAAATTGATCCATTTTTTTTTTCTAAATTCAGAGAGGTGGTACTAATTTTGTCACATCAAGGTCTTGAGTTTCTTGAAATAAAACTAAGGGATACAATAAAAATACAAAAAAATCTAAGGTAATTTACTCCAGGGACAAGAATTAAAACATTTATGTTTATAGGTATATACACACACTTCAAAAGAAAATATCATGGCCAATATTCATTAAATCATGCATGACCTACTAAGATATTTAACAAAAATAGGGCAGAGTTATATAAATTAGCTGAATTATGACTTAGTTACCCTCCTGCCAGCTTTAAAAATTTTATGTATTTCTTAAAAGTATTCTAGTACTTCATTTTTTTACAAAATTAAAATATGGTCTAAAACATTATTTTACAAAAGTATTAATTGACTCTATGTATTTTTCATATGTCCATTAAAATCACCTGAAATTACATTAATAATAAACTGACATTTTGCTTAATGAAATTAGATATTGCTAAACAATCATGAGAGACAAAAAAAAAAACAAAACCATAAAACCCTGGAAACTTAATGGATAAATGGATTACTAAGATATATTAGGCTGATAGGCACTTACAGGCACATGATGCAAAATGCCTTTTTAAAGTAATAATTTACTAAAATAATCTTTCTGCTTATTTTAAAAATGGTAAGATTAGAAGAAAGCTATTGTATGTTTTGCTTTTAATAGGAGAATTTAAAATGGACAAAATGCTCAGTTATATTCTTCTGATCTTTTGCCATGTACTGAATGTGTTCTGCTAAAATTCAGATGTTGAAGGCCTAATGTGATGGTATTTGATCACGGGCTTTTGGGAGGTAATTGGGTCATGAAGGTGGAGTCCCCTGGTGAGACGTTTCCTTATTAGAGGAACAGGATAGTCAACTCTCTCTGCTGTCCACCACGTGAGGCCACAATAAGAAGATGACCATCTGCAAATCAGGAAGTATTCCCTCACCACACACCAAATCTTCCAGAACCTTGATCTTGGACTTCTCAGCCTTCAGAACTGTGAGAAATGCATGTTTGTTGTTTAAACCACCCAGGCTATAGTATTCTTTTTTTTTTTTTGCGGTACGCGGGCCTCTCACTGTTGTGGGCTCTCCCGTTGCAGAGCACAGGCTCTGGACGCGCAGGCTCAGCGACCATGGCTCACAGGCCCAGCCGCTCCGCGACATGTGGGATCTTCCCAGACCGGGGCACGAACCCGTGTCCCCTGCGTCGGCAGGCGGACTCTCAACCACTGCGCCACCAGGGAAGCCCTGAGGCTATAGTATTCTTTTCTAACAGCCTGATGTAACACATCGATACAGGAGAGGGAAGTAATGTGGGGTTTCTAGCTTGGCAAATTCTGGCTTTCTCTGTTTCCTGGACACTTAAACAACTAAACAGATGTTTAGTGATAGAGAATACATCTTGATAGTGAATATGAATATTCACTAAAATGAACTGCAGAGTGATTACAGTAAAATTAGACTCCCCAAAGAGATAATCACATAATGCTCACACGCAGAAAACCTTTAACACTGTTTATAACAGAAGCAACTGGCAATACCCACATATTCTACAACTTCTCTCCGGAAGGAAAAACCAACCGTAACTCAGTGGACTATTATTAGAAAACATTATTTAAGTGTTTTTTTTCCCTTGAATGACTATTGATGGAAATAATGCAAAAATATATTCTGCCTGTTTTAACTCAATTAAAGAATACACTGTGTGCCAAATATATGCAAAATCCTGTTAGGTAGGAGGAGATGTAGAAATGAATAAGACATTACCTTCAAACTAATTTCTGTTGTTGAATTTGGAAAGTAAGTTTGAATTTGTAAGGTAAGCAGGCTATGTACGAATAAACGAATAAAACCACATGCCCTGATTGATGTATTTCATCATAAGCAGTACTGATTTAGTTTAGGTTCCTGACGTGAAATGAAGTGTAAGTAAATATCAAACACTCCAGCAGAGTTTGATATATCATTTACTTATAAGTGTTAATTACCTTATTAATGGTTTGGTCCTTTAAACTACCTCCAAACGTGTATTACCCCTAACCTTATTTTATAGATAAGAAATATTAATAATAATTACTCTTAATTATATTACTATTTTAAGTTTATTTTAATAAATTTAATAAATTTGTATCAATGTTGTAAATCTATTACTATTTTAAAAATATTTTAAGTAGTTTTAAAGCATTGATTAATTGATTTACAATGATTTAAAAAATAGTTTGTGGTAGAAGCTAATGAATTTATTATTAATTAATTTTCAAAATATTTGAATTCAAATACATTTCCTGAGTTTGTCTTTATCTGTCAATCATACAGAGTTCCAATGGTGTGAATGTTCAATAATAGTTATACATTAATAGGCCTGAAAAGATGAAATAGATGAGCAATTCTCAATATGCATCTACTGGTTTCCAGTAGAGATTTCTTATCAAAATATCTGTGTAGTTATCGTCTATGACAAAAAGAAGTTTTTTTTCTATGATAATACTTATTGTCATAACCTTCTCTCTCATCCATTTTCTATAATAGAATTCTATAATTACTCATATGTGGAGTATGAATTGTATAATGCAATGATCATTCAAAGACTTGTTTTGGTCAATATATTTGTTATATGTCTGTATCTGATTCTAAGTCTATAATCTTCCCTCCAAATTCCTGAGATAACGTCAAAGGAGAAGGATAACTAAACATGTTCTATGTAAGATGGGGCTGAGAGAATATTCAAAAACTAATTACCTATAATACTGTGCAAACTCATTTTCAAGGCAGGTGACCTAAAATATTGAGCAGTCAGAAGTCATCTGCATGAACAATGAGAATGTAAACTCTCCCTGGGGTAGACAGTTAGATGGCTGGTTTCAGGAGCCCGGGGTTAAAAAACGTGACCAAGCTACTTCAAGAGGAAGCAGCTTCATGAATTGGAAGTCTGAGACACACATGTAAACCCTCCCTGCTCATCTGCTTGTCTGCCCATGAGTCAAGCTTTCAGACTTGTCTTCAGCATCTGTGGAAATCTGCTTCTTACATCAACACTAAGCAAGTCAGGGGCACATTGCCACGTTCCTTTTGTAAAAAGGACGGCAGTAAACTCCGTGTAAAGGGTGCTGAGAAATTAGTTTGGGTAAAACAACATGCAAGTTAGAAAGCAAAGGAATCTCAATTTGGGTTTCAAACGTCTAACCCAAGACACTGGTTAGAGCTAGAAAAGCTTGCCACTTCTGCCCCGCCTCAGCTGTTTAGAAATTCATTCTCTCCTTCTGCATTATTGAGAATGAATAGCCATGGTTGGGGATGGGTAGGGGCGAACAATAAAGAAGTGAGATTTGGCCAACGCATTTAAGGAGTTCCTATTCTAGCTTGATACTGAGGTCTGGGGATGGAAGCTCCAAATGTTTATCCTAAAGGAAGAAGATTCACAGCTCTTGCTTATATTCTCAAATTGACAATTGCATGCATATATAAGACATGCCTATTTATGTGTGTGTGTGTGTGTGTATGTGTGTGTGTGTATATGCAGAAATATGTAACTTTTTACTCAGGAGTATTTTTATACAAGCACACTTTCTTTAAGTACTTGAGTCCATATAGACACTCATATTGAATTTTCTCTGAATCTGATTTCTGATTAATATTTACAGTACATGAGAATCAAGGTACACACTTTTACACTCATAACTGCATCTCTTCTTGCTTCCAGAAAATTAAAGGCAACAGTATTCAAAAACTATTATTACTGTGAGATCAACCTATGGAAACATATTTTCTTTTTTAAGAGATGAAAATATCTGACATAACTACAGATGAGCCGAGTAAAGCACTTGACAAACTGAATTGCCTTTTCTATATATGCTGCCTTAAGTTTGCTTTAGTGCATCAAGCCTACTGCTTCAAAGACTGCAATAATGCGAGCATTGTTTCCTTCGTAGATGATTAACTAGTCCAGCTTCTTGTAATTTAAAAAGTAAGCTAATTATTGTTTTAGATATTAAAGGTATGACACCATGAACCCAAACGGCAACAATGGAAAGGTTTCACAAAATCGCAAACGTACTAAGTACACAGGCAAACCTGATGCTCTGTGTCCATGATTTACTTTCAAAGCCTCCAATATTCACCCATTTATGGAGACTCACATTGCAAATTTGTAAAGGTACATTGGGAAGCATGTAGAAAAAAACTATTTAGGAAAAAAAATCGCTCTCAAGTAAATTGTAATTACTATTCTGACTTTGGAGCACTAAAGTCTTTCCCCAGACACTGTGGCAGATTCATCAGTGCGGGCTCATTGCCCTTGCGGGCTGGAGAGGAGCTGCGCTGTTTGGGTGAGTTATTGAGGGGACATCTGTGAACTGACAGATGTCTGGCGCCTGGGCTGTACTGGGTAAGCTCATGTTTTGTTTATAAAGCAGCCCCTCTGAAAAAAAAGACATTTCTTTTTATTCTTGTCTCAGCAGAGTCTAAAATCACACTTCTCTTTAAGTGGTATGCGATTTATATATTAACCTAAGTAATTTTCCTCTTTTCGCTTTATTGCAAAGGTAATACCAATAATCACACTCAATGGACTAACTCCCTTTTCTGTGGCTTTGTTTACTCACTTCAAATAAAGTGTGTAGCAATGTGGATTTTCTTAAAGGTCGGTTCTCAGGAAGATGAGGAGAGTTTAGATTCTAAATACATTTTCAGTACCTGAAACATCTGTTCTTCTCTTTCATTCCCAAAATTCAAACTAGACCTGAGGCCTTGCTTCTATGGCTTCAGCAGTTGTTGTCCGAGTTATTTCGACTACAAACAGACGTTTCAATTCTCTTGTTTTTGTGCAAGCTCCATAGTTTTAAGCCTTATCTTGGGCTTTTCTTCTTCTCTTTGATCCTGTGCCAGAAAAATCTTAAAAGGCTAAGCGACTTTGTGGTGTTTGCTCATTTTTAACTTTACAGTTCTAAGACAGAAATATCAGAAGTGTCAGAAACCTTTACCCTGGTACAAGTGAGTCAATGGCTGCAGAGACACACAGGACACAGACTTAATCTCAGTGACATATATTTCAATGTGGCTGCATACGTGTGTGTATTTCTGATGTCATATTTACATTTCTACTGGTGGAAACCTTAAAACTGGACGATAATGTAGAGGTGGGGTGAGAAATATTATACAAATCAGAAAGTAGAAGACAAGAGTTGGGAGTTTAAGCATGTGCTAACCTTTGAAGGAGGCAAATGTTGACACTTCTTTTGTCAAAGGTGTAAAGTTCTTATAGGAACAGACAAAATATTTTATATAAAGAAATTCTTTTATATAAAGAAAACTAACATGCCACTTCTTTTTGGCAATGTTTTAAAATTATCACCGAGGGTGTTAGGAATAACAAAGAAGCGAGTACTAGTTGGATATATCATACCCCATGTATCATAGCCAGAAATGAAGCAAATTTGGAGGTAGTACTGGTTTTTTGTTTTTGTGTTTTATACACATCACTGGGAATTTCTTTTTGTCTTCAGCCTTTTAAAGAAGGTAGGGGAGCCAGAGAGTGTATTTCTTCTTAAGACAATTTTAAAATTAATGCTTAAATGAATTTCGTGTTTTCAGTCTTTTTGAGTAGTGGGTCAAAAGGCTGAGCTCTGAGTTTGGCAAAGAAAACAAGTGGGATCCTGCCAGGCACAGTTTCAGATCTCCCCCTTACAGTGTGTGACTGCCCAGCCTGACAACAGACTGCCACCTGCTGCTATGAGACAGAGGGGCACGTGGTTCATAGGATTTTGAGCATCTTCTCATTGGCCTCCAGCTCATCAAATCCTCACTGGGGCATTAGTCCCATTCTGGCCTTCACCTCTTTAGAGATCTTATTCAGAGAAAAGGAAAAATAAATTGCAAAGGAAAAGATTGAAGGATGATAAAATAAGGAAGAAGAAAGGCAAGAGGACGTTTTAGTCTCTAGAAAACTAATCTGAATAGAGAAACGTTTGGATAATTCTATACAGCCTAGGGGACAGATACTCTTAGGTACAGAATAACAAGAATTGGTTTTAAACTGCCGCACAAGAGCCATATGCATAATAATGACCTAACAGCAAGGATGAACACAGCCACAGACAAAGCTTTGGGATAACGGTTCGTGTCAAGGAGATAATGTGATATTCATATATTTGAAAAAAGTCGGTTGCTGACTCTTTAAGACCTTTGCTAAGTTTACGGCTTGGGGTTAACCTTGGACATTTGTTGTTGTTGTTGTTGATTTTCTTTTTTAGAGTTAAGAAGTGTTATCAGACACTTGACTCTGATCCAAATCATGATTTTAAAAACCAAAAGCCTAAGTTAACCATATGTCAGTGGTGGAAAGGCAAAGGTTGAAATGACTTTTTTTCCCCTGTCTTTCTTGTTTGTATGTGAAATTGTTCCATGTGACTATGAGATTGGCTTTGGGTTGTGAATTTTATTTGACTGTTTTTAAGGCTCTCAGGAAAAGCAGTGCTCGCAACGCAAACTGCTGACATTCAGGCAAATCCAAGGGCAGGAGTGAGTGATGGCAATTAGCTTATATTATCAAACACGGTCATTAAAATTCTCAAGTCTGACTCCCCACTCTTACACATGAGGAAAATAGGAGCTCAGTATGTTGAAGTGAATGGCCCATTGTCACAGAGGGTGACAAGCATCCCATCTCCTGAATTCAGAGCCTTGTCCTTTGTACTGCTCCACAGTTCCCCTTAAAGTACAAGGCAAGATGATCAGAGACACATATTCTTTTATGCTGAACAACAGCAATGATTAAAAGGACAGAGGCTATCCTTAAGTAAAGGCTCTCAGGGGGAGAGAAAAGGTAGATTTTTACATTTGGAGAAAAAAAATCTCTCATTAAAAAATAGTTTCCGGGAATTCCCTGGTGGTCCAGTGGTTAGGACTAGGTGCTTTCACTGCCGTGACCTGGGTTCAATCCCTGGTCGGGAAACTAAGATCCCTCAAGCCCTGCAGGCGGCCAAAAAAAACAAGTTTCCCTATAAACTTGCCATTTAAGGAATACAGAGAAGTGACAGTAGGCATATTTACAAGACCTGAGACAAATTTTCAGAATGTCATTGCATTGTGTCTGCCTTGAAATGCCCCACCCCCCATTTTGTTCATCTTCTTCACAGGTATAATAGGCATTTTTCTTTTGTTTGATCACAGCCAATTCTGCTATAGAAAAGAAGAACACAGATGAGCTGTATGACATTCATAAGATATGTTAAGTATAAATAAGTGGTAAGTTGAGCATATATTAAACAGGAAGGATAGATGGACCAAGAGGTAGCTAATATCCATGAGTCTCTGTGAATTACAAGAGGCACCTGAGCCTCAGAATATACAAGAGACGTTGAATTTGGGGGAACAGTAAATAAACATGAACAATCATTATGTATGAAGTCTTAATTTGGCCTCTCATTTGTGACACCATTTTGGTTCCATGCCCTTTACTCAAGAAGTATGATGAAACCCATGGTTGTTCAGCAAGTTAATTATTCACCAGCTGTGGCCAGGTGTACTTGTCCCTGTATCTTGCCAATGTGCATCACTGGCCCAGGGCACCTTTAGTCCATGGACACCTTTGCTCCCATCTTAACTCTAATTCTCTTAACTACACCATTAGAGCAGTTGGAAGGCTGATGTGGCAGAGAGAGAGACAAGACATATGAATATTTTGTACCCAGGATTTAAGTAGTATGCTTGTACCCTATCTTAACTGTATGAGCTCGATTCATCTTTTCCCTTCCTTCTTACTGTGTGTTTTAAATTCCTTTAATAAACCATGTGATTTGAGCATTTTAATTTGGTCTATGAACTACTCTATTCTTTTATCTCTGGAATAGTATATTAGTTTCCTATTGCTGCTGTAGCAAATTACCACAAATTTAGTGGCTTAGAACAGCACAAATTTATTATCTTACAGTTCTAAAGATCAGAAGCCCAAAATGGGTCTCACTGGCTAAAACCAAGGTGTCAACAGGGCTGTGTTCCTTTCTGGAGGCTCTAGGGGAAAATCTCTTTTGTTGCCTTTTTCAGGCTTCTAGATCCACCCTAGTCCCGTAGCTTGTGGCCCCTTGCATCTTCAAATGGAAGATCTACTATAATGCCATCTCTTTGTTTCTGACCTTTCTGCCTCACCTTCCCTGGTTAATGATCCTTGTGATTACATTAGGCTCACTTGGATAATCAGTTATAATCACTTTATCTTAAAGTCAGATAATTAGCAACCTTAATTCCATCTTCAACCTCAATTCTCCCTTGCCATGTACTATATCCATGACCATGGACCAGGACATGGGCTTTTGGGGGAGGTCATATTTCTACCTACTACAGAAAGCTTCCCTGGCATTGTACCTGAAAGCTACCCTTGTATCCTGGTAACTTTTCACATGACTGCTGGACTCGTTCCTTCAACAATCGTTTATTTAATATTGATTTACTCCCATGTGCATTGCTGAGCCAAGGAGTCCTCTTCCTAAAGCCTTCCCTCCCCAGCTTCCACACAGAACCAGAAAGCTTGTAGCTTTATCCTGCCCCTTTCCCTGATGTTATCAGGGATCAAGGAGCTACAGGTGAAACACCAAACCTCGCTTTTTCAACTGGAGTTATTAACTCAAATAATAATCAGAGTAACCAAACATCTTGATTTGCCTGGGACTGAGGGGTTACCCAGAATCCAGGCTTTTTGCTGCTAAAATTGAGACAGTCCTGAGCAAACCAGGACATCAAACACCTTCTAACCTTCCTGCCCATCCACTCAGTAGCTCCCATCAAGCTTGGAATTAGAGTCACTTTTTCTGTAATGGTCAGTCTTGGGCAATGAATCAAAAAGCCATGGCTCCGTGCTTTAAATATCTACGGGCTTGTGAGCATATCACCTAACTTTTCTGTTCCCAAATTTGCTTAATGGTTAAAGAAAGTCATAAAATTACCATAATGTTTTCTTTCAATTCTAAAATGTTATGATGTTTTTATTTGCCTATTCTGGTAAAATTATTACTAAGCAGCTTTGAAGTAGGTTACAGAAAATTTCAGTGCTAGGGCTCCGTTCTTCGGTTACCAGATTGCTGACTAGCCATGCACAGAGTAGCTGTTTAAGGCTCCCACTGGTTTTTAGCTATTTATATAGAAAGTACTTTGGCTTTTTCTGGAGTTTTCCCAGATCCAAGCAAATATTTGTAGTTTAGGGCATCTGAAGCTTTTAAATAGAGTAAGCAAGCATATAATTAGGCTTGGGTTTCTCTTACGGCTTATTTCAAGATGTTCCAAAGATCTGCAAGTAATTATGATATGTTTGTATGTGCATTTGTGGCAGCATGGCTGTTTCATGAATACATTTTTCTTTTCTGTACCACAAATGGAAATACGAATTGCTGATTCAATAAAATATTCTGGAAAGCAAATATCTTAAGGTATGGCAAAAAGATGATGATATTGAATTCTTTAACAGTAAGTACATGGACAAACATGGGATTTGTACACAATAATTGATGATTAATATCTTTACAGGGCAAAGTTAGGATATTTAGGATTTGGGTTGGAGGTGAAA
This sequence comes from Phocoena sinus, assembly GCF_008692025.1. Taxonomy (NCBI): domain Eukaryota; kingdom Metazoa; phylum Chordata; class Mammalia; order Artiodactyla; family Phocoenidae; genus Phocoena; species Phocoena sinus. The sequence goes on from NC_045766.1 coordinate 25,015,244, forward strand.
AGGGAGACTATTTAAACACTACTGAGGGGAGTCTTAGTATATCATTTAGGGATGTGTATCCTCCAGGGAAGGGAGTTAGAGAAATGGTTAAAACTTTATGGCTTGTTAGGAAAAATGGCCCTAGACTATGTTACCTGTTTAGTTCCTGCCCACTGTATACACTGTAACTCTTGTGGCTACTTATTGCAGCCCAAAGGAGGCATTCCAGACAGCTCCCAGAAGTCTTTTTTTTTTTTTTTTGCGGTAACTGCTGTGGCCTCTCCCGTCGCGGAGCCGAGGCTCCGGACGTGCAGGCCCAGCGGCCACGGCTCACGGGCCCAGCCGCTCCGCGGCATGTGGGATCTTCCCGGACCAGGGCACGAACCCGTGTCCCCCGCATCGGCAGGCAGACTCTCAACCACTGTGCCACCAGGGAAGCCCAAGAACTGAGCTATTAATGGAGAGAATTTCCCACTTCATGACTGTAGTGCTTGGTTATTGGGGCAGGTAGGGGAGGGGAAGTGAGGGAAGAAGTGATCATTCTCTTTTCACCCAGAATATGAGATTTATTATATATTAAAGGCATAATAAAAAACCAGTGCCAAAATATGTCTGATTATGTGGCTATCCCCAGGCAAAAATTCAAAATAGAAATGAAAGCATTTAGTTCATAAGACTTTTAATTAATTTGCTAATTAGTTAATTAATTTCCAATTTACTGTAGATTTCCCATTGTGAGCCAATAGCAGTGGTGTCATATTTTATTCATAGCAATTGACTGATGAAGGTAAAATTTACTTATCCCAGTAAAAATCTTAATATGCTGGGCTTTATATTATTAAAATCTTGAAGGCCAAAGATGACAATTTTGGCCTTTATTTCAATTACTCTTTTATTTAATTTCCCAAAAGGAATTATATAGTTTGGAACAGTGAATGCAATTTCTTCCATGTGTGAACATAGGCTTCTGACACTCTATATGCTTGGAGAGTGTGGCCAGTCTTAATGACACTGACCCTGTAGGCAGTAGTCTCATGGTTTTTTGTCTCCTTTGCACCTGGGAGTAATTGAATTTTGTGTTTTGTGGAGAAGTTTGCAAAGGAATCCCAACCTGATATCTACAGATTGAATTCTATTACAAGGATCTGTCGATAAAATACATATCTACTGAGAACTGGTATAGGACTAACACTGTTATGGGTGGGAGACACACTTTAAACCTTGCTGGCCTAGAAAGAACTGATATAAAGATCAGAAATTCATTTTTAGGAGTATGTATCCAAAGTCCCAAAGACTTCAAAAATCCAACATTCTCAATCTCAACAAACTAAATGCTCATTTACTTTTCTTTTCTTACAAAATCCACAATTTTCCTACTGATGTAGGAAGAGAGAACATAAATGATAATTATTTTAAAGTCACCAGATGGCGAAAAGGGAGGATATAGATACCTGTTGTGACTGCTGTGTGCTGAGTGTATGTAGCTTTAAAGGTAGACCACTTATTTAGAGCTCCAAAATCATGTGGAAGCAAAATTCACAGAAGCTATTTTAACAAGGCTATGTGAACTGAAGTTATTTTGAGACCAACTGAGTCCATCCCGTGTTATGAGTTACTCATAGCTCTACCACAAAACTACCACTGACGTGAAAATGAAGCAAACATTGCTGTCACCCCAAGTAAGAAAGCTAGGGTGACTCATTTCTAACACTGCTACCTGAAGACTGGGTCCCTGTTGATGTCTGTGGGAAGTCACTTAAATGTGGGACAGTAACAAAATCTAGCCACGCAATTTTGCAATAGCTGTGAGCTAAGGGACTTACTACGGGGGGTCTGGGGGTAGTGGGTAGGGGGAGAAACCACATGAAACTATTGCAAAGTAATATGAAACTATGATAAAATGTCAACTTCAATATAATTGTGTTAAAATATGTTCTCCAGAAGGAAGATTTTAGGAGAATATTCCAAGTGACTTTCTTTTCAAATTAATATCTAGTTGCATTGAATACCTATTAAAATAAGCATGCACTTGCTACACATTATTTTTTATTTTTTTAAACTTACCCCTGGACATTTTTTTTTTTTTTTTTTTTTGAGGGCAGGTATCATTGAGAGCCCAGCAGTCCTTGTGAGTATTTTTTTAAATTTATTTTTGACTGTGTTGGGTCTTCATTGTTGTGCGCGGGCTTTCTCTAGTTGCGGTGAGCGGGGGATACTCTTCGCTGTGATGAGCGGGATTCTCATTGTGGTGGCTTCTCTTGTTGCGGAGCATGGACTCCAGGTGCGATGGCTCAGTAGTTGTGGCACACGGGTTTTGTTGCTCTGCAGCATGTGGGATCTTCCCGGACCAGGGCTCAAACCCGTGTCCCCTGCATTGGCAGGTGAACTCTCAACCACTGTACCACCAGGGAAGCTGTGCACATTATTTTTTAATTAAAGATTCTTATTTATGCGACTTTGTTCTGTAACCCAAATATTTGTTAATTAGATAGCCCTATCCACCAAATGATGGGATTTGACTTTCCCAGCTCACCCCATACCTACCCCTTCCTTGGATAAGGACAGCCTTCTTCTAGAGCATTTCAACAAAAGAATGTCTCCATCCTGATCTGGAGTGAAATGTACTGCAACCTGCCCCTCCCGTGACATGAGGTTCCTCACCATGAGGTGCACCCACCTTGCTCTCTTTGCTATGATTTCTGCCTAGAACTACAGAATTAGCACTGTCCCTTCAATAGCATTTTTGCCACTACACTAACTTCTAACATTGTTTTAATGTTACATAATTAATGGAAGTTTAGCGGGTAACCATAGGAAATTACAACATTGAGGGGGCAAAGTAGACCCAGAAAAGTAGATGTTAAGATGACCTTTCTGGAGTCTAAGGACTGAAGATGAAAGAAACTTAACTATATCATAGAGCTTTTTTTTTTTTTTTGAGAACACCCTGGTTTACGACTTTATTTTCTTTTTTTGTAGTTGCCCTAAAAGAATCTGCTTTCTTTTCTTGCAGTGCAAAAGTGTACCTCTTTAGGAAAATTTTACCCACTGACTATCCTCTTCTACTAGGCTAATACTCCATGCCAGTTTATTTGCAATATCTGAGTTAACAGAATCTGGAAAACAGCCTGTGGGGTTTGGTAGGAGTTTGAGCAAAAGCGAAGGATTGGACAAATTGCTTCATAGAAATCCAGCATTTAGAATGGGTTTCAGGGACCCTGCTCCTCCTCCTACCTCCAACCAAGTTTGATATCCTGATATTCTCTCCTGCTGGTAGATAACTTTTGCACAAAATGCACTCCAAATACTCAAATACATGCATTCCCAAGGGAAAAAAAAAACTTTCTATCTCAAAGATAAAACAGTACACATCAGTTTAAGATAAATTATAATCTTCATTTTGGGAAGTGGAAACTTTGGGAAATACATTGTATTACTAAGGAATTTAATACGGCCCTTTATGTTATTGGGCAAAATTGGTTTTGTCCTTTTTATGGTCTCATTCTTAGCTTCTCACTCTGACTAGGGGACCTGATTTCTCATAAGGCATAGATGAATGAGTGTCTCGAACAAAATAGCAGCTTTCCTTCCTTATCCTAAGTTTAATGTGGAGACATCCCAATTATGTTCCAAATGCTGATAGAAAGCAAAATTATTTCTTCCAGATGATACAGGTCAATGATACTCCATACCATCAAAGAGATAGGGCTTTTTTGCAGGGCTCCAGGGTCTGGATTTACATGGGTTAGGAAAATTTCAGTTAACTCTTGTTGACTCTGCTCCTTCCTTGAGACTATCTTAGGAACTTATGAAAAAAGTTCCCAGTTTGGTGTCTGAAACCAGGGTGCTCTGGCTGACTTGGACTCCCTGCTTTTTCCACACAAAGTCATTTGGAGGGCTTCAAATTGATCTAGACCACCAAGAAACTTCCAAAATAGGAAATTTTCACAATCATTAATCAATTCACACAATATTTGAGGCACCTTTGGCTTCCCTTTGGTATATTTCTTTATGCAACTCAAGATCACCCAAACTTGCCTTCATCTGTGGCTACAAATAGGATTTATGTAAATCCATGTACACCCACATGTCATATATACCCATGTCATGATGGCTGTAGACCCCACCACTCCTCAGGCAAGACATTTTATCTTTTAGGATAAACCCCTGTTATATCAGGAAGTCCCCCAAAAGAGGTATCCCCACATATCATAGAATCAGATGTAATTATCACACATCAATCTCTGCTAAGTCTATCTTTTCTCATCTGGCTGTCCCCTTTAAGTGAGCTCAGTCACCTGCAAAGCTGTTAGAAGGAAATTTACGGCTGAAGGTGGCCCACCAAGAGCATCTTTGTTTATGTCGTGGGATGCTAACCTCTCCTGCTAACGGCCAGTTCTGCAAATAGGAGGGGGAGTCTAGTGTTAGTACAATGGAAGAATTTCCTATTTAATCATGTGGGCTGCAGTGTCTTACAAAGACCCTCACGGAAACAGTTCCTTCAGATTATAGCACTCTCCTAGAATCTAAAAATCTTCTATAGATATATTTCTATTTGTTTCTGGAATTAACCTTTCTAACTCACTACTCATACAGGAAATGCCATGTCATCAGCTCCATCACTGCTCCTCTCTTCTCTATTTTTTTTCCAACTACCATTTTCACTTCTCAAGAGGTTGAAAAAGGAAAGTGAGCACACATTTTACAATGATATTGGGTGCTGTGCTTACATTTGCACTCCCAAGCCAGAATGGCTCACTGGCAGGATCTAAGGATATCAGCTCAACCAGTTGAACTTGTTATGCACAGTTTAACCACTGTCCCGGGGATTTGTGAGTAACAGTTCTAATTAACACTGGCTGTAAAACAAGGTAAGATTTATGGTTCAAATTTGGCTCTCCTTTTCTTGTCCTATTTCCTTCTTAAAATAAGTTTTTATCTTGCACAGTTCTTTTTTCTCTGATCCCAACTTCCTAGAATTGGCAAACTCTGTCTCTCTCTCTTCCCCATAACCTAACCTTATTTATATTTACTGGGGTCTCTCACTATTATCCTCTCTGTCTTCCTCCCCAGAGTTTTCTAGATGGCTCAGGATGAGTCATTCCACTTGATCTTTGGATATTTGTTCTCAGGTTCTCTTTTGTCTTCCCGAGATTTTTGAATTGGCTGGTAATCTTGTTCCCAGAATGGCTATCAGGTTGCACCTCTATTGAAAGTCCACTCTGGTGTTTATACTTTCAGGCTCTGGCTAGGGTATGGGTTGCTAACCTGTGTTTTCTGAGTTCATTGTCTGACATAGAACATAGGCCCCAATAATCGAACTCTACCCTATTTACTTTACGAAAAGTAAATATTGCTATATTAGATAAGAAGATTATTGCTTCTGTATTTTCACAACTGTGAGCTTTTATCAGCAGGAAAGATAACGATAATTATTTTATATGGAATAGATAAAAAAGTAAATGAAGTTAAAATGCACTTGAGAGACTGTATAAGCAGAAATGTCTACTTATATTTTCCTTCCTTAGACATTTCAAAAACTACAAAAGTGCATGCCTCTGCTCTGACGTAGTAGTCAATAACATATGAAAAGATTTCCTTGATTTTATCCATGTCCCTGAGTTATGAAATTAATCCTTTAAGTGCATATATACTAAATCTGAAATCAAGGGATTAAAGGATTTGCTATAATAGTTTTACATATAAATATAATATAAAACCATAAATAAAATGTGTAACATTCCAGTATTAGTATTATAAACCAGATCTATTTGATACCCAAAAGAATGGAAAAAATAGAAAGCTATACAGTTTACATGATGATACATAAGCTTTATGCAAAATATTTTATTGGGAATAATAAAGGAAAATACATAGCCAAAAGGAGTGGGAGATTTTGCAAGCATGCTCTGAGTAAGTACCAAGAAAAAAGAGAGAGATGAAAAGATGAGGCAGACAACCACACTAATGGGGCAACACTGAGGTTGGGAATCATTCTTGAGCTCCTGAGAAAAGGAAGATTGTGTATGCAAAGGGTGGTGGAGGCTGAAGGTCTGAAGACCAGGGAATGACTCAGGAAGCAGGAGACAAGAGCTGAATTGTAGATTTAGAAAGGTATTTACATAGGACCAGGTACAGGTAAAAATACTTGTGTAAATCTACTCATACAGCAACCACAAAAACGTACAAATCTTAAGTTTATGGAATATAAGGAAATAATTAGACAAGTGTTTAAAGATGAAGGATGTCTATTTCAAAACTTTCTTATAATACCAAACACTAGGAACAGTTAAATTATCCAACAATATATTCTTTGGTTAAATAAGTCATGGCACTTCCAAACATTGGAATGGCTTGTAGCAATTAAAATAAGGACGTAGATTCTACCTTCATAAGTGTGTAAATATGTTCACAATATTTATATGTAATAAATATGGTCACAAAACACCATTGAAAGTACAATTCATCTAATATTGTAAAATTATACTACACACACACACACACACACACACACACACACACACACACACACACATATAGACACACACAGATGGGCCCAAAGGAATAATTTTGATAATGGGTCTCTGGAATAGTAAGAGTAAAGGTAATTTTTTTTTCCTTCTTCTGTTCTTCAATGTGTGTTCTGTACACTGTTAATTACAATGACAATGTATTGATTTTTCACCAGACAACAACTAAACTAAAGAATAAAGAAAAGGAAGAAGGTGTCAATGAAAAGCCACTGGTTAAAGTGGAAGTTGGGTATTTAGGCATATTGTCAGAGCATTTGACTGACATTTTCAAAGGATACTGTATTATAGAAGCAAATATTCTGTTCATTTGTTACTGTTCTTCCCTTGGGAGCACTAGGGCATTAAAAAATGGTTCAGAAGAATGTAGATCTGAATGGTTCACTCGACAAGGGCACTTCACCAACCACCATAAAATGGAAGTAATTACAAGAGTCCTAGAATTTGTGCTGTAAAGGACCTTAGAGGTTTAGTCCAGCTTCCTCATTTTACATATGAGGATGCTGAGACCCAAAGAGGGTACTTGATTTACTAAATTTAATACAAGTGATAGAAGCAGAGATAAGACTAAAACTCATGATTCATCTATTTTCTTTTTAATTTACAGTATGGATTCTTTCCACCATGTCACAATTATTAAAGATGGTGAAAATGCAGAAGTGGAAGATGAGAACAAATTTCTTAATTTTTTATTTCTACTTTAACATGTTGCAGGAGTTGGGGAAATATAATTTACCAAGCAATGACAACTTTATGTCAATTTTATGATTTCAAAAAAATCGGACTAACCAAAAGCATATGGAAAAATCATGTATGAATTTATAATCTGCTTAGAAATGAGTGAGCTCAAGAAGTGTGTATATATATATATTACTTTTCACAAACACACACACAATTATATGTTAATAAATCCAATGGATGTATTCAGAGTTTAAGGTAGAAATGCCCACAGGACCCATAGTCTTTGTGGTTGTAAAGAAAAGGAGGGCCAAGGCCATGTCTCTTGGGCATGTAATGACTGATAATGGATTACAAAGGAACTTGGTTCCTTTAAAGTCACATAGAGACCTAATGTCAACCTCAGGCATCCAGTGCCTTTCCTCCCCCAGAGGAAACACATCCACGCTTACATTGCCTTTCTTGTAATTAATTTGTTTCAAAACTCTGTTTCCTAAACTCCTGCTCAAGTTTTGAAACATTTAACCCATTTTATCTGTATCAGCCTCCAAAATTATGTTTACATGATCATTATATGAATGCAATCTCAGTTTCTACAATACAGGACGCTAAAAGATATCTTTTAGCCCTTTTAAAAAGAATCCAAAGGCGTGAATCAAAATGGGGAAAAAGAAATAAGGATAGAATGCCTTGCTCTATGTTCTGAGGAAGAACAGAAATGAGGTCTGCCATGGTCTTTTGATGGTCATCACATTGATCAAATTAAACACATTTAGTTTTATGGAGAGGTTATGATATACAATTCCCCAGGAATTCCAGTGTAACTTTGAATCGATGAGAACCCAACTTGTGCCAAGAGCTGTTGTGTCACTTCCCTGCCCAACAATGCCAGTTCCCAGTATCCTGAGTCCTCAGCAGATGCTGCTGGTCCTTTTGGCTGTCAACTGTGCCCCAGAGAGAATGAAACTGAGTGTCCACTCAGGGAGTCCAAACATCAAACTAATCCCTGCTCAAGCCAGTGTGGATGTTTTAGGTATGACTTCAACCCAAGAAAACCCCAAATCTGCTGCTTGAAGTACTGGGTGATCATAAAGTCTTATTTCTAATGTTTTGTGCAGTTGACTCCCAGAGTAAATTTTATTCTTATCCCAAATAAAATTTGGGGAAGGGGGGACAGTTGAAGCAAATCCAACAAATTCTGTCTTTTCTCACAATTACAGCTTTTGAGATCTCTGATGATACCTGACTATTAAATTGTTTAAAACACCATTAATCAACATGTTTCTCTTTTTAGTTGATGTATATGAAATTTAAATTCTAATTTAAATTCTAACCCATGTGAATTTATAGGCTATAGTATTCTTTTTAAGAGAAATACTTAAGTACTAAGAACTTCTATCTCTATGAGAAAGTCAAAATACACTGAGTCCCCAGATCATTGTGTTGTTGTTGTTATGCTTTTATGTAGCCTCTGAAAATGGGTAAAGTTAAGAGTACATTTTATAGGTTAATTTTAAGGGTACAGTTAAATTATTTTTAAAGCTATGGTTTGAGATAAGATATGAGTTCACTAAAATGTATTATTTCTTATATTAAAGCCTAATTATGCAACTATATGTACATATTCTCAACATTTGTGTCATGTTAAATAAGACACTTATGCTACTTATATAAACCCTACCTCCAAGAGGTAGATAGAATTACATGAGTAGAATACTGTGTGCATATAGTAAGCATTCAATCAATGTTAGTTACTATTATTATATCTCCAAATACATGCAGCTTACCTTTGATCTTTTGGAAAATTAATATTTTTAAAAAGCAAAAAAATACATGTACTATTAAACTTAGAATTGCACTTAAATATACATACTTAAAATTTTAAGAAAAATAGTATTTCATTTTTAAGATCTACAGAAAGGGCATACTTAGAAATTCATTGATGTGGTAACTCATTAGTGGAATAGTCAAACACAGAGGCCATTATTACAGAATAATAAATTATACATATGTGGACAAAATGTCTATTTATGTAATTGTAATGTATTCTTATAGTTTTGAGAAATTGGCAAGATCATGAAGATGACCAAGAAGATGAACTTCATGTGAATTCTGTTAACTAATTGTTTTCATGGAGAAGCTACACAATGGAGAGTCTCTGACTTTACAGAAAAGGAAGATACTTTGGAACAAATATGCCTCTTAAATGACAGTCTAGTGAAGATAGGAGAGAAACACCATAAAGCAAAGGAGAAAAATGTTTCTAGATCATTATGTGTTACTTGACCTATATCGTGAAATCCATTTTTAAATTCCCTTCCCTGAGATACTAGCACAATCTTAACATAGCCAAGAATGTGTGCACGTGTTTGGTGTGTGTGTGTG